>NC_064811.1:176099057-176280558 GCF_023721935.1 Panthera uncia
TATATTTATATTTATATTTATATTTATATTTATATTTATATTTATATAATGGAATACTACATGGCCATAAAAAGGATGAGATCATTCCATTTGAGTAACATGGATGGACTTAGAGGGTACTGAAATAAGCCAGACTGAGAAAGACAAATACAGTATGACTCCACACATAAATGGAATCTAATACAAGCGAGTGAACAAAAACAGAATCAGAATTATAAATACAGAAAACAAACTAATGGTTGCTAGAAGGAAGAGGGGAGAGGAGTTGAACAAAGGGTAAAGAGGAGAGGGAAATACAGGCCTTCCACTTACGGAATGAGTTAAGTCATGGGAATAAAAAGCAGGATATAAGGAATACAGTCAATAATATTATAATAGCAATGTAATAGGACAGATGTTATCTATGCTTGTGGTGAACATAACATAATATCTAAGCCTGTCAAATCACTAAGTTATATACCTGAAACTAACATAACTGTGCATCAACTATAGTCAAATTAAAAAAAAGGAAATGGGTATAATAATAGCATTCACTCATAGAGTTTCACAAGGGTTAAACAAGATATATGCAAAGTACATGTAACTGGCACATAATAATTTTCATTAAATGTTTGCCTTTACTATAAATACTGTTATTATTAGTATCATGATATCTTCCTGAAACTAGTACACAGTATGTATATAAGACATGTCTGCTGAGTAGATGCATTTACTTGGCAACTTCATCAAAGGCAGTACATTAATCCATCAAATGCTCTATTTTTGTTATAAGGTAGCCTCAGAGCATAGAGGAAAATTGAGGGTGAGGGGAATGTAAATGGGAAGAAGCAGAGGTATACATCACTCTACAATTTTAACCTGAGAGAATATGAGTGAAACACCTCTGTGCCTACTCTTTACAACTCAACTTTCTCATGGCCCACATGGCTGCATACCATCTACACTACATTTATACTTTCTGGCCTTGTGTTCTATTATTCTCTTGTTTCTTGGTATTTTGCAGCCATACTGGTTGTTTCCCAGTTCTTCTAAAACACCAAATTGGTTTCTACAGTAGGGACTATGTCCTTCTTGTCTCTTGACTCAGAGTTTCCTTTTGTTGGCCCATTCTTGTCAAATCAGGTCTCAGCTTGAATATTTATTGACATTTCAAGCTAAAGTAGTTTCCTTCCTTCAACCTCCACAGTATATAATTCTCTATTTCATAATCAATTACCTTGCTTATTTATTACAAACCAACTGTATCCATCTATCATCCTATTTATCTACCCATCAGTTGTTTGGTCCATCCAACCATCCATCCATCCATTCATCCATCATCCATCCATCCACTCTCAACTCATCCCTTTTTCTAATATTATCTGCTTCCCTCTATGAGAATCTACATATCACAAAAGCAGAGACTTCACTGCTCTTGTTCACTGATATATCACCAGATCTTAGAATAGTGCCTGTCATGTAAAATTCTCATTAAATATTGTTTTAAGAAAGAATAGGTAGACTCAAAAATATTAATATCTCTTTCTTATTCCTCACAATGAAAGTAATTTTTGTAGTTTTTGTTATGAAATTGTAAATCACTAGTAGAACTTAAAGGGTCCAAATGAGGAAATAGAGAGGAGTTGGTAAAAGGGTAAGAACTTTCAGGTATAAGATGAATACGGTCTGAGGATCTAATGTAAAATATGGTGACTATGGGTGATAAGACTACATTAAAAAATAATAATTGAAATTTGCTAAGAGAATAGAACTAAAATGTTCTCACAACAACAACAAAACCCAAAGGATAAATATGTGAGGTGATAGATGTGTGAGTTAACTGGATGATGGGAATCTTTTCACATACATACAAATATCAAATCACCACAATGTACATTTTAAGTACTTTACAGTTTTATTTACCAATTATACCTTAATAAAGCTGAAAGTAAAAGAAAATGAAGAAACAAGACTGAAATATAAATGGAATATCTAAACAGAGCAATAACTAAGGAAACTGAAGTAGTAATAAAAAATTTTCCAACAATGGAAAGGCCAAGACCGGATAGTTTCACTGATGAATTCTACCAAACATTTAAAAAAGAATTAATGTCAGTCCTTTCAAAACTCTTCCAAAAAATTGAGAGAAGGGATTACTCCCAAACTCATTTTACAAAGCCAGAATTACCCTATTACCAGAGCCAGATAAAGACACTACAAAACAAAATGAAACAAAAACCAAAAAAATAAGCTATAGGCCAATATCCTTGATATAGATGCAAAAATTTTCAACAGAACTCTAGCAAACAGAATTCAAGAGCACATTAAAAGCACATTACATGATGTCCAAATGGTATTTATCCATGGGATGCAAGTATGTTCAATACACACAAGTCAACAAGTGTGATGTACCACAATAACAGAATAAAAGATAAAAATCATATGATCATCGCAATAGATGAAGAAAAAGTATTTGACAAAAATCAACAGTCTCTCATAATAAAAGCTCTCAACAAACTGTGCATGAAGGAATGTATATGAATATGATAAATGCCATGCATGACAAACCTACAACTAACATCATATTCTATGATGAAAAAATGAAAACTTTTCCTCTAAAATCAGCACCATGACAAAGGCGTCCACTCCCATCACCCCTCTTCAATATAGTACTGGAAGTTCTAGCCAGAGTGAGCGAGTGAGCAGGCAGGCAAATAAATAAATAAATAAATGTATGTCATCCTAATTGGAAGCAAAATTGTCTCTGTTTCAGATGACATGATATTGTATACTATATACAGAAAACCCTAACAACTCACCAAAAAACTGTAAGAATTAAAAATAATCAGTAAAGTTACAGGATAGAAATGAAAATACAAAATCAATATCAGCATATAAAAATTAATTGCATTTCTATACAATAACAGCAAACTATTTGAAAGAGAAATAAAACAATGCCATCTATAATAGCACAAACATAATAAAATGTTTAGTAATATATTTAACTAATAAGGTGAAATACCTCTACTGTGAAAACTAAAAGACACTGATGAAAGTGACTAAAGAATACACAAGTAAATCAAAAGCCATCCTGTGTATGTGGATCAGAAAAATTAATAAATTGCAAAAATGTTCCTACTACCTAAAATGATTTACAGATTCAATGTAATTCCAATCAAAATTTCAACGGCCTTTTTTACAGGAACAGAAAAAAATAGTCTTAAAATTCACATGGAACTACAAAAGACCCCCAAGATCCACAGCAATCTTGAAAAAGAAGAATAAAAGTGTAGTGATCAAAACAGCATGGCACTGGGGCACCTGGGTGGCTTAGGCGGTTAAGCGTCCGACTTCGGCTCAGGTCATGATCTCGCGGTCCGTGGGTTCGAGCCCCGCGTCGGGCTCTGTGCTGACCGCTCAGAGCCTGGAGCCTGTTTCAGATTCTGTGTCTCCCTCTCTCTGACCCTCCCCCGTTCATGCTCTGTCTCTCTCTGTCTCAAAAATAAATAAACGTTAAAAACAAAACAAAACAAAACAAAACAGCATGGCACTAGCACAAAACAGACACATAGATCAATGGAACAGAATAGGGACCAGAAGTAAGTCCATGAAGTTTTCTCAAAAAATTAAAAACAGAACCACCATATTATCCAGCAATCCCCCTTCTGGGTATATATCTGAAGGAAATGAAATCAGCGTCTTAAAAAGATACCTGTACTCCAATGTTCACTGCTGCATTATTCACAATGGGAAAGACATGGAAACAACCTAAGTATACTCTGACAGATAAATGGATAAATAAAATGTGGCATATGTGTATATGTATGTATATATATATGTAATTTATGTACATATGTATATATGCATATATGTATGTGTGTGTATGTATGTGTATGTGTGTGTGTATATATATATGTATATGTATATTGAGAGAGAAAAAGAGAGAGAGAAAAGCAGGGGATCCTATTATTTGTGATAACATAGATGGGCTCTGAGGGTATTATGCTAAGTGAAATAAGTCAGACAGAGAAAAGAAAATATGGTGTGATCTTACTTTTACAGAATCTAAAACAATGCAAATGCCTACAAACAGAGTAGAATGGTGGTTGACCTGGGCTGGGGGTGGAGGAAATGAGGCATTCATGATTAGTGATTAAGTGGTGATAAACTTTCAGGGCACCTGAGTGGCTTAGTCAGTTGAGCGTCAACTTTGGTTCAGGTTGTGATCTCGCGGTTGCTGGGTTCAAGCCCCACGTCCGGCTCTGTGCTGACAGCCTGGAGCCTGGGGCCTACTTCAGATTCTGTTTCCCAATCTCTCTGCCCCTCTCCTGCTCATGCTCTGTCTCTCTCTCTCTCTTTCTCTTAAAAATTAATAAACATTAAAAAATCTAAAAAAAAGAAGACACAAACTTTCAGTTATAAGGTGAATAAGTTATGGGATCTAATATAAAGCATGGTGACTATAGTTAAGAATACTGTATTATATACTTGAAAGTTGTCAAGATTAAATTTAAAAGTTCTCAACACACATACGCCCATCCACAAAATAATTATGTGAGGTTATGGGTGTGTTCATTAATCTTGTAGCCATCATTTTGCAATATATATGTATACTGAATCATAATATTGTACACCTTAAACTTACACAGTGTTGTATGTCACTTATATTTCAATAAGGCTGAAAAAGAGATAAGAGAAAAAAGAGAAACAGTATAAAAGACATACACAACTAGAGGGTATTATGCTGAGCGAAATTAGAGAAAGACAAATGTCATATGACTTCACTCGTATGAGGAATTTAAGACACAAAACAGATGAACATAAGGGAAGGGAAGCAAAAACAATATAAAAACAAGGAGGGGGACAAAACGTAAGAGACTCTTAAATACAGAGAACAAAAAGAGCGTTGCTGAAGGGGTTGTGGGAGGGGGGATGGGTTAAATGGATAAGGGGCATTGAGGAATCTACTCCTGAAATCATTGTTGCGCTATATGCTAACTAGGAGGTAAATTTAAAAATAAATAAATTTTAAAAAATGAGATGTGAAAAAATGAAAAAAAGACCTACACAACAATAATGAAACTTCAAGGTAATACTTTAAATATGTGTGTGTATGTGTGTGTGTGCCTGTGTGTGTGTGTGTGTAAAAACACCCATCTCTAACAAAATTTCTCATGCCCTGAGTGATTTCAAATTAAAGGCTGTTTGTTTGTTTGTTTGTTTGTTTTGCATGAAAAATACAAATATTTTACCAGAAGAGAAATATGATTCACTAAAATTTCAAACTGAATCAACATCAAATTGACAGTCATAAATAGCAGGTAACTTATAAACATCAAGTGCATAGTCATAAGTAGCAGGTAATTTATAAGCCATTTATGTTTGACCTTTATAGTTGGCGGAACTCCTTTTGCCTTCCTGTTTATAATTTGATTAGGTGATTAACAGGGTAACCTCTTGCCTTTTTAACAACACAACAGTTCTGAGGCAAACTGAAAAATATTTTAAAAATCTATCATTTATTGTGTTTTTACCTTCTAAAGACAGTACTGTACAGCCATTACCTGCTTCAACATTCACTAGCCCTACTTGACAGACAATGTAGTTAAGTCTTAAGGGAAGTAATTTGAGCAAATTCACACTATGCACCAGGGCTGACATTAAAACTCACATTTGTCAGACCCCAGAGTTCGACCCCTTTAAGTAGCTACTGTGACGTTCTGCTGGGGGCGCTTAAAATACAACTACAGAAGTGATTTAAGGAGGGTCACAAATACGTAGTTTAGCACAAATCCTTATTATTTTGTTTCCTCTCTATTCACTATGAGATATAACACATCGGCTCTCAGAATGTCTCATGTCCATTCCTTCTTTTCTTTTTCCACTGCTACCATACCCAAACTAAGTGGCTTCAAGCCCTGAATTAGCATTACTACGGCCACCTAATAATTGTGTTGTGACTCTGCTTTGTGTAATTCATCTTCCACATCATCTTCCTACTAGGCTCCATTCATCACTGTTACTCCATGCTTCAATTGTGCCAGACAACGGGAATATAAAAATCTTGGAATAGTTCCCATTGTGGGAATATAGTCTGATGTGCTATAGTAGAGGTGTATACACAGTACAATTGTGGTGTAAAGAAGTGAGTAGCTAGTGATCCATTGGAGATACAGATCTGGAGCCAGCAAAAAGGGGCTCACTGGTGACCCTCACTATGAAGGAAGTCATGGAAGCCATGGTAACTTCCAGGGAGAATATTCTGTCAGACATAGAAAGAACTGAGCCTAAAATCTGGAGATAAGATTTAAGGGGCAAATACAGGGAGAGGAGCCACTGAAATATATGAAAAGTAACTGCTGGGGGTATAGAAGAAAAGGAAAGAGAGGAGCCAGAAGCCAAGGGAGCTGTGAAATCCAGGGAGGAGAGGATACTCAATTGTTTCAAATGCTACAGCTAAAGACTGAGAGGTTACTACTGGATTTTTCAGACATGAGATGAGTTGCGGAGAAATGACAGAGCAGTGGACAAGAATTAAATCAAGGAATATATACTAGATGAAAAGGAGAATAAATCTTGGCTCACAAGGGAGGACATGGGAGGAAAAGAGAGAAGAAAAGGAGTACCTACGGATATTTACAGTTGTGAGGCTGCAAAGTTCCTGTCAATGGTCCATTTTCTCTGCCAAGAGGAACATGAGGATGTTTGCTAAGAGAAAGGTGTAAGGGTAGGTCAGGGTTTGGGGAGCATAGTAAAATTTTTGAGTAGCTGCCTTGGATTATGGGAAAAGAACCAGGAAGACAAAAAAAAATGCTATAGAACCATGTTGGAGGTTCAGCTAAAGGTAGTGAAGTGACCCTGACTTATATGTTTTTTAAGCTTCTCTGTGGCATAGAAGAAATACTCCAAGATATTATCAATAGTTCCTTGTTTACACATTAACTTGAACACAATTAGCAACTTAATATTCAGAATACCTTGTTACTGGGAAAAAAAAAATCCTTGACTGTCAGACAAGGAGGTTCTGGTTCTGGAAATGGTGAACAATTGTGAGTGAACGATATGCCTCTTGGGAAGGGTTATAATACAGAAGAATGAGCATATATAAAGATTAATTGTCAGTAAACACTACTGCCTTCTCCATCCTCCACTCACACTGATCCCATGAGATGGGCCATCATTTATCAGCTCTAAGAGACTGGCACACAGTGAGTACTTGGACAAAATCAAGTTTTTGGACTCTAGAGGAGAAAACCAGATCCTAGGCTGCGGTGAACCACCAAGATATAGTCAATTTGCAAGTCTCTATTATCAAAGCAACCTTAAATCTTTATTTATATTCTTATCGTAGTGATTTTTCATCTTCAATCTATTATTCAATCAATAGACTCCAGTCTATTAGTTTTTACACCCTTTATCATAGGTAGAAAACTCACTCTAGTATTTTCTCATAAGTAATCTCAAACTGAGGTCACGGTTTGACTGTAGTCTTGTCTTTCCTCTTAAACTGTAAATACACAAAGGAGTGTAAGGGTGTGAAAGAGGGAGGTTCTCCTCTGAATCTGGGACAGTGATACTTGCTGGATGATCAAGGTCATAATCATGCTGTTATAATCCCCTTATTCCCTGGTGCAATTATCAAAAGAAATGGAAAGTGCCTGTGGAAAAAATTTTGATGATGAGAGACTTTTAAAATTAGCTTTAAATACCAAGGAACAGAAATAAAGAACAAGGGATGACCTAGAAAAATATAAAGACCAAAAAGATGTTTTTGTCTCTGAGGGCTGCAGGCTATGTCTTATTCATCTTTAGCCCAGTGCCTGGTGTGAGTACATGGGAGAAGGAAAGAGAATAACACAGTATAAATACGTGCTCTGTGCCAGATCTGTGCAATACATCTTAATATATGTTCTCTCATTTACTCCTTCCAACTAGCCATTTGATAGAAAATAATATTGCTTTTTTTTTTTACATGAACCTAAAGTTGAGAAATCACATAGTTTTCTTATATTCTTAGATATTCAGTTGTGGAGCTGGTATTTGAATGCAGGTCTGTAAATCCCAAAGTTCATAAGGTTTCTATTGTATTAATTTGCCTATTCCAAGTATTTACTGAGCTGAAAACTTAGAAATGGATCTCAATTTATAGAATCAACCATCCTCAGCAATGGTGGTTGTGTTCCAGGAGACAGTGCATGCAATATAAAATCTGGTTTATACTTTAAATGGAGGCTGAAGATGTAGATGTAGGCAAATCCTAAAATTATCACCTGAATTTGTCCCTGTTTGTGTTTTGCCTTTACCACTGAACAAAGATACATGTCTACCAGGTAAGAGCTGCCTTTCTTTCTGAGATGGAGACAATAACACAGAGATGGGTTGGTTTTTTTCCCCTAAATACATGGGGATTGAGGAAAGTTCAGTATAGATGGAGAGTATAGGGGAGAAATTAAAAAAGACAGGGAGATATTAACAATTCCCATCAGACAACTTCTAAAGAGAAAATGTATTCTATGGCAAAGAAGTACTAAGAAATGCCTCTTGTTGAAAAATATGGTTATTTCTATTTTTATTTTTTAAATTTATTTTAAGAAAGAGAGAGGAAACTGGGGGAGGGGCAAAGGGAGAGAGAGGAAGAAGGAGGGAGAGAGAATCCCTAGCAGGTTTCACACCGCCAGCATGGATCCCGATGCGGGGCTCAAACTCATGAACCATGAGATCATGACCTGAGCTGACATCAGAGGCTTAACTGACTGAGCCACCCAGGCACCCTGGGTTATTTCTGTTTTTAAAAATGATAGAAATGAGTATAAAGTTTCTACACACTTTTCATATGTAAAAAAGATTAAAACACCCCTTCTTGTTGGTCTTCAGGTTACTTTGATATTAGTTTTTCCATTGGGATCCTGTCCTACTAAAGTATGTGCAAGATACTATAGCAGCACCAGAGAAGGGGTAATTGATTCTTTCTGGAAAGACAGAAGAAGCTTAGGGCAATATTTCACTGTAAAGAAAATTTGAGATGAATACTAAAGGGTAAGAAATGATTATCCAGAAGATCACAGACAAAAACGAAAATTTCATTCTACTGGCTTTAAGTTGAAGTATCTAATTTATTTCCCTCTCTCCTTCCTTCCCCTTCCTTCATTCCTTCATTGCTTCCTCTCCCTCTCTATGTCAATCTTTCATCTATCATTTGCTTAAGCTATAGGATTCCCAATATGGTCAGCTAGAGAACGCAGTGTGGTGTAGCGGTTAAATGGCATGGCTTGAGATGAAGATTCGCTGAAGTACGTACTCCAGCTTTGACGCATATAATTACTGACTTCTCTATCTTTCACTCATTTGAAAAATGTGAGGAATGAATGTGCTAATATGCATAAATCATTTAAAATCATACCTAGCATATACCAAGGTTAGTTATCATTTTAATTTGTTCATTTACTTTGAAATATTCTGCCCCATCGTCAGAGTTAAGTCTTGAATCACTTCAGAATCAATGATAGAGCTATACTAATTAGAGAATTTGATGCAGAATAGTTCTATTTTGGTAGCTGCTCCAATTTATGTATAGGATTTTACACCCTTTTGATCTTAGGTAAATATATCATCTCTTGACTTAATGTATTGATTATCGCATAGCAAAAGTAACAGATTAATTGAAAAGGGATTCATGGCTTAATTATAAGCAAATCTACCATCACATTTGCTAGATCTGTACAAATTAAGCCATTTAATATAGAGTAAATATGTAAAGTGCATACTCAGTCCTGGAATCTGCCTTTCAAATTTTATTTTGAATGTCAGAATCTCAGAGGAGTGTCTGTCTTATAAGAAATTAATGCAGTGTAGAATGAAACTCTCACCTCTGTCCCATTCGCTGTATTTCATGGAGTGAGTTTTAGAGTGTTTTCAAGTTAATCTCGTATAAATTATTTCTTGTAGTATGCCGGGTTAGTCCAGCATCCATTCATCCACTCACCCATCTACCCAAACATCCATGCATGCGTGTGTGCATGCAGCAAATATTTAAGCATCTCCTACGTGCAATGTAAATTTGTGAAATATTAGAAAAAAATATTAAGTGAGACAGACATAGCATTGCTAATGGTGCTCATAGGATGTCAGAGAAGACTGGTAATGAGAGAAACAACTACAATAAAGATGATTTGATCTCTACGAAACATAATTTCCCCAGGTGACTCTCTTTCTTGTCTAGCCCATAATAATCATTTCCTTTTTAAGCACACTTCTCTTTTAAATAATATTGCACGAAGCCCAGAATTATTTGAGCGATCTTTGTGGGACAGTATCAGGGCCACATTTAGGTAGGTAGTGCTACCATCAGAGGTGTTTCATTTGCAAGAGGCACTGTATGAAATAAAGAGGTAACATTCTCAGGGGAAAAGAAGTGGAAAAGAGGAAAGCTCACAGGAACGTGCCGCCGCAGGTTTGTTGGTGTGCCGGACGGAGAGGAGCTGGTGCTGAGGGCATTCTCAATGTCCTGATCAAGTTGGTCCAGTTTCATAATTAGCAGCACCATGGAGTCTAGCCGCGCCCTATCTCGATCTTCTCTTATTTCCTGAGGAACAGAACATGTTGTTACTAAATCTGAAAGGGCATTTCTTGGAAAGAATAAAAAGTTCCCTGTTCTTCAATGTGACAAAAAGGACAGTGAATAATAGGCAGCCTTCTACTCAAGGGGGAAAGGAAGTTCTATTCTGTATCATCAATGGGCTCTTCATTGGGAAGATGCTGACCTACTGCCAAAGAAGCATTTTACTTGAATTTTAAATATACATCTTCTGGCAAAAAGTGAAATGAAAAAGAAGTATAACATCAGTGAGTACTGATACATATTTACTACTTTTCTGTGGACTATTCTGGGGAAAAATTAGATGTTACTTTGTTCATGGTATAAATCAATTATGACATACTAATAACTGTTTGTGGTTAGGCATTTAAGGATCCATACAATATTTTTGGAAGAATACTTCTGAGTATAGGAAAAAAAATGGGAAAATAATCAAAGGCGGCAGGATTCGGTTTGTACAGTGGGCAAGTTCCTTTGTTTGTTTTGTTGTATTTTGTTTTGTTTTTGCATGGCGCCATTTACCTACTGCTGCTTCAAGCTATATCACTGTCAATATTTCTTTTCAAGCTTCTTTTTTTTCACATTAAAAAAAAGCCCCCATAACTGTATATATTTTTGTAAATGATCATGGTTACTTATCCTGAATTCTTTATAATATTGAGATATATTTATGGAAATACTGTTGCTTACAGGAATAACTAAAGCTTCTCATTGACCATAGAGAGTCATTTCCACATGACCGTTTACTATTCTTGCATATTCAAATCATGTCAATTAGTATTAGGAATTTTCCAGATTCCCTGCGGGCTGTGCAAGGTATCAAGGTTGGATAGGGCATTGGGTTGGGAAAAAAAGGCCATGGAAAGCACAGTAAGGTTCTTTAGAAGCAAAATCTATTGAGACATGTAATAGACTCAGGGCTAGCCCTTTGGAAGAAAACTATCATGTGTAACTCACGTTGCTATCTTCTCATCTGTCTTTGATATTTACCTCCGTGAAATCAGCTTTGAGAGGAACACGAGTGGGGACCTCAAGGGGAAAATATATCACGACAGAAGCCTGAGGGATGTGGGTACAAGGGAGCAGGTGACGGTATTGGAAGTGAATCAGACATTTTATTTTGTTTTGGCATTTTTTAATCCCCTAAATTCTCTAGCCTTCATTAGGAGGGAACCCCAAAGAACAGGGACTGACTAGGGTAAATTTCATGGATTAATCAAATTCTATACAAGTCTCTGTACCCCCAATAGCTAGAGCATTATTTCCCAGATGTCAAACAGTTGGCCTTTTAAAGTGTTCAAAGAATCATTAATTAGGGTAACATTCGTAAATTATTTGGGTAAGCTGAACCTGTGTTTGGTTTAACAGACTAACATCAAATTGAAAGAGCTAGTCCTATTTCCATAAAGACATCCAGTTTGAGAATAACTTAAGAATTTTTTTTGAGTTGTATTACTTACTTCAGAATACTATGCTGTGATTATTACTTAAATTTCCTTTCATTGTCCCTGCTGTCTAAAACATGTAATGAGGCTCTGACACAATTACAGGCTCTTGTCATCAGAAAGTCTTATGTTTTATGCTTGAGAGTATCCAGGATATTTGCAAACAGACTTGAACCTTACTATATATCATATCCTTCACTGCCACAGAACTTTGTTATAGTCAAAAGAGCATTACAGTAGAATCCTGCTTCTACCTTAAAATGAAGTCCTGGAAATATTGGAGATTATTCTAAATTTAATTCTCTTCTAAATACCCAAAACATGGAAAACCTGACTGAAAGAAGACTCAAAGTCCTCTTAATTACTTCTCCAATGTATTTGCTTGTATAATTTCCTTCTTTTTAAAACCAAAGTTGTGTTTGGCAAGATAATGTTCTTTGTATCTCTACATCCACATGTTTTTTCTGTGTGATTTTAATCTCCCAGTTATAACATCCTCAAGCACAAAAATTATGTTTTTCTACCTGGCAGATGAGACAAGTTATACACTGCACATGCAATATGTTTTCAGGAATAATAGTAATGAAATCAATAGGAGCCAGTGAAATAACAGCTCCCAAAGCCTTAGAAAGTATATCTTGATGTTTTTCCAGCTACTAAGTTAATGTTGGATAAAGCAGTATGTCCTGGGTTGTCCTAGACCTACCAGCAGTGGTCTCAGAAACAATTTGTCTTTGAATTAACTGGATGCTGAGATTGTACTTTAAAAACATTTTTAAATCCATGGGCTGAGCATCAAATTATTTCAAATGCTCTGCCAAAAGGAATAAAACCAAACGGCCTTGGTCTACAATATTCCTTTAGAGAAATAAGCCTATTGATTTCGCCTTCCTTCCTGGATGCTTCCTTATTCACTATCTATTACATTCAGCATCAAGTGTCAAGTACACAGACCAGTATCCTGTGTACATCCATAAAACCTCACAAAATAGAGTGGACTACAAATCAGATGCTTTGGATAAATTTTATTGTCTTTGTTTTTAAAGCCCCAGATATTAATATTTAACAGTTCTAACCTTTCATATGTCCATGGCTAAACTCCAGCAAATAGCTCATGCCTGAAAATAGAGCTGCGTATTTGCAGGTTTTGGCTAGGTTGACTTCTACAGTGAAGCTTTTATTTCATGCTGTCTCCATAGTCCACGAAGAGCACCTTCTTTAATAAGTAAAGCTGCCTATTAGTGAAGTTCTCAATATTTCAGTACCTTAACCCCTTCAAATCAAGGCCGAGATGCTAAATTCTCTCCCCTCCCGTCTTTCCTTCCTTCTTTCCTGCAGTCATAGCTGTTCTGGGCCAAGCACCATTAAAGGGACAAAATAGTCACAAGTGGATAAGAGATTTAAAAATTCCTGCTTTCTTGAATATTATAGTCAACCATGAGAAGACACAACAAAAGTTAACAAATTCATAAGTAGGATGGTTTCATACAGGAACAAGTGTAAGAAGCAAATAAATTGGGTAAGAATCTACACAGTCACTGAAGGGGGTGTCCCACTTTGTATAGAGTGGTTGGAAAATAGTTTTCTGTGGTTGGAAAACAGAGCTAAATCATGATGGGGAGAAAAAGAATGGGGTAGAAGAGAGATACGGAGATGAAGATGGGGATGGAGAGAGACAGCAAGTGAGAGAGAAAGGGAGAGAGAAAGAGAGAGAGAGAAAGGAAGACAGAAAGAAAGGAAGAAAATGAAAGGCAAAGAAAAAAGGGGAAGGGAGGGGAGGGGAAGGGAAGGGAAGGGAAGGGAAGGGAAGGGAAAGAAGAAGAGGAAGAAGGAAGGAGGAGAACTGGGAAAATGGTACTGCACACATCTTGGATGCTAGACTGGAATGAGCTGGATGAATAAGAGGATCAGATAAAAGGTGGGGGACACCAGGAAGGGAAGTGAGAGCGAAAGGAATGAATACTAGAACAATGTGCAGGTGAATATGAACAGGAGCCAAAATATATTTTGTCATGAAGGTCACTGTAAAGGTCAAATTTATTCCTTGCAGTGGGGCCACTGGCAGGATGTAAGCACATGAGTGATTTCCTGTGTATTTTACTTTTAGGATCCTCACCACATACTGACAATCAAACATTTTTGGAACCTCACGCTACTTTACCCCCAGCAAAGTCAAATGGCTAATACATACTAAATAGTTCAAATTAACCTAGGATTATTTTCTAGTCCTAGTCCTAGTTCTTTTTTTTCCCCCTGAAGTCTGAATTGGACCCACATTATGGTAATTATAAGGAGATAACAAATTTAAGAGTTCATCTATCTTGATGAGCACTGACTAATACATGGCATTGTTGAATCCCTGTATGGTACACCTGAAACTAATATAACACTGTGTGTTAACTACACTGGAATTAAAAAAAATGATATGCTTTTATAACACGGCCATAAATATTTTGAGATCGAAGTGAAAAAGAAGACACTGTCTGAGGAAGCTGTTTCTTGGAAGCAGGGAGTGGTATGTTAGTAAATGTTTAGAAACTAGATACCAAATGAAACAAAAGTCCTCATGTGTAGCATGTGCCATTTTTTCTGTGACGTAAATATTGTCATAGCTGGTTTCAAGCTACCAACAAGACATTAGTGAACTCAGAACAGGAAGAGATGTCACCAGTTTGCTCTTGTGAGCTTATGCGAGCTGGTGCATATTTGTGCCAACACATAGTAGGAGTGGGGATCAGTAGGATGGAGAGACATGCTCAGAATTGGATTCAAATAGAAGCATTGCTAGTTAAATCGACAGTTGTAATTATGGCTTAGTCAACATAATAACATTGAAATAATGCATTTTATTTATTTAATGCATTTATTTTCCTTAACTTTTGCTCTTGTTGCCCAGGCAGAGTTCAGTATAAATTGTTGACTGAAATTTAGTGTTCTTCTGGAGACTTCTTTTTTCCTAGAAGCAGCTCACGTATCTGCCTTCTTTGCACTATCCATTATTTATGTTTGTAAAATCCCTTAAAATTCATTATAATTAACATATCTTCATATGTGTATTTTCACTTAAATAGGTCAAACAGGGGTGCCTGGGTGATTCAGTCAGTTGAGTGTCTGACTTCTGCTCAGTCATGATCTCGTGGTTCATGAGTTTGAGGCCCACATTGGGCTCTGTGCTAACAGCTCAGAGCCAAGAGCCTGCTTCAGATTCTGTGTCTTCCTCTCTCTCTGTCCCTCCCCCACTCATACTCTGTTTCCTCTCTCTCATAAATAAATATTTTAAAAAATAATTGAAAAATAAGTCAAAACATATTTGAGTAACTCATTATGTACTTGGGTACTTTCTCCAAAATTAAGACTTTAGAAATCGAGAGCTCTAGGATCATGGCTATTGGTTCCACGGTGTTCTGACTTTGCAGCTGTAGAGTTTTAAATCCAGATCACTTTTCCATTGACAAACTGAATAGAGTAGAGCCCATCTCTCCCCACTCGTTGCCTTGGTCTTTTTCCAATACTCCATTTTGCTTCCCTTTCATGGATGCAATTTCTAATTCAATGCCTATTAGGCATCATTTATTCTCTCCTTAACTACTGCAACCTGTTTTCATTCCTTCTAATATACAGAAACTATGTTTTGGAAGAGTAGCGATAACCACAATTAAATGCAAGAAACTTTTGCATCTAGACAAGTCCTTGTACGTTTTTAACAGTCTTCACGATGTTTATTGGCCATCTCCTGTGTCCTATGCACTGTTCCCTAGGAAGCTACCTATTTCATACTTGTACAGTTGTAAGGTTGAGAATTCTGCCTTCCTTTAACTTCCCAGTTTCTCCCTCCAAAACTAGACAGCATAAAGTAGTGTCTATTCCATGAAAGAGCCTTTCAAATATTTGAAGAACTACGTTGTGCCCATTTTCTTCCTTTTCTAGGTGAATCATACTCAGTCCCCTTAATGATTTCTCATACATGTTTTCAAATCCTCATTAGTTCTATTTACCCTTCTCTGAATATGACATAATTCTGTCATTGACCCAATTAATAGTCAGTGCTGAGAATTAAATATATTACTCTACACGTTCTCAGACCAGGGCAGAGTAGGCAAGTATTTCCCCATGTTCTATATACCCTCTCTAACACAGCCTAAGAATTAAGTGCCTGTTTAGAACATGAATAGGCTATTCTTAATAGGATTGCATGATTTGCTTTTTTAATGAGGAAAAACTATTTAGTTGCCTGTGAGCTGACCTTGAGTCAATGGTGTGATATATGTCTCCTTTTCCCAATATCTGCCTGTGTAGCACTAAGAACAGAAACATCCTGTTGTCGAGAGACTGTAACCAGCTGTTGTCAAGGTATAGATAATATATATCACAGTTGTGGAAGAAATTTCCAGTTGTATTTCTTTCAGAAACACGTCAGTGGATGCTTAGGCAAATTTGGAGAGAAACTTCTATTCAATTCGATTTGTTGTCAAAAGCCTAATATGGCCAACCGCATGGTTTTCATTGGAAAATCTTAAAGATGTTCCTTATTTACTCCCAAGAGCTATTTAGCCCCTGAGCAGTGAAGTCATTTGGGTCACAATGGGATCTGGGGGAGATAAACAGGGTTTTTAGGGGGTCATTCTCTCCAGGTCTCTGAAAAGGAATTCTTTGAACAGGAGACTCCACTACCTTCTTTCCTTCTATCTGGGGAAGATAATTCCAAGCTTCCTCTCTCCCAGATGCTCTTTATTGAGCAACACAGGACACAGCACACACACACGGAGTGGGGAGGAGGTGAAGATTACCAGACACTCTACAGATTGTGAAGTACAGAGAAAAGGATGCCTCCCCTAGAGACGCAGAGGCACTGTTTTCCTAATGCCAAGCATTTGGAAGGAAACCAAAAAAATGCAGTAAACCACCTGAATGCTTCCAAATAGTGGACATTTGGCTCAGCAAATATAGCACTGCCTGAATGTTCTGCTTGTCAATGAGTTGTGGCATCACATAGACAGCCATAATAAATTAAAGGCGAGGCCAGGAATAGAACTAAGACTTCCTGATTCATAATCCAAGGTTCTGGCCCCTACACTGTCTTTGATTCCATACGCATCTTACTGGCATTCTGGGCTGGTAATACTCCTTGTTCACCCGTAATAGAAAGGGACCTTTTAGCAAAAGACTTGGCCCGACTTCATTCTGAATTATTTGATCTGAGGCCAGCTGGATTAGTATGAAATCTCATATTAGTGTTATACATTTCATCTGAAAATAAATTCCTCACTCTAGACTTTCCTTTCTTAAAATAATATCCTGTTTAAAGAACCAGAAAGTTATTCATTTTTTTTTTTCTTCAGAAGCAGTGAAGATTTTTATCTGAATAGCTAGTTAGGGGCTAAAGATAATTTAACTATCCTACGTTAGAATTTCTAGGCAAGTTAAACAAGTCAACCTTAATTTTTATACTGGTGCATTTCAAGATGAAATTTATGTGGATTAGGTAATAAAACAAACCAGCAATTATCTCCGATTTGCCAGATACAGTCTGTTCAACCACAAAATCTTTGCATGTTATCTTAATAGTAACATGTGCCAATATCATTTTAATATCAGATGATAGAGGGTGATCTAATACCCTCATTCAAAGTTACTACAAGGAATCTTTGAACTGGTATGTAAATTGTGGCTTTTTAGTGTTTACCTTCACTTCCTATGTTATCTCCTTCCATTTACAAAGCATGGTGAAGAAAACTGGTTCCTCCTTAGCTTGATTTTTAAATTCCAGTGAGGTTTCAAATAGAGCATTTTTAAACTGGGACTTCTGTAAATTGCTTACAGAGTCTCCTGCATAGACTCAAAGGATATCTCTGCAGCTGGTCCTAAGGAGTGCTCAGAAGTGGCAGATGTGAGTCAGGGACAGAATTGTGTGGGCAGAAATTCCTCTCTATTCCAGGGAAATCTGAGGATGACTTCCTCCACTAGGTTTAAAGGTCCATTTTGGGGAGTGGGATATGATTTCTACTTAAATAATTTGGTAGGCATTCTGGAACCAGTGTTTACTTTAAGTGGTAAAATTGGGAGACTGACTTTCATGGTCACTTAACACATTTTATAGACACAAAGTCAACCTTTGTGGGTTATTTATTCTGTATCATCACTCCTACCTGATATCTGCAAATCTATGCAGTTTTTGTTACTTTGGCTTTTTTGTTTTGTTTTGTTTGTTTTACAATTCTCAGTAGCTCTGTCCTTGGGCTCAGATGTTAAAGGAGGCAGGACTTTTCCTGATGTGAAAACGTGAGAAAAACATCTATTTCCATTAAAATTCCATCAACTGTTTTCAGGAATATTATGATGGTCTTTTTTAGGTGTGGATAACAAAGAAAGACAAAAGTAAAAATTTCTTCCTCTTCCATAAAAATTTATATGACTTAATTTAGAAAAAAGTCTTGTATTGAACCTGGCTTCTGTTAAATTTTCTAGTTTTACCTCTCACATTCTTTCTGATAATTCCCAGTGTTCCCCAATGTCAGTCATTTTGAGGACTACTGCTACATTATTCTTAATATTTTTCTTTAATTGGATTCACTTTTTTACAGCTAGATAAAAATTTAAACATATGAATGCTATATAATATGTAAGTAATAATTTTATTTTTTATAAAGTATATTAAACTATACAATTATCAAAATCAACCATACTATGTGATATAATCTTACATAAACGACTGTACTATATTTTAGAAAATGCTCAGTTATAAGTCCAGAACTTCTTTTAGTTTCTCAAATATGTCATGTTCTCTCTCTCTCTCTCTCTCATTGCAACAAGGATTACTATATGTAGCAAATAAAAATATAGGATACCCAATTACATTTGAATTTCAGATAAATAATTTTTTTTTGTATAAGTATATCCCAAATATTGCACGGGATATACTTATACTAAGACATTTTATGTTGTTTATCTGAAATTCAAATGGAACTGGGGATCCTAAATGTTATCTGGCAACTGTATTTGGACCCATGTAATAATGTTTCTTAGGCTTAACATACTTCTCCCCTGACTGGGTATATCAGAGGAAATCTTTGGTTTCAAGTATCATGTGACTCCAATGGAGAGGTTTCTATACAAGGTTGTTTCCTTGAATGAATGAACAGTAATTGCCTTCTAAGTTTAGTTATACAATTTCAAAGAATAGGAATTTCCTTTCCTCAGTGTTCTATTTAGTGTTATAATCCTAGGCAAATCTAAGACTTCTCATTTTGATTTTTCTTCAGCAACAAAATAAAGTCTGAAAAGCGCATGAGGCAGATCTTTTTAGAATTGCAAATTCACTTCAATTGTTAATATTTTGTATGAAATTTTCTAGAAATGAGTAAATCAGATTGAATTTTTTTACCACCGTATAGGTTTTCACAACTCACACGTGCAGTGTGGCTGTGGCTTTTTTTTTGACACTAATGAAGAGCCTTTACAGCGAAAAATTATGGGAACTACTTACCTAGCTCCATCCTCTCATTTTTTTCTGATAAGTTACTTTAGCAAATTTAAGACTTTCCCAAGCTACAAACTGATAGTGTCAATGGCTACTTGGGAAACAAGAAGCAAAGATGAAATCAAGAGACACTGAATTTCCAATTCTTCCATTAACCTAAGTCCTGTAAATCTTTTGTTTTACTCTACAGGTGACCTAATACAAATGATCTGAAAGATCTGGGAAGAATACATATAGATTAAAAAACTGACTTAGTTACATATGAGTGGCATCTTCTTATTGTTACTAATCTACAAATTTAGAAGCTAAATCATCTTACTGATGATTTGTTCCTTTCCTTCTCCTTCCCTCCCTCCCCTTTCTTTTTCTTTTCCTTCCTTTTTTCCTTTGTTCTCTCTTTCCTTCCTTCTGTCTCTCTTTCTGTCTTTTTATTTGTCAACAGTTTATCAGTGGTTCTCAAATATGACTGTGCATCAGAACCTTCTAAAGAACTTGTCAAAACACAGACTGATTCAGTAGATCCTTGATGGGACGGAGCATCTGCATTTTTTTTTTTTTTGAAATTTATTGTCAAATTTCCATACAACACCCAGTGCTCATCCCAAAAGGTGCCCTCCTCAATACCATCACCCACCCTCCCCTCCCTCCCACCCCCCATCAACCCTCAGTTCGTTCTCAGTTTTTAAGAGTCTCTTAGCATCTGCATTTTTTTTTACAAGTTCCTGAATAACGCTGTTGCTGCTGTATGGAGGGCTAGACTTTAAGAACCTCTGAACCACATGTTAGAGTAATAGTTCTCTGCAGTGGCTGATTATAAGTATACTTGTAGAGCTTTGAAAACTTCCACATCTAAGGCACCATCCACCGAATTTCGAAGACGTAGGGTTGGGCCAACCTAGTGTGATTTTAAAGAATTCAACAGATATATTCAAAGCATAGCGAGGGTTAAGGAACATTAAAATAAATTATAATTGTAATAGATTACAGAGAAGCTAGTCCATGGTTTCTGACCCCCCCAAAAATAGCATAATCGGAATAGATTTTTATCTACAGTGCTCCCACAATAAGAAATCCATTAGACCTTTATATTGATAGAATAATAAAAAATACAACAAATGTCAAAAAAGGTATTTATAACATTCAAAACCTATTTTTTTAACTTTAATGTTTATTTATTTTTGAGAGAGAGAGAGAGAGCAGGAGTAGTGGAGGAGCAGAGCGAGAGGGAGGCACAGGATCCAAAGCAGGCTCCAGGCTCCCAGCTGTCAGCACAGAGCCCAACGTGGGGCTCGAACCCACGAACCGTGAGATCAGGACCTGAGCCAAAGTCGGATGCTTAACTGACTGAGCCACACAGGTGCCCCTCAAAACCTATTTTAAATCACTTGTTAGTGGTTTAATAAACAGAAAAACAACAAAACCCTCTCAGATAGGAAGGATTTAAAAGGCAATATTCTTAACTTGATTAAGAGTATCAGGCAATTAGACTAAGTTTTAAGTACAGAGGTGGAATATTAGAAACACTTCTATAATACTAAGAAAAAGTAAGAATACTCATTATCACTCATTTTATTCAATGCTTTGATTAAGGTTCTGGCCGAAGAAACGAAACAACAAACAGCAACAACAACAACAACAAAAAAAACCCAGAGTTGATTATATTACAAAGGAAGAGAATTTGTACCTTAAAAATCCCAGAGAATCAATTAAAACAATGGAATAGAAAAAAACAAATCACAGTGACAACAAAGACTAAAATATCTAGAAGAAACTGAACAAGAAATAATGAAGATTTTCATGGAGAAAATTTAAAGTGTCACCAAAGGATTTAAAAGAAGACTAAACAAATGGAGAGACACATAATTGCTCTGGATAGGAAAATTCCTTCTAATACATTTTAAAGCAAATTTGTTATGTATATTGTCTGTTTCCCTTCTAGAATTTAGTTATCATTGCCTGCTTTGTTCAATGATAACAACCCAAGAATCTAGAATGGTCACCAGCACATAATCATCATACAATAAATGTTTGTTGAGTGAATGAATGAATGAATGAAATGTTAATTGTCTTTCAATTAAATTTTTAACCCAAGTAGTCTGACCCAAAACTCCCATGGGATTTTTTTAAAATGAAACTTGAAAAGCTGGTTTTTAAAAAAACAAAAAGAACTGGGCCCCCTGGGTGGCTCATTCAGTTGAGGGTCTGACTTTGGCTCAGGTCACATGATCTCACGGTTTGTAAGTTCGAGCCCAGAGTTGGCCTCTGTGCTGACAGCTCAGAGCCTGGAGCCCGCTTCAGATTCTGTGTCTCCCTCTCTCTCTACCTCTCCCCAACGTGTGCTCTCTCTCTCTCTCTTAAAAATAAATAAAATGTAAAAAAAAATTTTTTTTTAAACAAAAAGAATGAAAAGAAATCCCAAAGAAAACAAACAAAAACTTTGTTATTACCAGTAGCTTTTGTTTATTTATTTACTGAGAAAGATTTATTTACTGAGAAAGGGGGCACGTGCGTGAGTGCACTTGTGAGCAGGGGAGGAAGGGGCAGAAGGGGAGAGAGGGAGAATCTAAAGCAGGACCCATGCCCAGCGCAAGCCCAACTCAGGTCTCCATCTCAAGACTGTGAGAGCATGAACTGCGCCAGCCAAAATCAAGAGTCTGACTCTTAACCAACTGAGCCACCTGGCTTCCCTAGATATCTTTAAACATATATGAAAATACAGAAAAATATTATAATAAACTCTGATGTCTAATATATCTGCAAGCTTAAAATTTGTCAATATTTGTTAAATTTTATGTATCCCTCCCTATGTTTTAAAAAACAATATTTTAGGTAAATATCTGACATCATACTTTACTCACAGGTGCTTATGATAAACCAATTTTAAAAGTCTCTTGTAGGGGCGCCTGGGTGGCGCAGTCGGTTAAGCGTCCGACTTCAGCCAGGTCACGATCTCGTGGTCCGTGAGTTCGAGCCCCGCGTCAGGCTCTGGGCTGATGGCTCGGAGCCTGGAGCCTGTTTCCGATTCTGTGTCTCCCTCTCTCTCTGCCCCTCCCCCGTTCATGCTCTGTCTCTCTCTGTCCCAAAAAAAATAAATTAAAAACTTAAAAAAAAAAAAAAAAAGTCTCTTGTAAGACCAAAGGAATATTAATTGTAAAATTCTTAAAAACAAAACAAAAAATTCAAACATTCTATGACACTGTATAAAAATCTACAGATGAAATTTTGAAAAAATAAAACAAACGAAGAAAAAAGAAAAAAACAAACAAAAAAACCCCCAGACTCTTAACTATAGAGAACAAACTGATGGCTGCCAGAGGGGAGGTGGGTAGCAGGATGGGTAAAACAGGTGAAGGGTATTAAGAGTACACATATCATGCTGAGCACTGGGTAGTGTATAGAATTTTTGAATCACTATATTATACCTCCAAAACTAATACAACACCATATATTAACTATAGTGGGATTAAAATTAAAAAAAAATTAAAATCCACAAATGAAGACTGATAAAATTTAAAGGGCAACTGACAGACTGAAAGAAAAGATTTGCAGCATATATAATGAAGAATTAAGAAATTATTAAAAAATCAAATAAAAATGGCAAAAGCATTAAAAAGCGATTATATAAGAATTACTATTTAAAACTCTAAACTTCATTGGTAATCAAAACAATGCAAATTAAATTAAAAATGGAAATTATTTTCATTAGATTGTCCAAAAAGAAAAAATAATCTTGACCACACTCAAGATTGACAAGGTCTTGGGACACCTGGGTGGCTCAGTCAGTTAAGCATTTGACTCTTGGTTTCGGCTCAGGTCATGATATCACAGTTCATGGGTCTGCACTTACAGAGTGGAGGCTGCTTGGGATTCTCTCTCCTCCCTCTCTCTGTACCTCCCCTGCTCACTCTCTCTCTCTCAAAATAAATAAACATTTTTTTTTAAATGCTTAAAAAAAGATTGACAATGTCTTTGGAAATGTTAATTTCTGTCTTTTTTGGAAGGCAGTTTGGCAGTATCTTTTAAAATTAAAATAGGACATGTCCTTCAACTTGGCATTCTAATTTTAGTTGTGTATCCTAAAGAATTACTTGTATACATGCAAAAATTAGTACGCCCAATACTATTCACTGAAGCATTTTTTTCTTATGGCCAAAGTACTGGAAATAACCTGTGTGGACATCAGTAGAAAACTGTTTAACTTAATAAATTATAGCACCATTGTTCCTTAGATTATTACCCAGTAGTTCCAAACATGAGGTAGATTCATATGCACTGACATAGCCATGAATAATCTAGTCAGTTCTTCAATGCAAGTTAGATATTGTGGCCCTTTGGAGGGACACAGCCCCGTGCCAGGGTTCACTGCTTGACGAGTAAAACACAGGTGCCCATCAGTTCTCACTTTAGTCTGGTGTCCTTGTGCAGGAAACAACCTGCAAAACTGCACTCAGGGCCCGACTGCTCATAGGGAAAGCACTCCAAGAAGATTTGTTAAGTGGAGAAAGAAAGGCGAAGGACAATATTCTATAGCAGGAAATCTTTTAGGTACCAAATGAGCACACATATATGCATATACACACACACACAGGCACACACACAAAAACACACACCTGAAGCAAATTCTGTATTTCTGTATGCATATATACATAGATACACAAATATCTGGAAAGATACCTACCAGTGGGGAGTGCGGGTAGAACTGGCAGGGTGCAAAGGAGACCTATATGTTTTTCCACATTGTTTGAAATTCCTACAGGGAATATGTGATTGTGAATCATAGGTTATTATTTTTTTTTCAGGTAAAAAAGTAAATATTCATTGAAAATGAGAATATAAAGCACGACAAACTACAAATTTAAAAAAGGTGGAAAACATCACAAACATGAAAATGCCCAGAAAAAAAAATGTTGTTAGTGAACTGTGTAACACACTTTGTTAATATTATTTTTACTACCTTTTTTGTTATCATGAATGATTTTAAAAGAGTTTTGGTATATCCATACATTGCCATACTGTGAAGCCTTTAACATAGTGATTGAAAATCCTCATTATCGGGGCACCCGGGTGGCTCAGTTGGTTGAGCGTCCGACTTCGGCTTGGGTCATGATCTTGGCGGTTTGTGAGTTCGAGCCCCGCATCGGGCTCTGTGCTGACAGCTCAGAGCCTGGAGCCTGCTTCAGATTCTGTGTCTCCTCCCCCTCTCTCTGCCCCTTCCCTGCTCACGCTCTGTGTCTGTCTCTCAATAAATAAACGTTAAAAAAACAACAGAAAATCCTCATTATTGACACAGAAAGATGTTCACTGAATAAGATTACTAAATTGTAAGGTTACTAAATTTTCACACATGAAGAGATGATTTATCTTGTCCAGCGGTTCCACCTCCCTGAGTGCCACTCTCCACAGCCAGATTTGTTGAGATCTGGTGGTCATCTCTGTGACCATCACTTTCAGTATGTTGAGTCCTGGCTGGAACAATTTGATGTATATACCCTGGTCTTCCTCCTTACTCACGAGAGTTACAATTCTCATCCTAGAGATTAGACAAGTTCCTGAATGGATACATCATTTCCTTTATCCCAAAGACAGAAAAGAGTACCTTTATGACCTTGGCTCTCTACCATAAAGCCAAGCTGACATTTTGTGAGAAGTGATATAATTATATTCCACACAGAGAAGCTACGATTTACAGAGGTCCAGTAAGTGAGCACATTAAATACAATCTAGATGATTCTATATTTGTGATTTTAAGATTTAGGGGATTCGCTACACACTTGCAATGAACTAAGAAGAATACTCTTTTTTTTAAAAAAATGTTTATTATTTATTTTTGAGAGGAGAGAGACAGTGCAAACGGGGAAGGGGCAGAGAGAGGGGGAGACATGGAATCTGAAGTAGGCTCCAGGCTCTGAGCTGGAAGCACAGGGACTGACACGGGGCTCGAACTCAACAAACAGAAAGATCATGACCTGTGCTGAAGTCGGACGCTTGACTGACTGAGCCACACCCAGGCACTCCATGGAAAAATATCCTTATTTGACAACATTTTGTTTTTTAAGTCAAATGGCAGCTAGTGCCATGCAACTAACTTGACAGGGTTTGATAAAATTGTTGATACTCTTGGTAAGTACTTAACCCAAATAGTGTTTTAAGTAAACATGTGTCAGAGTTTTTAAGATATTATTAGGCAATTTATTATGAAGGGACATCTACAGAATGGGAGAAATTATTTGTAAACCATAAATTGATAAGGGTTTAATGTCTAAAACATATAAAGAACTCATAACACTCAGTAACTAAAAGCAAATAATATGATTAAAATATGGCAAAGGACCTGGAAAGACACTGTTCCAAGAAGGCATACAAATAGCCAAGAGGCATATGAACAAGTGCTCAACATCATTAATCATCAGGGAAATGCAAATCAAAACCACAATGAGATACTATCTCACACTTGTTAGAATGGCTAGTCTAGAAAAGACAAGAGAGAACAGGTGTTGGAGAGAATGTTGAGAAAATGGAAACCTGTGTGCACTGTCGGTGGGAATGTAAATTGGTGCAGCCACTACAAAAAACCATATGGTAGCTCCTTAAAAAATTAAAAATAGATATGATCCAGCAAAAATCCCACTTTTAGGAATATATCCGAGGAAAATGAAATCAGCTTCCCACAGGTATCTGTACTCCCATGTTTACAGCAGCATTATTCACAACAGTTCAGATTTGAAAAAAAAATATCCATTTAAAAAATATCCATTAAAGGATAAATGGACCACCCCTAAAGAATTGACCACTCCTAAAGGAATATAATTCAGCCATAAAAAAGAGGGAAATTTTGCTATTTGTGACAACATGGATAAAGCTGGAGGACATTATGCTAGGTGAAAAAAGCCAGGCAGAGGAAAACTAATACTGCATGGTATCATTACACGTAAAATCTTAAGAAGAAAAAAAAAGACCTGATTTTCTTGATTTTTAAAGATCTTGGGAGTATCTGAATGGCTAGTCAGTTGGGCGTCCGACTTCAGCTCAGGTCATTATCTCACCCTCTGTGGGTTCGAGCCCCGCGTCAGGCTCTGTACTGAAAGCTTAGAGCCTGGAGCCTGCTTCGGATTCTGAGTCTCCCTCTCTCTCTGTCCCTCCCCCGCTCACGCTCTGTCTATCTCAAAAATAAATAAACATTAAAAAAAATTTAAAGATTTTTTAGACTTGTATATTTTACAGAATAGAATGGTGGTTGCTGGGGGCTGTGAGGCAGGGAAAATGGGGAAATGTAGGTCAAAGGGTAAAAACTTTAGGTTATAAGAAAAATAAGTTCAGAGAATCTAATGTAGAACACAGTGACTATAGTTATGGATACAGTATTGAATACTTGAACGTTGCCTAGAGTAGATCTTAAGCATTCCCTCCCTAGCCTGCAAACACACAAAGTTAGCCATGTGAGGTGCCGATGTGTACATCTTGATCCCGGTAATCATTCCACAGTGTATATGATATCACATCACTGTGTTGTACACTTTAGATATACACAGATAGATTTGTCAATTATTCCTCAATAAAGTTGAACAAGATGGACACAAATCAATGACAATTCCAACATGCACGTGATTTTCTTTTTTTTTTTTTTAATTTTTTTTTCAACATTTTTAATTTATTTTTGGGACAGAGAGAGACAGAGCATGAACGGGGGAGGGGCAGAGAGAGAGGGAGACACAGAATCGGAAACAGGCTCCAGGCTCCGAGCCATCAGCCCAGAGCCTGACGCGGGGCTCGAACTCACGGACCGCGAGATCGTGACCTGGCTGAAGTCGGACGCTTAACCGACTGCGCCACCCAGGCGCCCCTAATTTTCTTTTAGTATAGATATTTCTTTCATTAATCTCTTTTAAAATTACTAATTTAAAAGGAATAAGTAGTCAGTAGTAGGTCCCTTACATTATTAAGCACTTCATGCACGTTAGTCTCCCCAGTCATTCTGAAAGTCTGCATGAGAGGAGACGGGGCCTCTGGCTTCGCTGGAACCACTGAGGTATACCTAGCAGAGAATGAATGTAGCGGAACTCAAAAGTATTTTTAGATTAATTAACAGTTGCCTACTAAGTCCCAGTCTTTCATGAATATCTAGACAATATTATCAATCTATAAGAGCCAGTTTCTACAGAAAGAAAGCATGAACAGCTGCTATGGAACTTTCCCTTTTCTTTTTAATTGAAGAGAACTTTCTGGATGCACTGATTGGAGAATGTGTTGGCAGCATGGTAAGTCATTATTTGTGTCCTTACAAGACTTAGTAGAAACTCAAAAACGTCTTTGTGGTATATTGCTTCTGAGGGAAAGGGACATTTGAAAAATAGCCTTTTGCTTCCAAAATGTTGAGGTTACTCATCCTCCAATCCCCTGAGATCATTAAGACCTGTTTGTTTGCCTTTCTCTTGTGCATAAGGAAACCAAACAATGCTTTCTTTTTTCCCAATATGGTAATAATTCTTAACCCAAATTTCTGCCTGGGGAATCTCTCCAGCACACTGAAGAAAAATTTTTCTTTATCTATATATCTTGTTTGTTCTCCATATAAACTATGTGCCCATAAAAGCGACCAATACGTTTCTGTGGCTTTTAATTCAAATAGTTTAATTCCATAATATATGAGTCTCCTGTGGTGTTCACTTGTACCTATTTCCACAATGAGTAGGATTTCTTTGGCTATCATTTGAATAAACACAAATAAAAATGTGACTGATAAAGATTGTGAGCTAGAGAGCTTAAGAACATTAAATAGCATTTTAAAATGGGATTTGGCTTCCTTCAAAAACATTTTAAAGTGTACACATAGAATACGCATGTAATGAGGCTTACACAAATGATTAAAAGTAACTTTCTGTGTTTTCAAAAGGTGAGGTTAAGACAATACAATATCACTCTTTTCAGAACTCCAAGGTAGATGGAACAGTACTTAGTGCTAAATCTCCGTTATTTTCATGGTGGAGAAATGGAACAGACCACAAAAAAATAATTTAGAGCTGGAGAGTGCTTAGATGTTGTGTAGCTTTTTAAATAATGAAAAAACTGTCTAAGATTAGTAATATCGAGAGACAATTATCTCAGTAGATTTTGACTGCTGGAGAAGGTAGACAGCAAGGAAAACAACACGTGGTTCCTGCATATTATAGCTGACCAAAGGGGATTTTGGCAACTGTAAATCTCTTCCTTTTTGGGTAGTTAACTTACCCTCGGGGCAAATTTGGGCCATCTCTCTTTTTTTGTCCCCGGTTTCAGAGAGGGGTCTGAATAAGGTTGTTGTGTGTGTGTTGTGTTTTTTTTTTTCCTTATTTACTGAGCAACTATTAGGTCAATTAACACTATGCTGTGTATAAGAGATAAAATAAATCCTCTCTTCTTTTAAGAAGTTTATATTACATCTAGTAGAATGCCATGCAAACAAGTAACCAAAACAAAAAGGAATGACTGAGTTTAGTGCTAGAGTAAAAACAAAAAACAAAAAACAGAAGAGAGAGACAGAGGGAGATTGTTATTAGATCATATGGGGTGAGCGTCACAGAGGACAATTAAACGGAGTCTTGAAAATGAGTAAGAATGGGAAGGACTGAAGGCATGAAGTTCAAGGTGTGCTGGGAACAGGACATGAAACATGTTAATAAAATAGGCTTGGATCTGATTGAATTGAGGGTGGTATGAGCTTCATGTTGGCTAAAGCCTTGTGCAAAGCACAATAAAGAATATAAACGCCAACACACATAAAAAGCTGTTTACCTGAATTGGCCTGCCTAGGTTTGCCCTGTCCCTTGAGCTTACCATGCATGTGTCTATCTATTTTTCTCTCTTCACCCACCAACTCCCCCTTTCCAGGCCTTTATTATGATACTGTTATAAGGACAATAACTGTATTTTTATAAAAACATATTGAAAATTAAAAAAGAGGGGTGCCTGGGTGGCTTAGTCAGTCGAGCGTCTGACTTCGGCTCAGGTCATGATCTTACAGCTCGTGAGTTCGAGCCCCGCGTCAGGCTCTGTGCTGACAGCTCAGAGCCTAGGGCCTGCTTAGGATTCTTTGCCTCCCTCTCTCTCTGCCCCTCCCCCACTCACATTCTGTCTCTCTCTCAAAAATAAACATTAAAAAAATTAAAAAAGACAAATGAGCACTTTATGCTCCCTTTGCAATCTCTACTGCCCCTGTAGAGTCACCCCCGTATAGGGTCTCAGGTGTGACCATATTTCTTCTATTTGCTTCAAGGTGAACCTAACTTTGCTGCTGAAGCAATTTGTAGCTGTAGACACATTTTATAAGCTGGTGAAGAGGATCCTCTGCTACGTCAGTAAAGTTTTACCTCACTGTTCTTTGTGGCCAATCTACTGAGTCCTAGTATAAAACAGTAAGGATAATATATTTTTACATGTGTCAAGCGAATAGGCATTTCTTATACATTCTGTGACTACTTAATCAAAATTTCATTTCCACACCATTTCTGCTTTGGTGTGCGGCATTATTCAAGTTGATTAAATTCTATTCAAATTGTATTCAACCACAAATGTTTGCTGATGACTGAAAGGTCAAATACATGAGAAAGCACAGATCTTAAGAGTACGACCTGTCACCATTACTGAAAAAGTAATTCAAAGTACATGTGCTACTGAGAGCAAGTTAAAGGAAGAACTGGATGTTTTTACTCGAAACGTCTCCTTGTGGGTTGAAAGTGTTCATCCATTACAGACTCAGAAAGTCCAACCAAGGGGAAAATAAGAATTATGATCTCATTATTTTTAAGATTCTGTTATTTGCTCAGAAAAATATAACCCAAATGTAAATTTTACTATAGCAATAAAATGGGAAGTAAATTAAATAATCCTAAGAAATGTCTATATTTTATTTAGTAGGAAATTAAGGGGATATTTCCTTTTGCTATTGAAAATAGAAACACAGAAATCCTCTTCTGACAGATAGTTCTCATGAACTTTGGAAATTAAAACAAAAGAAAAAACTCAAAAACTCATTGTCTCACCTGGAAAAAATTAACAGTAATGGCAAAAAAAAAAAAACAAAACCAAAAACCCACATCAGATCTTTGTTATTTGCCTTAAGATATTTCTCGTACTTAGTCAGAAATTAGTTTTTAGCAGAATGGACCTGCCTTTGAACAAGTCTGTATAACAACCTCCGTATTTAGTAACACAATGCGCCTATGGGTACTGACTTTAAATGGCTATAAATATGATAATATGCATTAACTGCTAAATTTTGTGAGAGTGAGTAGTGAGAATTCTACAAATTTTCTCACATACCACGTCTCTAGGAATATCGCCTTAAAAGCCTTCTAAGCATTTAGAATATGCTTCTTTCCACTTCCTGGAACACAACGTGCAGCAAAGGAAGAGGGTTAGGAAGAAAGGGTCACTATCTCTAAGAGAAATATGTAAGCACCGCAGATGCAGGAATCAAACTGCTGTTTCCCACAAACTCCACAGCTCCTCTTGAGCACAGGAAAGGGAAGAAAAATCCTCTAAAAAAATTAGCCACATGTTAGTATTGAAACGTTGCCAGGAACACAGACAGCCCTAGAGGGTTTGTTTCAAATCAATATTGATGGAGTCGTGTGGTGGGTCAAGAGAATGGCACATCTTGCTCTCAGAGTTCACGGGACTGAGTATTTTTATTCAGCCAAAGAGGAAGACTCAGAAAACAAACAAACAGCAGTGGGAACGATACCAGCAACACGAACAGTCCGATATTTTTAGATTCATGTGTAGTGAGAAAGGGGTTCACTAGCTCAATCAATCTTTCACTTAATGAAACTCCTGGGAGGCACAGGAGCTGTGTTTGGGCAGAAGGTGACATGGGTATCACAAAGTCCTCCTGGTGAATGAAGCTGTTGCATGCTCCTGAAATTTCTGCAATATTGGGTCAGTTTCATTATTATACCATGTTGAAGCAAAAATATGCCACATTACCATGGTCAAAGTGATTGTAGTTTAACGTATATAAAGAGAAAACAAACTTATCCTCTTAAAAAACACCTAAAAACAATTTCTACCCCCTTTTTGGAATGGACTGATTTGATTGTATTCAAATTGAACAGCCGTCCATGCTTAATATTCCAGGTAATTATTAATAGTCAATTTTTTTTCATAAAGAAATTATGGCTATTATGTATAAAAACATCTAGCATAAAGCTGACAAGGAGTAGACACTTCACAAATGCCTCCCTTCTCTTCTGAGCCTCCAGAGCATTCTCTAAATTGCATATTGCTATAGAGATGTGAAAGGTTTTGTTTAGTAGTATTATCAACAATTGCAGTGGTAATGGCAAACCAATATTTTTTAGTTATCTGAATACTTGTATATTTTAATAAATATCTTCTTCTCATTTCTCAGATAAAATTCTTCCGACACACTCTCTACATTCAGGTGAACCTTTTCTTGGCCTCTTTGCCTCATTTTTTCACTTTATCATCTTTGTTCTGAGGATTGCCAAATTTAAAGCCGAAGGAGCACTTGAGACCATGCAGAGTGATTTCATCTTTAAGCAGATATGACAACTGAAGCCGAGAAAAGCCTTAGTAGGGACAAGGTAGATCCCGAAATCAGTCATTCCTACCCTCAGATCTGTGTCCTAACATTTCTCTATGCCCTTCATGTTTCATCGAGATTCCTGTTGTTATAGTGCCATTGCCTAATTCTCTATTTTTCTTTCTCTTAAAGAGTTGCCTATGTTTGCCCTAGTCTAGGATTTCCTCCAATTCTCCCTGCAGTCGTTAGAACTTACTTCAAGATTACTTACAATGAGATCCTACTGAAAAGTTTCTATCATGTTACGGGTTTTTCTTAATTTTGTCTGGTTTTTGCCTACAACTTGCCACTTTGAAGTATTAATTCCCCCAGCTTTTGTCTGATGCAGATGTGGCCCAGACTTTAATCTGTATTTAGGACTTCCTGCTATTTGCTTTGAGCCCACACCCTGGCACTGTTCTTTTGTGATTGTGTAGAAGTGGTGAGCGGCACTGAGCTTCACTCTCTGTCTACCCAGTTCAGCATGCCTTTCCAGGTAAAGTCCCAGGTTTCCAGCTGGTTTCCCAAACTTTCCTCAACTACCAATGCACTGCCTCCTCCCTTCAAGCTTTTCCCACTGCTGACAGCTCCTGGCTCTCAGGGTCCCCTCCTGACACTGGGGTGTTCTGTTCGTCCTCGAGGCTTCCCACCCAGGGACAAGAGGCCAGCTCCAGAGGATTACTCCACCCCACTCATTTCTCCTTTCCCTGAATGTGCATCTAGCCTAATCGTGGCCACAGAATGTCACGCCAAGTATTTCTAATTGCACAGAAACCAATTTTCTTAACATACATAAAGATTAAACAAATCTTTCTTGAGCGGTTTGTCTCTGTCAGCCTAAAATCTATGCTATTCTTCAGCTCAGAATCCACTTTATTTCCTGCTCTGTGTGGAAATAACCTATCCATTCTCCAGGGCATAATTTATTAGTCATCCTCTCTATGACCCCTTTCTTACTCTCTTTTCTCTCAGAATTGACCAACCCTTTTGCACTGCCCTCATAGGCTCCTCGTTCTGTTAGTCATTTTTGTCTATTTTCTTGAAAAAATGGTGAGTTCTTTGGGGTCAGGAATAAATCTTGTCTCTTTCAATTGTATGTTTTTCTTTAGAGCCTTTTACAATTTCTGCCCTTGTCAGAAACGAACTCTTAATCCTTTATTAGACTGAAGCTCTGGGATGCAGGAATAATGTCTTCTTATGTTTTTGTACTCCTCACAGTACCTAATAAAATGCTAAGTACTTGGTGGTCACTTGATATACTCACTGATGGACCATCTGGTCAGAAATCTGGTAGCCAGAGTTCCCAGTTTGGTCTGAGAGAGACAAAACCCTCTGTACAAATGGCTTCTTTGAGAACAAGGGAAAGGCTATGATTAAAATGAGGAGCTCAGGAAGGAAAGACTTTTTGTTTTTCTTATTAGTCTTTTAATCTCCGTGATTGCTAGGTCTCTGTGTGCGTGCCAGTGCAAGAAGATAAAGTGGCAAAAGAGAACAGGGGGATGGCAGATGCCATTTGCTGGGTCCATACAAGTCACGGGATAAGAAAATGTGTCACTGACAAAAGATGCTGTGTGCTTTAATCATAACTTTGCTTCAAGCACACACATGGGCCTAGCTTAATGTTCCCCAAACTGGTATTTGAGGATTTTAGCAGAGATTTATTCCTCAAGATGTTAAGAATTGTGACTTGCGAAAAATGTCTGCATAATCAAATAAGTTTATGAAATCCTGTTTTCTATGATTTTTGGATTCTGTAATTCTTTTCTGAATCGTTATAATGTCCATTAGTATAGAAGCTTTGAGAATTCCTAAAGTAAATAAAATTATTTAGCTTTATTTAAGCATTTCTCAAACATATACGAGCATAGAACCTTTGTCTCCAATTTTTTGTTTTTCACAGAACACTACTTTGAGGAATGCTGACCCAACTACTTACTAGAGGGTGACTTGAGTTCAGAAGAAAAGGTGCTCCCTGGGACATTGTAGGGCACCCTTTCTTTAGCTGTTTAGTCTCTGAGATGTAAGAATTAAGTTGTCAAAGATGGGTTTCTTGCAGGGTGTCCTTCCAGGTGGAAATGGCTCCCAAAGAGCTAGAGACTGGCCATAGCTAATGCTGAAGTAAATCAATTTGCTTTTAATTCTTCAAAAAAAAAATTAATGTTTATTTATTATTGAGAGGGAGAGACAGAGTGTGAGTGGGGAAGGGGCAGAGAGAGAGGGAGACACAGAATCCGAAGCAGGCTCCAGGCTCCAAGCTGTCAGCACAGACCCCAATGCGGGGTTCAAACCCACAAACCATGAGATCATGACCTGACCCAAAGTCAGACACTTAACCAACTGAGCCACCCAGGTGCCCTAGATCATGACCTGAGCCTAAATTGGATGCTTAACCTACTCAGTCACCCAGGCACCCTTAATTTTTTAATGTTTTTATTTATTTTTGAGAGAGAGCGAGCGAGAGAGAGCGCTTGCACAAGTGGGGGAGGGGCAGAGAAAGAAACGGGTCAGAGGATCCCAAGTGGGCTCTGCAATGACAGCAGAGAGCCCAATGCCTGGCTCAAACTCACACACTGTGAGATCAAGACCCGAGGTGAAGCAGGAAGTCAGATGCTCAACCAACTGAGTCACCCAGGTGCCCCATAAGTCAATTTTAATAAAGCACTGTTTCCCAAAACTTTAAGAGATATACAAATAACCTGGAGATCTTAAAATCTGATTTAGTAGGTCTGTACTAGGGTCTGAGATTCTGCATTTCTAACAAACTTAAAGGTGATATGATACTAATGGTGTTGATCCTTAAAAAGGCCTTTGAGGGGCGCCTGGGTGGCTCAGTCAGTTAAGTTTCAGACTCTTGATTTTGCCTCAGGTGATCTTATGGTCTTGGGACTGAGCCCTGCGTTGGGCTCTACCCTCAGCATGGGGCCTGCTTGAGATTCTCTCTCTCCCTCTCTCTCTCTCTCTGCCCCTCCCCACCCAAATAAATACATACATACATACATGCATACATTTTTTCAAAAGCCCTTTGAGATGCAAGAGAGCAGAAAGTTGAAATGGTGGAAAAGATCTGAAACTGTTGGGCTATCATGGACCTCAGCCCCATTACCATTCCAGGGAAAGGGCTTGCGCTCCCCAAGCAAGGAATGCTGGGATGATACAACAGGGCTGAAGGCCAAGGTTCTGCAGTTTCATATGGTAGTCTGGCTCCGGTTCTGTGTTTTGCAGATTCTAACGTCTGTTCCAGCTGGATTCCAATGTGTTGTACTTGAATATGATGGGCAGTGGTGGAAATGCATGCCACTTCTGTGTGAGTTTTCCCTAATATATCCCATTCTAGAAAGCTAATGAGTGTCCTGCCTGGTCATTTATCTGACCCTCTTTTAGTATAGTTTTTTTTTTTTTTTTTTTTTTTTTTTTATTTATTTTTGGGACAGAGAGAGACAGAGCATGAACAGGGGAGGGGCAGAGAGAGAGGGAGACACAGAATCGGAAACAGGCTCCAGGCTCCGAGCCATCAGCCCAGAGCCCGACGCGGGGCTCGAACTCACGGACCGCGAGATCGTGACCTGGCTGAAGTCGGACGCTTAACCGACTGCGCCACCCAGGCGCCCCTAGTATAGTTTTTTGAGTAGAGTCACGGAAGAATTGAGAAGTTTAAGGAATTAGGAAATAGGTTAGGAGGAAACTACTCATATTGGTTTTGCAAAGTTCCTCCATACAATGATCCTAAGCCATCAATCCAAATTGATTTCCCCCTTTCCCTCAACACCCAGCTCGTAGGCCCATTTAGTCTAGTCTCTTTCTTAGCCTACTCACATGCCATGCAAAGTTCCTCCTTCATGCAAGGGCACATCCATGTGTTCCATTTCTTTTGAATTCTTACCCAAATTGGAGCCTAGCTCAAGTTCTGCTTTCTTCATAAGGCCTGTCCTCATCATCCCAAAGCACCTGCTACAGAATATAATTAGAATATAATTAAGAAACTATTTGTTTCTTATTTCATTTCCAGCATTCTTGTCTCACAGTCATACTTCAGTTTCTTTGAGGACAAGGGAAATCTTATTCATATCATCATATAAATTTTTATTATATCTAGGCTTTCTCTTAGGCTCTCACATTTTCTACTTTTACGCTTATGGGCAGCAAAGAAAACTTGACTAAGGACTTGGTTATCTCATCTGTGAAATATAAACATTGGACTAATTTGTGTTTTTCATATTTCTTGAAGACAAAGAACCATTTATTCAATGAATATATTACATGGTAACTCGGTATGTGGAAGAGATCAAAGTAGCCTCTGGTAGGGATGCAGGGCAACGTGATGGGGTGAGGGAAGGCAGAGAATTTCCCCTTTTCTGTCCTTCTACACTTTGTAGAATCTCTGCCTAATCACGAAGTTGCACAGGAATCCAGAAAACCCTGGATTTAATGAAGTTTAAGATCTTTTGTTACTCTAAAGACTTTGATTTTAATCACTAGAGAAATCTTGCTGGTTTATGATAAAATGGAAAAACTCATCATGACAAATAAAATAAAAGTATAAGATAAGATCCACATGCCACAGTGGTATATAAGGTGTGGCTCATGGAACACCTGCAGCAGAAACACTGCGATGCTTTTCAGAAATTCCAGATCACAGATCTCCTTCAAGGCCTACTAAATCATGGTGGGTGAGGCTGGACATTTTCAGATTACCAAGTCTCCTAGGTGATTCTTACAAACATTAGTTTGAAACCTAATGATTTTTAACAGTGGTGCACCTAAGGTTCAACTACTGAGTTTTGTACAATATAAATATCTGGACCCTACTCCCAGAAGTTCTGTTTTAATAGATCTTGGATAAGGTCCAGGCATCTGTACCTTTTAAAAAAAGTATTCAGTGGTGATTCTCTATGTACCTCTCTGGTTGAGACCACTGATGTAGCATAAAGAGAAGCAAAAATACCAAAAGTTTAGAGATTCATCATTTCTGTCTTTATGCAGCAACTTTAGTTTTGAGGTTCCTATCAGTGAACCTCAAAAAAAAGAGACAGTTTTATGTATCTTTCTGCCATGCTCAACATAGTGCAGGGCAAATAGTAATATTCAATGGGTCTATTTTTATTTATTGGAAGCACTTCTATTTCTTTGTGGTACCTCTTATCATGAGATAGAACCTCTAGATTTATAAAAATATATAATTTTATAATAAATTATAGAATTTATAATAGAATATAGAATATTCTATAGAATATAGAAGTAAAAATGTGATCTATATTTCCAATTATGTTTAATTACTCTCAATCAGTAGATATGAATATTGGACTTTTAATTTGTTATAGATACTAAGTGACAATTATACATTAGAATCCAAGAATCCCAGAAGTTCCTGACTTACACATTAAAGTACAGCAGTAGATACACTTGAGGGACAGACCACTGAGACACTGCCTTTAATATTTTGAAAAATGGCTTTTAGGTTTTGAGGTAGTATGTATTGTCTAAAAATCTCTACCACAGTTTGGAAGGTGACAAAGTAGACGTTAAACTTGGAAATGCATTCTCCACTGAATGAAAAATTGGCAAAATTACCTGAAATACTTTGGTCTATGAAACTTGGTAATTGATTTAAAAAGCCTATACAATGAAAAGGCTGAGAAGAATCAATATTATATTTCTCAGAAATTCTCAATCTTACAACTAAATATTAGGAAACTCAATTTTATAAACTACTATTTTTTTTTCTCAAAATGTACTTCTTGCCACTAAATTCCCAACAATGGGTTATATGATGGATAAATAGCTATTGAGATAGGGAAAAATTCACAATGTAATTTGAAATTTAAAAGCATTATAACATGGCATATGCAATTAATTGGTGGCATATCTAGTTGCATGAAGAACACTGATAAATAAAAAAAAATGATAAGAGAGAATAAATAGACAACAAAGGAGGGTAAGCTATAAAATCCACAATTGATTCTTCCATGTCAGTCAAGAGTCCAGTGAGGATTTACTAGGCTATTGTGTTAGTTTGAGTTATTTTAGTTGCCCCTCACAAAACCACCATTCAAACAAGTTTAAGGGGAAAAAAAAGGCATTGGGAATATAACTGAGAAGTCCAGTAGGTAGACTCTGACATAGATGCATTGGGGAATCAAGCAAAGCTATCATAGCTCCTTCTCTCGTCTATGTTACAGCTTCATCTCTAGGTAAGCTTTCTCAATGTGATGACAAGCATGGCCACCTGGGGCTCAAGAGTTTACCCTGAGCTCAAGATAGTCTCAAGACAATCTTTCTTAATAAAAGCGCTCTCAGGAAACAAACAAACAAAAGTATATAACTGCCGCCAGGGGGATAAGGTTTGGACAGAATGGGGGACATATTTACCTATCTGTAAGGCCTGGGAAAGTTATCTATGGGTGGGAATAAGGAAGTGCAGAGTGGAAGGAAGGGAGTCATGTGTTCGAAAGTCTACCAAGTTAAAGAAAAAGAACCAGTAGAAGGAAAAGTTGTTGATAGCATAGATATTTAGGAAAACTGATGGAGCCAAGTCACTGAGGAGGTAGAAGGGATGGGATCCAGAAAACAGGTGAAGGTATTGGCTGTACGGGAGAGAAGAGTGATTCCTATTTCATTAAGGATGAAAGGAGGAATTCACGAAAAGTCATGTACATTTGTAGGGAGAAGACAGGAACCTTAAGAAAATATTTGACCCATGACTGTATTTTCTCTTTGAACAAACAGGCAAGTTTCACTGCTGAAAGTGTGTGAGTGTGTTCTGGGGCAGGGGTGCCCAGTAAACCTTGAGGAAAGTGGTGAAAGAAATCTTTGGAAATGGCACTCTGGAGGGAGGGATGGGGAGTATCATATTTCCACCAAGGAAACCTCTATTAAGGCAGGTGAATCTCAGGAAAAAGCATGAATTAAGAGCTGTTCTTGATTAACCAATCACAAATGGCTGTCCCGAATGTGAAGAGTTAACAACTGAGTCTGTTTTTCTGATTAACTGTCAAACATCTAAGTGGTAAATCCTATTATATGTTGCATGACTCTTAAGCTTTCCTCCTTCAAAATGGCAAGTAACTGACTTTTGTTTTATCTCTAAAACTGACAGACTGAAATGAGATTATTATGCAATTATATTCAGGCTGTTATCTTCAATTTGTATGATGTCACGGTACTGTGGTCCTATAAATTTTACAAGACACGCTCTGTTGAATCAAAAAAAAAAAACAACCTCTCTTTTGGGAACAAACACAAAAAATGACAAAAATTTTCCCCATTACTCTGTATTCACTGGAAGGAGGAAGAAAAATGGATGTTCCTACAGAATCATGCATTACAAACTGTAATTTAATTCCGTAGTGTTACAAATGAATATGACATTCCAGGGAGTGCTCTTGTAACTAGCTAGCAGCAGATCTGGGGAATAATAATGACTTCTAAGCCACTGTTCTTTTTACAAAATAGAACTCCATAACCCAAGATGTCACTGCTCACTCACTCTCTCTCTCTCTATACACACACACACACACACACACACACACACACACAAACACACACACACACACAGGAAACCAGTAATTTCAGTTTCCCATTCTCAACCCACAAAATTTATTAACATTGACTTTGGAGCTGTGCAAATGTGCAGGCACAGGAGTAAGTAATGGGAATGTACTGAGAATGTATGTATGTGAGTGTCTATATCCATACATACGTGCTTGTACATGTCAGCATAAGAAAGAATGAGACAGGAGAGAGAAGGATGATGTGGCTGAGGACTCTGGGTGGGTGCTGGAAGGATGAAACTGAATCCCATTACTATTGTGGTGTTCTATCAATTGAGTCATTATTGAATATCTGTGGTAAGAAACAAGACTAGGCTGTGGAGAGAGGATAAAAAATATAATACCCTTTAATATTTGGGAATTCAAGATATAAATACTTAAGCATTTAATAAAAATGTAAAGCAATAGTTGATAAATTATCAAAGCTGGTAACAGTGAGCTGGAGCTGGATAGAAGTATCTTTTGAATGATATACCATAGTGAAACTGGCAAAATACAAGGATAAAGAGAAAAGTCTGAAAGCAGCTAGGGATAAACAGGTTCTAACTTACAAAGGTAGACACATAAGAATAGAAGCAGACCTATCTACTGAAACTTGGTAGGCCAGAAAGGAATGGCAGGAAATCTTCAATATGATGAACAGAAAAAAAATATGCAGCTGAGAATCCTTTATCCAGCAAGTCTGACATTCAGAACAGAAGGAGAGATAAAGGTTTTCCCAAACAAACAAAAACTGAATGAATTCATCACCACTAAACCAGCCCTACAAGAGATCCTAAGGGGGATTCTGTGACTGAAACGTTGCAAGGACCACAAAGTACCAGAGACATCACTACAAGCATGAAACCTACAGACATCACAATGACTCTAAAACCGTTTCTTTCAATAATAACACTGAATGTAAATGGATTAAATGCTCCAACCAAAAAACATAGGGTATCAGAATGGATAAAAAAAAAAAAACAAGACCCATCTATCTTCTGTCTACAAGAGACTCATTTTAGACCCGAGGACACCTTCAGATTGAAAGTGAGATGGCGAACTATGTATCATGCTACTGGAAGTCAAAAGAAAGCTGGAGTAGCCATACTTATATCAGAGAAACTAGACTTTACATTAAAGGCTGTAACAAGAGATGAAGAAGGGCATTATATAATAATCACAGGTCTATCCATCAGGAAGAGCTAACAATTATAAATGTCTATGCGCCGAATATGGGAGCACCCAAATATATAAAACAATTGATCACAAACATAAGCAACCTTATGATAAGAATGTGGTAACTGCAGGGACTTTAATACTCCACTTACAACAATGGATAGATCATCTAGACACAGGATCAATAAAGAAACAAGGGCCCTGAATGATACATTGGATCAGATGGACTTGACAGATATATTTAGAACTCTGCATCCCAAAGCAACAGAATATACTTTCTTCTCGAGTGCACATGGAACATTCTCCAAAATAGATCACATACTGGGTCACCAAACAGCCCTTCATAAGTATAAAAAAATTGAGACTATACCATGCACACTTTCAGACCACAATGCTATGAAACTTGAAATCAACCATAGGAAAAACTCTGGAAAACCTCCAAAAGCATGGAGGTTAAAGAACACACGACTAAAGAATGAATGGGTCAACCAGGCAATTAGAGAAGAAATTTAAAAATATATGGAAACAAATGAAAATGAAAATTCAACAATCCAAATGCTTTGGGATGCAGCAAAGGCAGTCCTGAGAGGAAAATACATTGCAATCCAGGCCTATCTCAAGAAACAAGAAAAATCCCAAATACAAAATCTAACAGCACACCTAAAGGAAATAGAAGCAGAACAGCAAGGACACCCCAAACCCAGCAGAAGAGAAATAATAAAGATCAGAGTAGAAATAAACAATATAGAATCTAAAAAAAACTGTAGAGCAGATCAATGAAACCAAGAGTTGGTTTTTTGAAAAAATAAACAAAATTGATAAACCTCTAGCCAGGCTTCTCAAAAAGAAAAGGGAGATGACCCAAATAGATAAAATCATGAATGAAAATGGAATTATGACAACCAATCCCTCAGAGATACAAACAATTATCAGGGAATACTATGAAAAATTATATGCCAACAAACTGGACAACCTGGAAGAAATGGACAAATTCCTAAGCACCCACACACTTCCAAAACTCAAACAGGAAGAAATAGAAAACTTGAACAGACCTATAACCAGCAAAGAAATTGAATCAGTTATCAAAAATCTCCCAACAAATAAGAGTCTAGGACCAGATGGCTTCCCTGGGGAATTCTACCAGACATTTAAAGCAGAGATAATACCTATCCTTCTCAAGCTGTTCCAGAAAATAGAAAGGGAAGGAAAACTTCCAGACTCATTCTATGAAGCCAGTATTACTTTGATTCCTAAACCAGACAGAGACCCAGAAAAAAAAAAGAGAACTATAGGCCAATATCCCTGATGAATATGGATGCAAAAATTCTCAATAAGATACTAGCAAATCGAATTCAACAGCATATAAAAAGAATTATTCACCATGATCAAGTGGGATTCATTCCAGGGCTGCAGGGCTGGTTCAACATTCGCAAATCAATCAATGTGATACATCACATTACTAAAAGAAAAGATAAGAACCATATGATCCTGTCAATCAATGCAGAAAAAGCATTTGACAAAATTCAGCATTCTTTCTTAATAAAAACCCTCGAGAAAGGATAGAAGGAATATACTTAAACATCATAAAAGCCATTTATGAAAACCCCACAGCTAACATCATCCTCAATGGGGAAAAACTGAGAGCTTTTTCCCTGAGATCAGGAACACGACAGGGATGCCCACTCTCACCGCTGTTGTTTAACATAGTGTTGGAAGTTGTAGCATCAGCAATCAGACAACAAAAGGAAATCAAAGGCATCAAAATTGGCAAAGATGAAGTCAAACTTTCACTTTTTGCAGATGACATGATATTATTATACATGGAAAATCCGATAGACTCCACCAAAAGTCTGCTAGAACTGATACATGAATTCAGCAAAGTCGCAGGATACAAAATCAAAGTACAGAAATCAGTTGCATTTTTATACACTAACGATGAAGCAACAGAAAGACAAATAAAGAAACTGATCCCATTCACAATGGCACCAAGAATCATAAAATACCTAGGAATAAACCTAACCAAAGATGTAAAAGATCTGTATGCTGAAAACCATAGAAAGCTTATGAAGGAAATTGAAGAAGATACAAAGAAATGGAAAAACATTCCATGCTCATGGATTGGAAGAATAAATATTGTTAAAATGTCAATACTACCCAAAGCAATCTACACATTCAATGCAATCCCAATCAAAATTGCACCAGCATTCTTCTTGAAGTTAGAACAAGGAATCCTAAAATTCATATGGAACCACAAAAGGCCCCGAATAGCCAAAGTAATTTTGAAGAAGACCAAAGCAGGAGGCATCACAATCCCAGACTTTAGCCTCTACTACAAAGCTGTCATCATCAAGACAGCATGGTATTGGCACAAAAACAGACACATAGACCAATGGAATAGAATAGAAACCCCAGAACTAGACCCACAAATTATGGGCAACTCATCTTTGACAAAGCAGGAAAGAACATCCAATGGAAAAAAGACAGTCTCTTTAACAAATGGTGCTGGGAGAATGGACAGCAACATGCAGAAGAATGAAACTAGACCACTTTCTTACACGATTCACAAAAATAAACTCAAAATGGATAAAGGACCTGAATGTGAGACAGGAAACCATCAAAACCCTAGAGCAGAAAGGAGGAAAAAACGTCTGTGACCTCAGCCATAGCAATCTCTTACTTGACACATCTCCAAAGGCAAGGGAATTGAAAGCAAAAATGAACTATTGGGACCTCATGAAGATTAAAAACTTCTGCACTGCAAAGAAAACAATCAACAAAACTAAAAGGCAACCAACGGAATGGGAAAAGATATTTGCAAATGACATATTGGACAAAGGGCTAGTATCCAAAATCTATAAAGACCTCACCAAACTCCACACCTGAAAAACAAATAATCCAGTGAAGAAATGAGCAGAAAACATGAATAGACACTTCTCCACAGAAGACATCCAGATGGCCAACAGGCACATGAAAAGATGCTCAACGTCGCTCCTTATCAGGGAAATACAAGTCAAAACCACACTCAGATACCACCTCACGCCAGTCAGAGTGGCTAAAATGAACAAATCAAGAGACTACAGATGCTGGAGAGGATGTGGAAAAACGAGAACCCTCTTGCACTGTTTGGTGGGAATGCGAACTGGTGCAGCCAGTGTGGAGGCTGGAAAACAGTGTGGAGGTTCCTCAAAAAATTAAAAATAGATCTATCCTATGACCCAGCAATAGCACTGCTAGGAATTTACCCAAGGGATACAGGAGTGCTGATGCATAGGGGCACATGTACCCCAATATTTGTATCAGTGCTTTCAACAATAGTCAAATTATGGAAAGAGCCTAAATGTCCATCAACTAATGAATGGATAAAGAAATTGTGGTTTATATACACAATGGAATACTACTAGGCAGTGATAAAGAATGAAATATGGCTTTTTGTAGCAACATGGATGGAACTGGAGAGTGTTATGCTAAGTGAAGTAAGTCATACAGAGAAAGAGAGACACCATGTGTTTTCACTCTTATGTGGATCCTGAGAATCTTAAGACCATGGGGGAGGGAAAGGAAAAAAAAAAGTTAGAGTGGGAGGGGGCCAAACCATAAGAGACTCTTAAATACTAAGAATAAACTGAGGGTTGATTGGGGGGGAGGGAGGGAGGGGAAAGTTGGTGATGGGCATTGAGGAGGGCACCTGTTGGGATAAGCACTGGGTGTTGTATGGAAACCAATTTGACAATAAATTTCATAGCAAAAAAATAAAAAAATAAAAAAAGTGAGGTGAGCCTTCTCTCTGCCTCTGTTAATAAACCTAACAATTCCTTGAATTTATAGGCTGCTTTACTGGACATGGGGGACAAACAAGGATGAAATAGAGACTGGAGAGTAATTACTCTGATTATTTGTCACTTAACTAGTGAGAGGTTTCATACACATTGTTCTAGGTTTAATTTTGTTTCCCAGAAGATATGTTCTAGTCTTCTTCCCCGATAACTGAATGACCTTATTTGGAAATAGGGTCTTTGCAGATGCAATCAAATTAAGATGAGGTCACACTGGATTATGGTGCGCCCTAATCCAATGACTGGTATCCTTATAAGAAGTCGGAAATTTAGACCTAGATACAGACACACAGGAGGGAAGACCGTGTAATGAAGAGGCGAAGATTAGGATGATGCATCTTCCGGACAAGGAAGACCTAGGATTGCTGACAAGAAGCAGCAGACAGGAAAAAGCAGGGAGTGATTCTTCCCTACAGCCTTTAGAGGGAGAAGGCTCTAGATTTTAGACACCTTGATTTTAGACCTCTAGCCTCCAGAACTGTAAGAAAATAAATTTCTATTGTTTTAAGCCTCTCAGTTTGTGATACTTTGTTATACAGCCCTAGGAAACAAATACAAACATTTTCTGATAAATCCACTAATGGAGTGCAAAGGGAAAGGTAACCAAGAAAGACATACAGATAAGGAATTTTAAAGCTTTAGTACAATTTTCTCAAATATAAATGAGGAAATTTAGGACTACAGAAATAACAATTTCCCAAACTGATCACGGGAAGCAGGGACCAGAATCCAGGTATCTTGCTTCCCATTATTATTATTATTATTTGGTTTCATATTGTCCAAATGTATATAAGAAACGTGTTCTGTAGAGATAAATTGGAAAAAGAGACAACAACTCCTGATTCAGGCTTATTGTATTAGGTAAGTTTTGTGCTTTTCTTGAAAATAACTTTATATCAAATTTTACTGTCCAGCATTCGATTACCCATCAAGACTAATCCTTGAAATGAGAAACTGTGTTAGCACACCAAAAGGACTCACCCTTTTTCAATCTTCATTAGTTTCACTTTTCCAGACTCTCTCATAAAAAGAGATTCTGAGATTTTTTTTCAAATCATTGTCCAGACAAGTGGGGCTTTATAAATTTTAAAGTCCCTTTAGGAGTAACTAAAAAAACTTTTTATTTTTTAAGCAGCTTTTTAACACACAGAGACTGGACAATGCAGAAAACAGACAAGCTGCGGAGGAAATTGTGTTTTCCCAGAGCTCTGCTCCATTGCTCTATCTTGTAAGATCCAGTACCACGTAAAAAATGCTTGATGTTATAACAGCTTATTTGTTTGACGCGTTGCCAAAATGCATAAAACATTAAAAAAAATCACGTATTGCTAGAAATGTGAGAACGTATTTGGCCACTGGATGCTCACGGATTTAAGATTTGGAAAAAGAACTTTCCCTATGTCTTCATACCTTTAAGGGAGATGACCAGGGTTACGTGACCCAGCTCTTGTGTTAAAGGAGACTGAGGGTTTCTTGTATAAAACAGCCAATAAAAAACCGCATTTCTAAATATACGTGTTAAAATGCAAACTTTGAGAGAATATTTTGTAATTTATAGACACGTAAGTTTCAAGTTAATTGTCGTGACGCATGTACCCTAAACACTGAAATAGTCTTCATCGTGTCACATAGATTTCCCCAAAGCTCAGGTGGCCTGCTGAACTCCTACTTTGTCCTCGACACTTACTCCCATCTATTTTTGCCCTCAATGCCACTTCTGCTGTTTCTCAGGATGACAAGCGGATAATTGAAGGCCCAGCAAACAGACTCAATTTACCCTTGAATGAAAACCTTAATCAAGGTGAAACAAAAGCGGGGAGGAGATGAAGGAGGCACAGTGTTGTTTAAAGCCTGTTGTCTGATTTTCATTAGTCATGCTGCTGGCGCTCTTTTAGATACACACTGATTTCTTATATTTCAGAACATGCCTGTGAACATTTTAATCGGTTGAGCATCCTCTGAATGTCAGAATATGACTTCTATTTTCTTCCAGTCAAAACACAGAATTCCATCTTACACACGATCTAAGCCAAAGGAATCATTTTCACAGCGGGTAATAAGGTCTCCTTTCTAGTGATTAATTCTATGTTTATTTCTTTCGGCAAATCACATCAGCACATATGACCTCACGTAATGGCTGTGCCTGAAGCTGAGAAGGGCCACATGCTTACGTATAGCAAATAATATTGTTGTATTACTCTGGTAACTAGCTCCTAGAGACCACTGCATAGGCAGATCTGCAGGGGCTTCTGAGGCTATCTTACGGGGCTGTCTGGTCACAGATGACTGTGTTTAAAACTCTCAACCTATGAAATTCCCTGCCAGCAAACACCATCAGGTCATAAATGTAGGACAAATTGATTCAAATAACAGAATCGGGAAGCTGCTGGGATCTCTAAAGGCCATTTGATACTGACACACCTAAGCAGAGTTATGCCTGCTTCAACCAGGTCCCTGATCCGAATTTAAGATTGTCCAGGGCACTGAAAAGTTTTGAGGTTCTTATAAAGTCCCGAGGAAGAGCGAACTTCTGGACAACTTACATTACACATCATTCTGCTCTCTTCTACAGTACCAGATAATTAGCTGTCATATAAAATTGACATGTGTTTGGTCTTCTCTATTTTTCTCTAAAACAATGGTTCTCAATCCTGGTTGCACATTACAGAGATCTGGAGAGCTTTAAACAAACAAACGAAAAGGCAAACAAACAAAACACCAATGTCCCCAACCCCACCCCAATCATGTTAAATCACAATCTCTTTGTGGACTCTAGCACTAGTATTTTTAAAAGCTGCCAAGGAGATTTTATTCTGCTACCAGAGTTGAAACTACTGTTCTAATGTATGGCATTTATGGTGAGAGGTGATTCGTCAATAGTACCTTTGTAGTCTGACAGTAGGATAAAAATTACAGTTTTTGTTGTTGTTTTTTGTTAATTTAAAGTTGCCCTACCTACTTCATTCTTACTTATTTATCTGCAGTTAGGTTTCAACAAAACAGCCAGAATGACTGTTTTAAGATAAGTTAGTTCATGTCACTTCTCTAACTCAGAACAGTTCAAAGGCTTCCTACCAGTCAAAATCTGAATACACGGCAGCAAGAAGTTGTGATCTGTGATCTACCTAGGATCACATCTCCTACCGCCCATGTGTACCTCACATCACTCTCTGCCCACTGCACTTCCAGCTGTGATGGTGCCCCTGCCACGGAAACCATTCCCCAGATTTTCACAGGCTAGCTTCCTCACTTGTCTCTCCAGTGCTCAAAAGTCATCTCTGTGCAGAGACATTTCCTGTCTAAACCAGCCACCTCCTCTCCCTGATTACTCTGCAACCACTTACCCCCATTCACTATACTTAACGGTACATACAACGATACCCTTTTCCAACTAGGAGGCAGCAAACTTTTTCTACAATGGGCAAGAGAGTAAATATGTTAGGTTTTGCGTGTCTTACAGTCTCTGTCACAACCACTCAATTCTGCTCTTATAGTAAAAAGGCGGCCATACACAACATGTAAACAAGTGACCATGACTGTATTCCAATAAAACTTTATGCAAAGAAAAAGCAGGGGGTCAGATTTGCCCTACTGGCAGTAGTCTGATGACCTCTGCTGAATAAGTGAAGTTCTGCCACATGCTTGGGTTTAGGTACTACATTTTCTGTTACCGATACAACCCTTTCTATCTGAAAAAAATCCAATAACGCACCCAAGGATAATTTAGCAAACTTTTTTTTAATGTTTATTTATTTTTGAGAGAGAGAGACAGAGCATGAGCGGGGGAGGGACAGAGAGAGAGAGACGGGGGGCACAGAATCTGAAGCAGGCTCCAGGCTCTGAGCTGTCAGCATGGAGCCCAACGTGGGGCTTGAACTCACAGACCGCGAGATCATGACCTGAGCCAAATCAGACGCTCAACCTACTGAGCCACCCAGGTGCCCCTAAATTAGCAAACTTTAAATGTAATTAGTATTTGCACCAATATTGGTATTCTTTAAAATTCTAATAGGAACATATACCTTGTATGTTTTTCTTTTTTTTTTTTTTAATTTTTTTAATGTTTATTTATTTTTGAAGGAGAGAGAGAGAGACAGAGCATGAGTGGGGAACAGGCAGAGAGAGAGAGACAGAGACACAGAACCTGAAGCAGGCTCCAGGCTCTGAGCTATTAGCACAGAGCCTGATGTGGTGCTTGAACTCACAAGCCATGAGATCATGACCTGAGCCGAAGTCAGACGCTTAACCGACTGAGCCACCCGGGCGCCCCACCTTGTATGTTCTTTTTTAAGGCTTATTTATTTTGAGAGAGTGTGTGTGAGAGAGAGAGGGAGAAAATCCCAAGCAGGCTGCATGCTCAGCGTGGAGCCCAATGCAGAGATAGATCTCACGAACCGCGCGATCATGACCTGAGCTAAAATCAAGAGCCGATGCTCAATCCACTGAACCACCCATGTGCCCGTGTTCTTTTCTGTATTTTTTTCTGACTCAAAAATCCCTTGAAAGATAAAATCCAAACTAAAACCCAACTTCTGGTAGCAGATCTGACATCAAAAGCCCACAACTACTTGTTTGTGATTTCCCAGAAAGAAGCATTAAACCATCTTCTGAGTACCACTAATCAGTTGAAGCACACTTGGTGCCCCTGTCTTTCTGGGACCTATTTAGTACAGGAAAGAATGCCTTTCCCTTCCTAATTCATTTGTGATGAAGAAGCCTATGATAGCTCTAGAAACAATCACCTGGTAGAAATGATTTCTTTTCTGTACTAACAGCTTTTTGAACTCACTCTAAGAATATCCTTCCCAGCAGGAGAATAAAACGACCAGTTCAGTGTTCCTGGAAGTGTATTCCAGCGAACACTGGATCTGGGGGATGATCACAGGTATTAGGACGGACAAAGTCTTTGGTCTAATAAATGTGGGAGACACTAGTTTCTTTACTACAGGATTTTCAGAATATCCTAGATAAAAGTATCAGTGGTTTCTTTTATCCATTATGAATTTTCAAGAAAACGTATAAATACTCTAGCTGGAGCTAGAGTACGCACAGGCATCTTATTCTGTTTTTATCATAGAAACCTATTTTCCTTACAGTGTATCTTGCAGAAACAGGGCTCGATGGAAACGATCTTGAGGAAAACGATTGAATTCTATGCCCATTAAAAGTTATTTAATGATCTCTGGTGGTTTCTCTTGGTACTACTGAATTTCACAAATACTACTGATACAAACTGCTTTGTTTATTGTTATTATTTGAAAACATGTTAGTAAGTATAAAGAGAGATGTAAAGTAGTTTTCCTACAAAAATCTCAACATTCTTGTCTCAGCTCTTGTTGATTAAATACATACATCGATGTCATGTTTATAAAGAGTGAGATTGCTTTTACACATTGAAAATTTCAGTAGAAAGTTAAAGGAGTCCTGCTTTTTTTTTTTTTTTCTGAAATGAAACATCCAGTGCCTTTTCCATGTAATATAGGAATACTTCAAAGTAAGCCATGGTAGTGAGTCCTAAGGATAAAAGCTCAGTAAGAGAAGAGTGTCTGGAGGACTTTAGGTGACAAAGTACACCCAAGGAATGCTGCCACTAGTAGGAAGGAAGTCAATTTAAAAAGACAAGTGAGAACTATTTCTCTTCAGCAGTAATTTCCTTTTTGCCTTACGACGTAGCATTTTGTGTCGAACTATTTTCACTCTCTATTTACTATCTATAATATATGCTTGTAAGGACACTGCCTTGTTCCTACCTCCTCAGAAAGTGAATTCTAATTATGATTTGTGATATTAACAAACAGTCCAAACTTAAAATCTGTCCTGGGATAATTCTACCAAATTACCATTATGAAAAATTTCATTCATCTTCTGTATGTTCAAAGCCACCAAATGGACAAATATGCAGGATTTGGAAGCCAGAAGAAACAGGATACTCTGTATACATTTCCTTCATCCCCATTTTGTCCTATTGCCCAGTTTGAGTTGAAACTAAAAGAGAAGATGAGGTTAATTCCAGGAGCACAAAGACTAGCTTTGCTTTCCCCTTAACATTTATTATCTACAGTTCTTTTAGTATTTAAACAAACAAACAAACAAAAAAAGAGCTAAAAGAAAAAACTATAGAAACAACTATAACAAAAAACTCTAGAGAAATAATACATAAAAATTTTATAAATCTAATGTCTTGAATTTGTCTGCAACACACATTAGTCCTCCGTCGTTTGTTAAATTATGCTGAACTGACATAAAATCACCCCCATGGCCTTTGGAAATTTCAAGGGCAGCTGAAATTCTAGGCTAATTAGTGCTTTATCAAAGTGTCCAAACAAATTTTAATTTCAAAAAATATTAATAATAACCAAGAATTAATATTAAGGATTCTAGGGGCTATTTGATTAGAAAAACACAGGCAAAAAGAGCTCAGAGAAGATGTAATACTTCTCCTAGCCTTTCTATGATAATGAACATTATGAATATCCAAAAGGCAGCTGTTGTTTTGCATTTCTGTAACATGTCTTTGCTAATAAATGGTTCTGATCCTTAAACTAATGTCAAATGTTTGGCATTTCTCTCCATCCCTTTTACTCAGGATTTACTGTTCTCCTTTAAGGCGCAAGCTTGGCCAGCAATATCCTGCAGCTATCCAGAATCTGCAAAGCATTATATTAGTCAAGGTAATGATATAAACACACCAATATATTTTTTAAGCTTTCGTGTAGATCCATAATGCAGAAAATTTTCCTAAAAAGCAAAGCAAAAATATCTCAGAATCATAAATTCAAAGGATAGGTTTAGAATTCCCAATCTCAAGTAGATCAAATCAAACGAGTGACTGGGGACGAAGAGAAGTTTGCATGATTGATATGGTAGTTTTAGGTGTATTCTACACTTCCAAAGTAATGAAGAAAATTACTATAGGTTAAAAACTTTAAAGCGTTATTTTTGAAGAACAAAATAATACTGACTTTTTCTTCTCACAAATTTGTCTCGATCCAATTATTTTTATTATAAAATAGTATTCCACTACACCACTGCACTCTTTTAAAATTACAACGATACAAGCAAGTATCATTTGTGTTAAAAGAGATTTAGGGTAGTTGTCTGCAGTATTTAGTGACGGTTATGGTTTATGGAAATTTTCAATGTAATTTGAAAAACACCCATTTTGGGGCACCTGAGTGGCTCAGTCAGTTAAGCATCTAACTCTTGATTTTGGCTCAGGTCATGATCTCATGGTTCACGAGTTCAAGCCCTGCATCGGGCTCTGTGCTGAAAGCATGGAGCCTCCTTGAGATTCTCTCTCTCCCTCCCTCCCTCTCTCTCTCTCTCTCTCTCTCTCTCTCTCTCTCTCTGTCTTTCTGCTCCTCCCCGGCTGTGCTCTTTCTCAAAATAAACTAACACTAAAAAAAAATAAAAACACTCATGTCAGTGGTTAAGTTTTTGCTTTCTCTAATTACATTTTTATTGATTTCTACACTTCCATTTTCTTCATTTCTCTACATGGAGGATCTATAAAATCCAGTCCCATTTTCTTCATTGATGTGGCATTAATAAAACAATAGTCATAATACTCCTATATGATTCTAGCCTTTTCCCTGATTTCTACTCCAAGAAGTACACCATGGTATCTGACTAACACAGTGCACGGACTACATATGTATTCATTGCTGAGTCATCTGTTCTTTTAGGTCTTACTGTTGACCTTTTGAGTGTGAGGCCATTTTTTTCTGTACTTGCTGTTAATATTACCTTTTTGATTTTAAGATTTTATTTATTTATTATTTATTTATTTATTTGAGAAAGAGAGAGAGAGAGGCAGAGGGAGAGAGGGATAATATTAAGCAGGCACCACGCTTAGCACAGAGCCTGACGTGGGGCTTGATCTTGCAACCCTGGGAATATGACCTGAAATCAAGAGGACGCTCAACTGACTGAGCCACCCAGTGCCCCAAAGATTTTATTTTTAAGTAATCTCTACACCCAACATGGGGTCAAGCTTACAACCCTCAGATGAAGAGTCGGATGCTCTTCCGAATGAGCCAGCCATGTGCCCTTACCCTTTTGAATTTTAAGTTTTATTACAACTTCCTTAAAAGTGAATATCCTTGTATTTAGTCATATTTGTCACAATTTTGAAATTTTCGTTTACGCATTTTGGAAAATTCTTGACCATATTCTCTTCAACTATTGTTTCTGTCCTTTTTTTCTATCAACTCACCTCTGGAAATCCAATTACATGTTGCTAGTTATTTTCTCCATGTCAGCATCACATTAAAAAATTCCATTGTTTTATCTGTGCATTAGTTTGGCTACTACTGACTTTCCAGGTCACAAAGTGTTTCTTCTGCTGGCTAAATCTTTTGGAAAACTTATCTGTTAAAATCTTAATTCCAGCCATGTAGGTTTTATACCTAGAATTTCCATTTGATTCTTTTAAACAGATGTCTCTGGTGAATTTTATGGATAAATCTGTAAAAATCTTCTATTTTATTGTTTATTATCTTCAATATTCTAAACAGTTTTTTTAAAGTTCAGGACTGATAACTTTAATATCTAGATCACTTGTGGCTCTATTTCTGTTATTTTCTTGTTTCTTTCCTCCTGTTTCTCAGTATGCCTGGGTATATATACACTTTTTTTAAAATGGACTGAAGATTTTGTTGTTTTTATGGTAATCTCTTGTTAATTCCATTTGAAGTTTCTGGCAAAATTAATTGTGTAAAAAGACAGATATGAATTGTATTATGTCTTTGTAGGCATGTCCCATAAAATAACCCTTGCACGGTTCATTCAGCATGTGCGTACATCATAAGACTTTAGGAAAAGGTATTAGAAGCCTGTCAGATACAATATGTTTTCTGCTGTTTCTCTAGATATTAACAACTCTAGTTTTTCAAACCATTATATAGCATCCAGAAGTTAATTTTTATCTTTCATAGTAATTTTAGATAGGAGATGGATATATCAAATCGACATTTCAAAAGAACATATATATACTGCATCCTAAAATGTAGCAAAAAGGGAGACTTAAAACATAAATATATTATATCTTTAGGAAATATTTACCAGAAAATCTGAACCTAAGGAAGACAAAAGCAAAATGTGAAAAATATATAAAAATACAATTAGAAAAGAAAATTATTTGCTTGACATTTTCTAAGATAATATTCAAGTAATTGGCAATGCTTCAATACCTTTTTTTTTTTTTACTTTTTTTTTTTGAAAGACAGAGAGAGACAGAGCACAAATGGGGGAGGGGCAGAGATAAGGAGGCACAGAATCCAAAGCAGGCTCCAGGCTCTGAGCTGTCAGCACAGAGCCCGATGGGGGGTTCGAACCCACAAACCGGGACATCATGACCTGAGCTGAAGTCAGACGCTTAACCGACTAAGCCACCCAGGAGCCCCAATGCTTCAATACCTGTATTCTGTATTGGCTTTTACAGAGATTCAGTTGAGGCAACATCATTAAAAGTGTGTGTGAGGGTGTGTGTGCAAAAACTATAGTATTTAAACTAAATGTAAGTAGTAAAAGCCTGTCTCGAAGATGGCCTTGACTTACACTTAGTTTAAACATGGAGGTTGGAAAATATATGACTTTGTACATGAATGTCCTAATCCTCTCATGCTGTTGTGGAATTTATAAACTGAGTGATTTTAATTTGGGGACTGTTGGGGGAGATAGGGAAGGAGGCAGAGGGAGAGAGAAAGAGACAGTTGTTTATCGGCTTCATGGTTTGATCTTATTGCAAGCTCTTGGGGTCTTTCCACTTCCGTCCAAATCAGTAGGCAGTTGGCCCCAGATTGTTCTATTCATTACATCTTGAACCAGGAAAAGAAAACAGAATTGTTCTGGAGGAGAGGAGGGAAGGTACATCAGCGATGTGAAGCTCTAGGCACTAACGAACACAAGACTGTGCTTCAGAGATAAAAGTACAAATACACAGTCCGTATCTTCACAGAACTCGTCAACCAGAGAATGGAACAATAGCCGCAGAGCTTGTAGCAGCTGACTCTCCTCCCTGAACAGAGGCACAAGTAGGGAACACCAATTATTATATCACCTAAAACAACCCAGAAGAGTAGAACATCTGGTTAATTCCACAAAAACCACTTAATGAGTAGGGACAGGATTAGTATCTATGACATGCCAGTGACTACAGACTTAACCAGACATTATTGTTGGGAGGCCTCTTTTTTGAGTGATATCATCCTACTCTGAGGTGCAACAGCTGAAAACAGAAAACAAAACAAAAATAACCCAGACATCACTCTTTTTCTAGATTAAAAACCTGAGGAATCTGCATACTCAGCACCCAAGAGTTTTCCAAGGAGCCAGACTTAATTCAGCATACCAATGTGCTACTGAGAAGTACAAACAAATGCACATTTCAAACCCTTGTCCCATATTTAGCATACTTCATCTCTAAGGAAGATTTAGAGAATCCTAAGAAAAAAGCTGGGGAATGGTAAGTCATTATGGAACGGGATGGTTATTGATTGAAATAGTGATCAACCCAGTGCTAAAATCACTGTGGGAAAAGATTTGGTAGTGTATCAATTACAAAACAGAAAAGTCACACCAAAACAAAAAACTTTTGATGTGTCTTCTAAAAATTTAAGAAAAAGAAGACTCTAATGGCTGATGAGCCCTAAAATAGTTTTATGACATTTAGTGAAAGAATGGTAAAATTCCCTCTGGAAAGAATAAAAAATAACACGGACAAGTCTTCCATAACTGGCAACAAAGAAACATGGAAAATGATGGCCGAAAATCATATTTACCCTCAATACCAATGAAATCTCTATCTTACTCAGCTTATTGTCAATGTACCACTTAAGCAACAATCCTCAGGGCTGTAAAATATATGATATAATGTATTTCAGCAAGTCTGTAACAGAATTTAATATCATGCATAATATACTGCTTTGGGGCATTTAAATATGTCTATTTGTTTTCTTTCTCTGATACTTTCAAATTGTTAGAAATGAAAAAATAACATTCTTTACTTTTTTTCATCTTCTGATTGCCACAAGCCCTTCCCAATGGGAAAAAAACTGTTACTGGAAACCATGGCCTGGGCCTGTTCATTTAGTTATGACTAAGATTTAAGTCATCATACACTGGAGGCAGAAACCTCTGGCCCTACGTAAATTAAATGGAAAAAAAAAAAAAAACAGACAAAGATAAAAAAACAAAAACAAAAAACAAAAAACAAAAAACAAAAAACAAAACAAAACAAAAAAACTAGGACTCAGGTCTCATGTCTCTTGCAACTTTAAAACACTCCCCCAAATTTTACTGTGTTCAGGGCTCAAGCCTTCATCTGCATTAGCTAAGATGTATGCTTAGTCTTGACTTGCCAGCAATGTTTTCTCCAAATGTTGATTTTTGGAATCAGAATACAGTTGATTTTCCATGGAAATAAAATGATCACCCTGGAATTCTATTCATCTTCAGTACTGAGATTAAAAGTATTATCTTTTTACTAAACATTTTTTTTGTGCATTTGCTGTTAATATCATGTCATTCTTACATTTTCTTATAAGTATATGACTTATGATACCAACTGTTTTGAGACATTGAGTAATACTTATTTGGCATAAACTAGATTTGGTTCAGGTGAATGTGTGGTTGTGGAGAATTGGTTTGCAATACGTTTTCAAATATTCTGTCCTTATTGACCAGAGCTTCTGCTCTTTACTGCTTCTCAGTACTATTTCAGAAAAGAAAAATGTAAGTTGTTTATTAGATATTAGGGCTTTATTTCTTCTATATAATACACTTAGTGTAAAATCTTTTTCCTAGATTTTGTCAATTTTGGTTTATGCAGAGAAGAGGCTAAGAGTTAAAGTATAAAATCATATAAGAAAACTTTAATATTGGCTGCCATTTTGGAGTAGAAGATATTATAGTTTACTTGTCTTTTATTTCTATTTTTATGTTTTTTTTTTCCAGTGACCGTAAATTGGTATTCCTGATTCTTTTAGAACACCTTGTAAATTAATACAATGTGAAAATGTCCTGTTTTTTCGTTTCACATTTTTCAGAAAACATATGCACATTCCTTCAGTTTCTAAGAGATTTTAGAATGCTGTACATGTAAATCCTCCTAAACTTTGCCCCTAGTAAAGTGAAATACAGGTCCAGGATATTGACAGCATGGATAAGTAAATGTTAAAAAAGTTTTCACTGTGAAGAGCAGAATTATAAAGATAAAACTCATCTTGGAAACTACTTCTAATCAACTTGGTCAACATGAGTGATTACGGCTGGGCAGGCTTCTTACCAGGTGACTCACCCCCTCTGCAATTGCTCAGTCCATGGTAGGCCACTGTGGGTAACTACTTACACTCACATGGAAAAAAGTTGGTAATGAATCATGAAACCCTGGAATATAAGCATACTTTTAAGTAATATGCATGGGATTTCCCAGGGTTGAACAAATTGTTTCTTTCCTATATCTCCTAAAATGTTCTTTAGGAGTTCATCTACATCATCCTTAAAATTAATCCCACCCACCCTTTCTCCATAATGTTCGGTGCTTAATTTTTCCTTTTAATCTGAGAAACATTCTACCTTGGTTTAGAATGTTTTTGGCGCAGATGATATAGTTTCTAACATACTGCCACAAATGTACAACAGCAGACTTGACAACAAAGAAAACAACATTGTTTCTTGACTGTTTCCTGGGAGGTACAGGGGGTTTGGAGACATCTGTGGTCTCCTAGTATGGGCTCTTTCAGCGATTTTGTTTTGAGACCAGGATGGACACAAGCAACTGAGGCTGGTCTGCAAGCATTTCATGGATTACTGAGGAAGCCCATTTAATGAGCATCTTGTACCTTACAAGCCACAATCATTCCAGAGGTTAACCTTATGAAGCAATTAAGAAAAATCATCCCAGTATTGTGAAATGACATAGAATCAGAGATCACTGGCCTTAACAAAGACTCTTTTTATGTAGAAGGCTAAGTATACAGTTGGACTTGAGTAAATAATAGTCTTTGAAGATGTGGAGATTGGCACATAGCTCAACTCCAATGAAACTGATATAATAGAAAGAAATAGATGTAACCTTTGCCTCTGCAAGAACAAGGAAGAGCCATTTGGAATTCATGAGATGACACTTCCAGGGTCAAACAAGGGATCAGTGTCTCTTCCAAAGAGGAGATTGTGTTGATATTTTGTTTCAGTTAATGCAGAAAATGCAAATTCCAAATTTTATCTACTATTTACTGGATATTGTATGCACACATAGGAGAGAATTCAGGAATCTGACACAGGAGATGGGAATCCTGTGTTGCTCCTTTGCATGTTAATGGCAAGTTGTGATGCGATATGAAGGAAAATAAAAATCTTGATCAAAAACACAATCGAGTATTATCTAACTGAAGAAAACTTTTCAACGTAGCAACAGATGTAACTTAGTAATACCAGATGACAGGTTTCTCCAACTCTACATTCATTGTGCAAGTCTCAATAATTACGTGTGCTATTGGGATTGTCAGTTTTTATTCCCCAAACCATATCATAATTCCCAACTCTTTTGATATCATTTTCTTACAAACTTAAAAACATATTTTTTAAAAAATCAAAGAGGAATACTACCACAAAGCATATTCAGATTAAGGGTAATGAAACTTAGAAGGTTTCATTTAAAAATAAATTAGAATTCAAAAAGAAAATTTATTTTTAACTGAAATTGTAAACTTTATTTTCTAAGCCTTTTTTTTTCTAATATATAGCTTAATGATGTTTGATTACTTTTTATTTTCAGACTAAAAAGTTTTCCTTAACAAGTCTTGCAAAATTAATGGCCAAGAACAAATTTTTCCAGATAAATGATCATCACAACAAAAAGATATACATATCTATGTCAGATTTTCTTAAGACTTATAAATGTGAGATAAAGGAAAGCAGAGATTAAATAAATTTGAAAAAACACGATGTATAAATTATCTTTTACCTCATTTAGGTCATATTAAATTCACTTTTGGTTATTTCTTAATCAGATTTTGCTGATATTAAGCCTGACTTGTTTTCAGTTGCATGCAGCATCCAATTTTGTTTGCGATGGCTTTAGAACTCTTATATAAAGGACGAAAGAAGACTACAGCAGTATTTTAAGAGTTATCTAATGAAAAAAAAGTTAAAGTGGATTTAGGATACAAAATGATTTTCTTTACACATACACCTTTATAAATACGTTAAACATTAAAAGTTAGTTTATTTTTGACAATTGTACCAGATTATAGTTATACCGACACCTACCCATAATTTGACTAACCCCAGTAGTTACATCTGTTCTGAAAATTGAACATCACCCAGAGTAAAAGTGTCACTCAACTCATGTTATTCTGTGTATGGCTACAGGAGATACTGAAACATTTTTTATTTGATATTAAAATATACAGATATCCTTATATTAAATTGACAGTGTATGGCTACAGTTTTTACTTTTCAACCATTTGCTGAAGTATTAAATACAAATAACTACCATATAGTCATCAGAAGAAAACAAAGTGGCTAAATTATTCTTGTGTTCTCCAAATTGGGCTGCTTCCGTATAAACTATAGTGATCCCAAATGATGTTAGAATTAAAGTATGCTTGCCCTGGTACCCTGCATTTAGCAACAGTGAGAGACCTGAGAACACTGACTTTGCTGTACGTTTGATCCATGCAAACCATGCTGATCTCACCTGACTGACTCTTGAGTCTCAAGGTTAGTCTAAGCCCACAATCATACATACTTGGTGGTTCTGGTGGGTTACCTCACTGGGATATTCTGACGTCAAGATCGTCTATCACAGCTGTATTTGCTCAGCTAACTCCACAGCTGAGCTGACTGCATCTTCCAAATGAGAATGGCTATGATAAGAGTAGTAATAATGAAATGACAATATTGGCTTATAGTTTCTTACTTTTATTCCTTTCAGAATGGATTCACAGTCATTACCTTTCTTGTCCTTCATAACTTATACGGCAATTTAATCCTTACTTTAACAGAAGAACTGAGAAATAGGTAAGTGACTAGCCCAAATCACAGTAAATGTCTTCAGTATTTCCACCAGAATTGATTCTGATGAAATATTTTTAAAATATATAATTATTTGTAAAAATAAAAAAATGAAATATGATTACATATATGTAAAAAATAACCAAAGCATTCATTTAATCAAAAATTAATATATGTATTAAAAGATATATAATATATATGTATACAATAAAATACATATATTCCCGTTCCTGTTTGTTATAACTATGAAAATAGAGAAATTCCTTATACACTTATTAATAAAATAGATGGCCCAGGGTGTTTTTTCCTTTTTTTTCAGAGAGGAATGTTTACTGTGTCTAAACTAAACCACCAATTCATTTGTCTGGTTTAAGAAAGCATATCTCATTGGAAATCTCATGACTATCCTCAAAAGAATTTACAGAGATGCCACTAGCCTGGCTAGGTTTTCTTTTTATTCAACTTCCTATAATTTGCAACTCAATAGTACTTCATTACCATTGTAGAAATGCTATTATTTTATAGTTATATGTAAGTACAAAGACGACTTCCTTATCTGCTAAAATAATTATTAGAATATCTGCTAAAATATGTATTAGTATATAAAAGATAATTTATTTCTGCTAATTGTTTAAGCAAATAAATACATTCTGAAGTTGTAAAATATGACTGCCTTCATTTTTTTTTCTTCATGTTCCTTCAGCTGACAACCAAAAATTGGGAACGCACTGCCAAACCTTTCTCAGATTGTTAAATCATTTTATTATGTGTGCCAAGGTTTAAAATCCTCCTCATCGTTAAATGATAAAATTAAAATGTTTTAATTGCCATTATGCCAGTGTTCCTTGAATATGGCATCTAAAAATTAGAGCGTGGTGAAAAAGGCAGAATTATTTTTTGGACTACGTGCAGTTTGGCTTGTTCATGTAGTTACAAAAAACAAATGTTTGTCCAACAAAATGCTAAGAATCATATCTCCTGGGAAACTTATACAAGGTCATAGTTTCGTGAGCATTAAAAAAAAATTATCTTGTAAAAGCAAACCAGCATGTAACGTGAGAAAGTAAAGAAGTGGTTGGGGGGAAAATTTGATTCTGTTGTTTGCAACATCTATTAAGAAAAAATAAATAAATTACCATCCTCTTAAAATACCACATTTCATATGCAAATACATTCAAAGAGTAATGATCGAATTCCAGCAATCTTACAGAGAAGGCAGGAGTCAGACTTGGAACAAAACTGCTGAGGGGCACGTACTGAAAACGGGGGTGTGAAAGTGCGTAATATTTGTATAATGTGCAGTATTGGGACACTTAGCTGAGGGTACATAGGTGGCGAAACTCATGAAGGATAGACAACTGTGACTTCTACCAACTCTCGGGCCCTGTTGATTTCATTCACTACTGAGTCCCCATGTGCCAAGTGCCTGACACATAAAAGACTCTCAACAATTACTTGTTGAATGACTGATTGAGTAAACAGTAAACAATCTAGTGAGACAAAGGTATAAGAATTGATTTGATATCAGAATTTATAGACAGTCCATCACAGATTAGGCAAAATGACTCCTGTGTTTATAAATCCAACAAAATGACTCCTTTGTTAATAATACCAAGTTTTACAAACAAATATCACAAGCATGAAAACATTTGCCTTTGGCGAAGGAAAGGGGAGGAGATGGAATGCTGTGTAAACAGAATCATTTGTGTTCAGATATCCACACTGCACACTAATTGCCCACACAGAAATATACTTGACTGGCATATTAAAATGTGAGTATCATGTTACTCTTCTCTTCAAAACATCCCAAAGGCTCACATGACATTCAGGGTAACAGCCATGGGTCCCAAAGATCCTCAATTCTTGGAGCTTATCGCCTGCAGGCAGGCTTCATCTACCCCACACTGCTCCAGCCACACCTGTCCCCTCCCTCAGCTCCTGTGTCAAGTCCTTCCGACTATCCTATCCGTGCCCATGGACTCTGCATTTCCCACATCCACACCCACACCCACCCCATCAAGGCTGGCTCACTCTCTCGTGTCCTTTAGATCTTTACTCTGTCACCTTCTCCATGGGACACTCTGGCAACCCTGTCTTAGATTGCATCTCCTGTATTTTTCCTGCCTTGTTTTCATGTATCACTATATACTTTCCTACATATTCTATTTATATATTGTTTATATTATCTGTCTCCCTCTCTACAATGTAAGCTTCATGAGGGTAGGAGTTTTTGTCTGTTTTGCAGTTGGTTAGTCTATTGTTTGTATCTTAAACCGAATACTGTTTGGAACACAGCTATGTCGATTTAATGAATGAACAATGAGTTCGTTAACCAAATTTTTAAAAATTGGAGGGGCTTTCTGGTTGAATTTTATTTCCAGTTTTCTAAAAGATGCTAATTGATTGAAATGATAAATATTAAATGAAATAGCAATTATTAAAAAGAAAAAAAAAAAAAAAAGCTTTGTGTCCAAAAAAGGAAAAGCATCACTTCTCTTCCAGGTGTCATGCAACAGAGTTTTTGGTAACAGAAAAATTTTAGGTTAAGGGTTCTTAATCTGGAGTTCATGGGTCCCTAACAATTTCAGATGGGGTCTCTGAGCCTGTTTTTTTGTGTTATGCTCAGTACTTATTTTACTGGTAAGATGGACTCTCGTCTCCTTCACATACTCAAAGACAATGTTTACAAAGGTATAGTCTCTTTACCACCTATGTTGGTATAACCAGGGTGGGAGGGGGTGCTTACAAAAATTGTATATTCCTGGGCCTGTCTCCAGACATAATGAAACCAGAATCTCTGGATGACTGACCCAAGACATTATGTTTTGAAATGAGTTTTCCAGTTGATTTTCATCAAAATTTTATTTCAGAATTCACTGCCTCCAGTAGGCGTGATCCCCAAAATGTGATAACCATTTCACACTGCTGTTTCTAAGATTACATAGTGTCGAGGTATATAAAGGTAGATAGCTATTCTCCTTGTTTCCCTCGCAAGGGGACTGATGTTCGGGGAGGAGGGATTTGACGTAGGTTAAATCCAAGGTTTTTGCACTCCCTGTTTCCTTTCTGAAGATGAGCTACTTCCATAAAGAATTCAAAAGGGTCTTCCTAATATTGTAGCCACAGCATTTCCAGTAGCACTCAAGAAGACATTTACTGAATTTTTCAATGTCATCAACTAAATATATAGAGCAATGTAGATAAAAAAAAAACCCAGGCAAAATGAAATTTTAGAAGCACCGCATGATACTTCTACACAGTTTATAAACATCGGGGCCTCTTCGTCTCCAGCTGGCCATCTTCATGGCCAGCGTCTCACAGCAGTGCTTGCAGGCCAACAGTTTCACCTGTACAAGTTTTCAGCCTTGCCTACACTGCCCTTGAAAGCAGGATGTATGTGCTTACATCTCTTTCATATGGGACTTGACAGGTGGTAGATCCCTCAAATAAGATGGTCTCTGTGGCCCCTCAGGTTAGAAAGCGGGGATCAGCTCCAGAGTTTCTACTAATGTCGATTGAGCGCCTACTACAGTATGTTCTAGGTACTTGCACAGACTGCGGAAAATCAGTTTGAGACAACTTCATTAAATCTGCAGTGTTACTAATAGGTTCAAATGGCCGCACTGCTCACTTCATTCTGTAGTTGCCATCATTGAAAACATTGTCCATTTTTAGAACACAACCTTAATTGTGGCTTAGATGAACTATATTAAACTCAAAAATTGCATTTAAAATCTTTGTTCTTGATACATTTCTATTTCTGTGCATGATGCTTTGGTTGCACTGAGCATTTTTAAATGTAGCTCCCTTCTTCAGAGTATTGTGAACTCCTTATCTAAATCCAGCACTATGCCCCACTCACATTGCTTGATAAATGTTTACTGAGTAAAAGAATAAAAACAAGATTATTTTAAAAGCCACCATTTCTATGTCCATTTTGTTGGATTATTTAGAATATGCGCCAGTCGAACAAATAGGATTATATATTAATAAAAATGCTCCTGTCACATTATATTATTGTAATAATGACTCGGAGGTTCTTAGATGTTAAATCAGGAGGGATGAAGCCACAGGTAGGAGTATATTACAAATGATATAAAACGAAGTAGAAAATTATTTTATAAAATATATCAGTCATGAGAGAAAAAAGAGAGTAGTATAATATTAATTTATTCTTAAGAGAGCAAGGCAAGTGTAACTACTGTAATTAAAGAATTTTGGTACTATAGGAAATTCTAAGGATACTAAGAGGAATAAAATATGAGTAGTCTTCCAGAGGGAATGGATGGATAAACAAATAATGCTAAGTGAGACTGACAGTAAAAACAAAGTTCACACAAACCCTCATTGGGAGCCTGGTGGTTTTAGCCACACTCACCCCTTCTCCCCCACCAAGAAGTAATTCAACCTTTACTCTTTGCCTCTGTGTTATGGTATAGCGTGAAAATAGTTGAAAAGAGAAACTATTCATCCTTTATCCAAATTATCATCACTTATCATCTTCTCCAAAACACTTTATTAAAGTATAGAATAGGCTCACAGAGAACCAATACAAACCACAAGGTTGAACAATAAAGTAACGGCTGTATAAAAATTGTGACCCACAGTGCAAGTCTCTAGGTGACCAGCTGACACTAGAAGAGTCCTCCAATGTTGGCAGACAAACAAAGCAGGATGATTTCAGGGACCACAGAACACAGAGTTTAGTCATATATGGGTATACAAACAATCAAATGTCATCAAAGTTAAGAGTTTCAATGCTGGCCAAAATTTAAGCATTAGAAGTCTATTACCATTAGGTGTGGTGTGCAACCGCGGTGGAGAAATTTTGGCAAGATTCGTAATTTTAGAGTTGGAGGGAGCCTTAACGATCATCCAGTCTCACTCCCTTGCATTATAGATAAGGGGTGTATCTATATGAAAGATAAATTGAGTTTCCCAGGGTCAAACTGGGCAAAAATTAAAACACAGAACTCCTACTTCCCAGCCCACTGTGATTTCTCCCAATTGAAGTTTTTATTTTTTAGAGCCTTGATAAGATACAGTCAATAAAATGTTCTAACATGGGGGAGCCTGCTAAAGAATTCCCTTGTTATTTGAAATGCTAAGTTGACATTTGAGAAAACTCCAAAGTAGTAATTTGTTCCCTGTTACACAGAGTTCACTCTGTACAATGTATGAAAACAGTGATCTGATATTAAGTCACTACTACAATTTTGAAATCACAGATGTTGCTGACACTTCATATGTCAGTAGTTCAACATACTTCGAATGACCTTCTCAAACAGGGGCTAAATCTTTAATTACCTTTTCCCCCTCAAACCAAGTTTGGTGACATTTCTACCATTATCCTACCTCTGGCATGTGTAATGAATACAAAAAAACCAAACCCACAGTTTTTCTTCACCTTGGAAAAAAAGGTGTGCTTATTACTGTTGGTAAAAATCCTCAAAAAGCGTATTTATTATTCATTTGGCATCCAATTTTGTAAAATAGCGTATTAAACACAAAGCCTTATATAAAAGTAGACAGTCTTCTTTTGAAGAATAAAATTCAACTAACACACTAATCAGCTAAAAATGTGAGCCTTCAATGAAGTTCCATTACCACAGATCAATCTATTTCTTGTGTCCAGCTAATGAATAAAAATTCTTTCCTAATAGAATATGAATTTAAACATCCAGCAAACTATAGCTTGATTTTCTAAATGCAGCACTTCTAAGAGTTCTCTAAAAAAGCAGTTCTCTTTAAAGTTCCCCTTTTACTTGCTTTATCTCTGGAGAATTTGTAAGTTGTGTGGAGCTCTATGTTTTTCATCTTTCTTTCTTTCCCTCCCCGTCTTTCATTCTCTGTCTCTTTTCTGTCTTCCTCTGGGACAGGAAGTTGAGGGTGTTGACCTCATCTGGATCCTTCCCAATGTCAGACGGTGGTCTTTTCAAAAAGGGTTCCTAGTTGTGGATTTCTTCCTGATTTTATTTTTTAGATAACTGTGTCAATAAATGAGCTCTAAATGTTTTTCCCCCCTTCCCTCCTCATAGCTCTAAAATGACTCAAGTGACTCCTTTGAGGCTAATTACTGGGCAGCCTCTTAGAGAAGTAAGTATTATCTCTTTGTTCATTGAAAGTGCGCTGTGCTTTCCTGATGGGGGCAGGGGCGTTGGGCTGGGAGCGCAAGCAACAAGATGCCCTGTCCACAGTGCCCTCGGCTCACAGGCATCGGAGTGCGGGCTGCTGATACCCTGGACCTACTTCTCCTGCACAGCAAAGTTAATGCAGTGTTGCTATTATGATTTCCTATTCCTATCCGGTCTAAATAGTAACCCCTTTGATTTCTAGAAAAGGGAAATATTACATAAAAACTGCTTCCTGTGAATAAGCATACTAAAACTGGAATGCCACACAATATACTCTATAAAAAGATTTTTGTGCCCAATTCTTTTTATAAGTTTATGAGGAGGAGGATGGCCTGGGGAACACCCTCCCCAGTCACCCAGTATTGCTCTGTGTACATGTGCCTGGAATGCCATCCTGATTCCGGTCTGCCTGTTCCGGAGCCTACCCATGCTTCAAGCGAACGGAAATTATTCACGCTGGTCCCTCTGAAACTTGCCCAGCTGATTCTGCTCACTGCCATAGATTAGCGTCTAGGATTGTGCTTGGAGTTTATTGAGTATTCAATAAAGAACTGATGAACATGTAAAGAAATGAATGCCAGCAGCCAGGGAGGTGGCCTCACCCTGATATATACTGTTTGTGACTCTTGTAGGTTTTCAAAATATGCTATCTTGTACTCATTTATATCTGAAAAGGACTGGCCTCATTATCTCACAGTATTTAAAGGGCTGTGCTTCTTCTCTTCATAGTAGCTTTTTAATCTCCCACAGCCCCTTGTGAAGTGCCTTCCTTGTTCATAAAAGCTCAGCAAATATTGGTTGTCTAATTAAAAGACTTCCATAACCATTTTGCTCAAAGTCACCGTAAATCTTCTGTGCATCTATTCAGTCAGTCATCATGACGCAGTTATTTGGATCTGATTATGCACTGGAGTTGCAAAGGCAAATAAAAAGTCTCTACCTTGGAAGATCTATCAGGGAATGGACAAAACAAATAAACATTTGCAGTTCAAGATAATGACTGTGACTCTAAAGGTATGAGAGCACAGCCTTGGGATGACTAGGGTTCTGAGAAAGGACCAAAGAACGCATAGGGACATACGTGGGGAGATGATGGTACGGACTGAAATAAAGGAACACAGCGAGACTTTCCTCCCGTGTTTCCCGATAGCACACTTCTGCTATTTGAAAGATAAAAGGGATTACCACATATGAGTAGGTGTCTGCCGCTAAGGCCAGGAATATTTAGGAATCACAATGTAAACAACAAACACTAGTACTATGAGCACTGATTCTGAAGACAGATTCCATTCGTTTCTTCTGTGGAAAAGGTTGTTCAAGTTTCACACTGTGAGTGGAAAACAGGGTCCTATGGATGTAAAAATGTGTAGACAGAATGTGATAATGACGGAAGCCATCTTGTCAGTGAAATAGCATCTCATACCAAGGTGCCTTGGGATGAATTCACCATTTCTTTATGTGAAAATTCAGCACATCAGTCCACAAGGGATTTCTCAACACTTAAATACATGCACATTCATTTTCTTCCATGCCTTTAACAAACATTCACACCTTCAGCCTCTTCTTGCCCTTCCTCTCAACGCCTGCACTGTCCAGGGCATGTTCCTGCCTTCAGTGATAAACATTAAGTATTCCGTCACTACCCATCAGGCCACATTTTGGTGGAGCTTATCTTCCATAGTTTTAAATCATTACAAATTTAAAATATGGTAGCTGTTTGTCCCTTTCTCAAATACAAAATTATATTTATTACTGATTTCAAACTATGCATGGTCCTTTAAAGGAGGCATTTGTCCCAGCCTGTGCTCAGTCCCCCTGCAAAGTATTGTATTCAGTCTCCTTTTTCTACAAGTGAAGGAGTGTGTTCACCGACTTACCCAAGATCACAGAGCAAGTTGGTGGTTAAGCTGGCATGAGGCTCATCTCTTCTCTCTGATTCCAACGTGCTTTCTGTCATGCCACTGTATCTTCTTTATTTATATATAAGTCAATCGACATGGTATGCAAAGGTGCTTCCCAAGTCACACTGTGCCACATCTCTACATGTCTAGCAGTAACAGTATCAGTGGGGCATTTATCTCTGCTAACATCTAGCTCAATTACCTTGGAAGTAACGGAGAGAAAGCCCAGTTCTAGGAGCTTTTTTCCTTTGCCACCCTGCTCTGTATCTGTACTACAAGGCAGAAAGCCACTTTATAGGGACAGATAGGGCAGAATGAGACTCGTATTGTTGTTGGGACTCTAGCCTTTTCCCAGGAAGCTACGTAACTACTTGCTGCAAAACCATTGGGTATATATGTTTTATCATTCAGCAGATGTATTTTCAACTTAGTCCATACAAATTCCATACAAATCTATTCAAGATAATTTTTATTAAAAATCTACCAATATTTTCGCTGCCATTTCATCCTGTAGTCTATAGTAACATACACCATACACGCCAAAAATAATTAAAAAGTCCACATTCACCTGGGACCTTTTCTTTCATAACTTGGCTGGCACACTATCTTGAACAGGAAGAATAAAACACCTTTGCATTCTTGTTTTTGGTAACTTGTTCTTACTGCAGATGCGTCTGTTCTCATCTCAGTATTATCCCCTTTGGAAAGCAGAAGAAATGAACAGGGTTGTAATCAAAGTAACTCTACAAGGTGCCGGAGCTCACTCTACCCACAGTCTTTAGAGAAGAGTGCTCAACACGTTTTATTAGTTGCACTACTACTTCTAGGCTCCCATAACTCTATCATTTTATTGTTGGTCACTAGGATGCATGGGTACCATTAGTGCAAAGAATAAAAATAAATCAGAAGTACCTGGCCTTCCTCTTTGTCGTCGTAGACAACATACATCTGGCAATTTTGAATTGAAATATCTTGATTATCAAGGTAGCCTCTTATATATTAGGAAAACAAGCAAAGGGGTTTAGGAAATGCTTTTATCTGGTTGCCAGCATTCAAGGAACTTCACAAAAGACCGTTATCTAGCATGTCAACGGTGTGGGACTGAACATGTATCAGGTTGTCCACACTGTGGGAACAAGATCACTGGAATTTGGGCCTTGTGACTAAAATTTCATACTGTTAGTCGCAAAGACGAATATGTGCTTGGAGTGATTCTGACCTCTTTACTATAAAGTAACAGAGTAAGTATAGAAGGGGAATGTTTTACAAATATGACCTGATAAAATATAGATTGGTTTCTTCAGATCTATTCAAAGAATAAAAGATTGTAATCTGATACATATTCATACTACAGGGATGTTCACTATTTTGTTTTTCCCATTGATTTATTACAGATACTTGTTTATGAAAAAGCTGTAATTTTGTTTAGCTTCAGAGTAGGTCTGTTGAAACCAGTGAACTTGGTAGATTTCATGTAGATTAAAAAGTTTTTTGTGCTCAATTGTCTCCAAATTGGGACTGGTCATTTCTGGTCATGAGGAAGCAACATTGTTCTAATAGCTGTTTAGAGTTATTATTTTTGGCTTATTATTCTCTGATGAGGAAACAGAAACCTGACATTTTGCTGGATTCCCAGGACCTATGTCTTTAAAGACTAGGATTATCAACCTTCCCCAGAGAGTTGTCTGTTAGAGAAAGAGGGCCATCTGGGACTAGAGTTGCAGTGCTATTCATGGGGACATGAAAGAGCTTAGAAGGGCCAGAAGGAGAAAATGGCAGCTAACTCACTTCCTTTTTCTGCAGTTGTCCAAGGGATAAAATAAATGAAAGAGATAAACTAAAATAAAAGGAAGAGAAAAAAGATGAAATTTGAATACAGTGGAAAGTTTTTCCCCAGAGTCAATACTCAAGTTTAAGGCTATTAGGGGTAAAAATTGCAAGGTCATGGATGTGGGGTGAGGCCTTGGGCAATTAGTAGAGTTGATGCTGGAGGACGCCGAGAATAAAAGCTTCCTGAAGCCTGAGAGTCTTAGAAAGAGGGATCTTTGTCTTCTTATTTTAGAAGGGTAGATGTGTTGTGGCCAAGGGCACATGGTCAGATGTAATCTAGACTCACACAAAAGAAAAAGCAACAAGCAACACATGTAAACACAAGGCAACAGGAGACACTCTTTTTTTCTTCATCAAGTTGATGCATTCATGTGTCATATTTACCAAGTGTTACTTAGAATTGTGTCATAACCTTGGCCTTTCAGCAATTCCAATCTAATTAGGGAAAACAGGTCTCACACAAAATTAATTTAGTATATGTGCTGCCGAAGCGAGCACTCACACAAAATTAATTTAAAACACAGCAATAAAAATTTTTCTAAATCTTTATGGTGAAAGCATATCTGCATTTGTTACCACATTTAAATATCGTTATTTTATTATAATATCAAATGATGTTGATATGGAACATGTGCCCACGTGCAAAAGTTATGAAGCAACTATTACAGTGATTCTCCCGTAAATCCACCACCTCACCATGGAACTGGGGTATGATTTGAGCCCATTTATATACTCCTTCCTATCTCATCTTTGCCTTCCTCCACTCTTAAGTTTTTTTTATTTTGTTTTTTATTCCCTTGCTTTTAAAAAACAGGGGCTGGGGCACCTGGGTGGCCAACTCTTGATTTCAGCTCAGGTCACGATCTCACTGTGGTGGGTTCGAATACTATGTCGGGTGCATGCTGAGTGTGGAGCCTGCTTGGGATTCTCCTTCTCCTTTATTTCTGACCCATCCCTGCTTGCTCTCTCTCCCTCTCTCTCTCTCTCTCAAATATTTAAAAAAATAATAAAAAATTTAAGAATAGAGGCTTTAAACTGTGAATATATGTGTGTACTTAAATGGGATATTACTTAGCTCCTTTTGAGCTCTACAAACATATTGAACTCTATGCAGTTTTCTGAAATGTGCTTCTCTTACACCCATCACCATTGTATTACAAACAACTAGTGTAGTGGGTTGAAGTGCTTAATTTATTTTATATCTGTACAATATGCCATCGTGTTGATATTCTACAACACATTCATCCATTTCTTCACAACTGCGTACTTGGATTGTTTCTAGTTGTTTTGTTATTAGAGCATTAATGCAATGCATACTATTGTACACATTTCTTGAGGGGCAAGTTCAAGATTGTGTCCAAGGATATATACTTAGTAGTGAGAGTAATTTTAGATATGTGAATGTTTAAGATATAATGCCAAATTGTTTTCTAAAATCGTTGTATCAATTATATTGATCTCTGGATTGTATACAAGTTTCCATGGATCCTAATCAACTCTGACATTTGGTATGTTAGACTTTTCAATTAGTGCCAACCTGGAGGGTGTAGAATCATTGTGATTTTAATTGGCATTCCTCTGACTTGAAAGCACTTTTTAAAATGCTTCCTTTAGATTGTGTTTTGATGAATTTAGAATTTCCAAATTTTAACATACACAATGTACACATCTTATGTAATTAGTGTTTTGTGTTTATGAATTCCTCACTATTCGACTTCAAGGTTATAAACTTATCTGCTCATATTTTCACCGAAAATATTTCAAGTTCTCTTTTCATATTTAAATCATTAATCCTCCAGCTAGAACTGTAGAGGAAGAGGAAGAGGAAGAGGAAGAGGAAGAGGAGAGGAGGATTTAATTTTATCCTTTTCCACACAGATAATCAATTTTCCAGGTATCCGCACCCCTTCCCTCAAGGACACCCTCCCATACTATTGCAGGGTTGTTCTTGGCTTTCTCTCCTGTTTCATTAGCTAATTTGTCTATTCCTTCATAAGTATCATATTATATGAATTCAATGTTTAAAAATGTTTGACATTTAAGCAGGCCAGTTCTCCCACCTTGCATGACTTCATTAATAATCTCTTGGCTATATTCTTCCGTCCATGCCTCTTCCAGAGATATTTTAGAATCCATTTGTCAAGTTCCTTGAAAAACAGAACTTTGATTTTAACTGTAGAGAATGTATGGACCAACTTTGGGAGCATTGGTATCTTTACAATACTGACTCTTTCTATTTTGTGAGTATAATATATCCCTGTACTTATTTAGATCCCCTTTAATATCTCTCAGTAAAGTTTTATAATCCAGCATATGGTATAATGCGCAAAGTTACATCACATAAAGACTTCTCTGTAACCTCGTTCTTGTTGCTTTCATAAATGGTAAATTTTAAAATACACATTTTCTAAATATTTGTGGGTTTGTTAAACTATTTTTTTTAATTTTATTTTTAACATTTATTTATTTTTGAGACAGAGAGAGAGAGCATGAATAGGGAGGGTCATAGAAAGAGGGAGACACAGAATCTGAAACAGGCTCCAGGCTCTGAGCTGTCAGCACAGAGCCCGACGTGGGGCTCGAACCCACAGACTGTGAGATCATGACCTGAGCCGAAGTCGGACGCTTAACCGACTGAGCCACCCAGGCGCCCCTTACTATTTTTAATAATTTGACTATTTTTGTCACATGTTCTTAGTAGAAAATCATATCATCTGCAAAAATTATGATTCTTAAGACTTTTATTGCCATTGCCTTCCCTGCATTTGGGAGAATTTCCAGCATAAAGTTGAAGACAGACCATGGTATTGTGTCCCCATTAAAGATCCTGTTTCTTTTTCTTTTTTTAACAATTTTTTTCATGTTTATTTCGAGAGTGGGTGTGGGGGAAAGGGGCAGAGAGAGAGAGGGAGACACAGAATCCAAAGCAAGCTCCAGGCTCTGAGCTATCAGCACAGAGCCCAATGGGGGTTTTGAACTTGAGGGTGAGGGGATGGAGAGATTATGACCTGAGACAGAGTCAGAAGCTCAATGGACTGAGCCAGCCAGGTGCCCCAGAGATTCTATTTTTTGTAGGCTTTTCTTTTTAAAATAGGTATTACTTTTTTAGGTTAAAATAGTTCTAGCTTGTTCCTGCCTTCTCAATTAAAAAAAAAAAAAAGCGTGTTGGATTTTGCCAAATGTTCTTTTATGAATCTGTTAAGATGACCGTACTTTTCCCCCTTTAACCCACAAATGATTATTTAAAATGACACATATAGATTTTTTAAATGTCAAACCACCCTTTCTATTCCTAGAATTAAACTAATTTGATTAAAGTGTTTTATCTGGTTTTATACTGCTGAATTGCTCAGGTTTTAGCATCTATGTTCATGAGTGACATTTATTCTTTTCTATTCTCTGCACAAGTTTATAAAGAGATTGAAATGAATTGTTTCTTGAAAGTTAAGTACAATTTGCTTATAAAACTGTTTTTTGTTTCCTTTGTAGGAGAATTTTAAAGGCTTTTTATTTTTAAAAGTGTTATAAGATTATTTTTTTCTTGGTTGATTTCAGTGAAAGTCTATAATTTTTAATCATTTGTCTATGCCATCTAATTTTTCAAGTTTATTGACTTAAAGTTGTGCATTATATTCCCTAATCTTTATCACTGATTATTCCACTATTTGTATTATTATTTGTTCCCTCTCTCTTGACTTGATAGAGGTCAGTATACTTATTTTTAGGTTTTCCACATAATCAATTTTTTTTGTCTCCTAATTTTATATTTGCTTTTATCCTTCATTTTTCTTTTCATCTTAAGTATCTCCTTTCTTGAGTTGGGTTTATATATCATTCTATTTCTTACTCCTTAAGACACCTGCTTCATTATCATTCACTTTTTCTTCTTTTATAATGGCATTTAATGTTTTTACATTTCCCTGTAAGTACCTCTTTTTCTTACAACCCATATGTTTAATCTTTTTTTTTTTAATGTTTATTTATTTTTGAGACAGAAGGAGACAGAGCACAAGTGGGGGAGGGGCAGAGAGAGAGGGAGACACAGAATCTGAAACAGGCTCCAGGCTCTGAGCTGTCAGCATAGAGCCTGATGCAGGGCTCAAACCCATGAACCGTGAGATCATGACCTGAGCTGAAGTCAGCCGCTCAACTGACTGAGTCACCCAGGTACCCCCAACCCATATGTTTAGATGTACACTATATCTTATAATCCAATTATTTTTTTAAAAACTTTTTTAATATTTATTTTTTAGAGACAGAGAGAGAGAGAGAGACAGAGTGCCAGCAGGGGAATGGCAGAGAGAGAGAGGGAGACACAGAATCTGAAGCAGGCTCCAGGCTCTGAGCTGTTAGCACACAGCCCCACGCAGGGCTCTCAAACTCACAAATTGCAAGATCATGACCTGAGCCAACGTCCAATGCTTAACTGACTGAGCCACCAACGGGTCCCAATCATCCAATTATTTGTAAAATTTCAAATATGAGTTCTTATCTCTTGAATTATTAGTGTGAATATGTTTTAATTTCCCAATGATGGGAATTTCTGTTGCAAGTTCTAACTTAATTGCATCATGGTTTGAATATGTAGTCTCTGCAACAGCAATTTTTTGAAATTTGTTAAGATATATTTCACAGTCTACAGTAGCAATTTTCAAAATACTCCATGTGTGATTGAGAACAATATGTATATCCTAATTCTAATTATTATATAGAGTTCTAAATGTGCATCAGATTAAGCTTGCTTATTTGTTGCTTAAAGCTTTGATGCTTTATTAACTTTTTACTCTTGATAGCCTCCCACCAAAATTGTAGATTTTTCAGAATTTCTATATAGTTCTATATATATATATATATAGGTGTTCAATGTTTTCTTTATGTGTTTTTAGTCCATTTTAGTTGTATATAGTTTATACTTATTATCATGGTGAACTAAAATTTTTATCAATATTGGTGGCTTATAATTTTATGTGGTAGTTTTAATAATTTGTCTTAAATGTCTATATTTCACTTGTATTTACCTTTTATCTTTTCCTTTACCTTGCAACCTTTCTAAACTTTAACACATTACAGATCTTTGTAAACAGCATGTGACTGGAGTGTTTTCCATACAATAAACTTAATAATTATTTAAATCCATTTCCATTTATTGTGATTTTGTCACATTTTCCTTTTTATTTATCCCATTTTTAATATTTTGCATTTATTTGCTATTGACTGATGTTTTTATTTGTCTGTATCAGATTTTGTTCCTTAAAATTTATTCACCCAAGTTCTACTCCTTTACCTTTGAAAGTTTGCCATTTACTTTTAGCATGGCAAATTTACATTATAATAAAATCTAAAGTTAAAAACATACATTAATGCAACCCCCATTTCCTACAAAAGTACAAGAAACTTGGAGCTTCTGGACTCTGATCAGCCCTCTTCTGACTTTCAGCTCTGGCAGCAGCCTTCTGTTTCGTAATCTGTAACTGAAGGTCATTGCTTGATCTTAATAGGTGGGAGCTCTGTGGACCTAGGTTGGGGATTGGGAATGATTTTCTGCCAGAGTGTTTTTGCTTCTGCCACTAGGTAGGAGAACTACTAACCTTGAGGGGCTTAGCTCAGCTTGGGCTGGCTCAAGACTCAGTTTCCCAGTTGCCATGTTGTTCTTCCAGTCTGCCCACTACTCAGGTTCTGAGTCTTCCCTTTATTCCTAGCTCATGTGGCTGTGTTTTTAGAAGAGTGCTTCATTGGTGATCTTCTTACTCCTTGTGAGACTAATGGCATCTGAGTCTGTTCTTTCTGGAGTTTACTGTGAAGTTTCTTCGGGACAATACTGCTCTCAGCAGAAATCTCCCTTTCAGTCATTTTAATATCCCAGTAAAGTTGGAATTATTATTACTACATTTACTTCTATGTTTTGACACAGAGAGGCTAATTTGCAGAAGATACAACAAATTTAAGTGGGAGATTAGACTCTTGATTTTGTTTTATACTTCAATTTCATATTCTTTTTTACCTTAAAGCTATTAAAAGATGCAAATTATTGTACAAAGCAGTAACATACTAATGCTGAGGGGAGGCAGAATAAGGACACGATCAGAATTTTTGTTCTAGTTAGAGCAACTGTTGTTTTCATAGAATATGGTGGTATTCAGTCACACATGTACTTACACGCTGTACTTACTCATATTTTCCACAGTTCTACCTATCCCTGCCCCTCAGTTTCCATGAGTTAGATTATCATCAGCTTTGCTACCATTTACTTGCCTCCTCTGTGACAGATTTCATGAACATTATTTCCCACACTTATGTATCATTGTTACTCCAATCCTACAGATGACTGAGACCAACGCAATGAATGACTTTCTCAGTGCCACTACCAGGAAGAGATCCAGGAATCAAACTGAATTTTGTTTCCGGAAGCCACTCTCTTATACTTTCTTTTATGAATTTTATGCAACAGCACAGTTTTCTAGGAGTGACAAAGAACTGGACAGTGATTGTAAGTCTGAGTAACAGCCCTGCTTTTTAAATTTTCACAGGCCTACTTTCCAATGTATAGGTCAAAGAGTAAAAGTGCCTCTCCTTCAATTTTGTAAATAAACAACAGTCTTTGAAGTTCTGAAGTCTTCTGTATTTTAAAGGCGGCCTTAAAAGCTGAGATTAATACTGATGTTTTAAAAATTCCTATGTATTCCATCAGAATTGGGTTTTCCATATTAATGGCTAATCCTAAAGCCTGTACTATGGCCAGAATAATGGGTTTTGGAGGTCTGCCTCAATTAAGCCAACACTTAATTGATCTGTGACCTGGGAGTACGTTATCTATTTGTCAAGGCCTCATATTTTTCATCTACCAATTTTTACTAAATTTGTAAGTTTTGTGACAATTAAATGAGATAATGCATGTAGTCCAGGTCTGGTGCCAGCACACAGTTAATGCTTAAACAGTGTAGGAATTATAGGAATTTGGAAAAGGGAAATTATGGATAGGTTGTGTAATTTCCTATATCCTAAAAGCTTTATTGAAATTTATGTTTGAATGTTAAGATTAGCATCAAAATTTGCAATAAGAAACATATTATTAAAATATACATCCTACATAACTGGACATGATTTTGACCTTCTAATAGTTGTTAAATTAACATTCCATGTCTAGAAAAGTGAGATACTGCTTTGATAAAGTCTTTACAGATGACCAAATGGTCCAAAGCTCTTGAGTTTTCTTGAAGGGAAAGCATACAATGTAAAGAGATACAGCCGCTCTAGTTTCCGTCCTTGAGAATAATGGTAGAATAGCTTAATATTGTAGGAGAACATCTGGGCAGTGCAGCTTATTTGGTATAAAAAGTGGCACTTGGATTTCCCTTGATTTTTCTGTAGTTTATATAAAGCACTGCTTAACAATAAATCTACTTGTGTTCAGCCACCCATTCAACATCATTTTTCCCCTCAGTGAACAAAGTTACTTCCTCTTGTGGAAAAATTTAATAAAACATTTGAATAAAATAACCCTTTGATACAGTTGAAAAAGAGGAAAGCACATTTGTCTTATCTGACTACATAACTTAAAAGCAATTCAGGAAGAAGACATTTATTGCCCAAGGGACTTTTATTTTTATTTTATTATTTGAACATAATGTGCTAGGTAACTGTTCTACTGGCCGTTTAAAATAAAGAATGCCTTTCAGCAAAGTCCCTGGAATGCTCCCTGGCAGGTCCCCCCACCCCTTTCACCCCAACCTGAAGTCACTAGTGACATCAGCCTGGGGCCTGTCTCCAGAAGGAGATTTTAGACCTGAGGGGCAGTCATGGGGCTCTCCCACTCTGGGGACCACAAAAATCCCAAAAGTTTCTTAGTTAACACCCTTTAAAATATTGAGGCCTGTGGAAAACCTACGCACGGAAAGTCTGTTTCTATTTCAGTTGTGTATCAGTTAAGATGGAAAAATTTTAAAGTCCACACAGATGGTAAATAAATTTCTGCTACATGAGGCAGTTCCTGGAATAAAGCAATTTTCTCAAATAACAAGTGCCAACTTATTTTTTCAGTGGGACTTATTTTTAACTTTCCCAGGGAATAGTTGAGAGACTGGGAGCAGTGTCCTTCACCTTAGGAATCTGAGTCTCCTTCCAGAAGAAACTAACGCTGTTCTTGCTACAGAGTTACGTGTATATATACATGCATACATACATTGAATGAAGGGAGTGGTTGTTCATTTTCTTGGAGGAAGGAATGAAAGAGAGGCTAAGAAGTTGGAAATCTTGCAGAAATATTTACGTTTTAATTCAATGTTTAATTTTCTATAATTTATCCTAAACAGTGTAAAATTAACTCTAACACTTGCTTAGGAATTCATTAGATATCTTGAATTAATGACCATTGATCCTTGGGCATTCTTTTTTTCATATTTATTTATTTATTTATTTATTTATTTAGAGAGAGCGCGCGCGCATGCGCAGAGTTGGGGGTCGGGGCAGAGAGAATCCCAAGCCGGCTGTGGTGCCGTCAGTGCAGAGCCCAACCCAATCTTATGAACTGTGAGATCACGACCTGAGCCAAAATCAAGAGCCGACTGCTTAAGGGGCTAAGCCACCCAGGTGCCCCAATCCTTGGGAATTCTTTACACACTATGAGACTTGGCCTGTGTCTCCAGAAGTCTTCAGTGCTCAAGTCTCCTAGGATATAGTTGAAGCCCTGACGGTTTGCTGGGTCATGCTTCATTGGGAAGAAACATCCCTGTGCTTCATCTGGCAGGAAATGCTAGTGTCTTAAACAAAACTATGCCATTTACTAAATCAGGGTGATGTAAACATTTCCTCTAAGTAGCAGAAGTTCCTTATTCATCAGAAACACAAACAATGACTATTAAATAATTAAACTGTTATAATATACTGATAGTTTTAGTGAGGGTATTACAGCAAGAGTGCTAAGTACACATCCCTTACAAATGTGTTAACTTTTTCTTGGCAAAATATTTTATTCAGCACTATAGAGGGTTTATCAATCTATCAATAAATATTTACTAAGTGCCTAAATACTAGTCACTGTAAAAGCAAGGAAAAAAGGAAAACCTGTCTTTACCTTAAAGAGGTTATAGTTGAAGAGACAAATATCAAGGAATTAGAGAACCACCAAGAGGCAGACTGTGTGATGCTGAGCATCAGAGTGTGGAGGCGGAGGGTGACGTGCTAACCTGATATGTCAAGAGAGATCCTTCTGTAGATTGAGTATTTGTGACCTCTTCCTTCCACCCAAATGATGTTGAAGCCTTAATCCTCAATATGATGGTATTAGGAGGTGAGGCCTTTGGGAAGTAATTAGTTTTAGATGAGGTCGGGAGGATAAAGCCTCCATGATAGAATCAGCATCCTATTAAAAGGGAGAGAAACCAAAGCTTCCTCTCTCTACCACGTAAGAACAAAGTAAGGTGGCCATCCATAAGCCAGGAAGAGACTCCGCACCAGAATCCGAACATGCTGGCACCCTGATCTCAGACTTCTAGCCTCCAGAACTATAAGGAAACAATGTCTATTGTTTAAACCACCTAGCCTATGGTATTTTGTTATAGCAGCCTGATCAGACTAAGACAGATACTCAATGCTCAGGTGAAATCTATCAGTAAACCATCCACATGGAACAGGAAGACAGGTTTTTAGAGGGAAATTTTTGAAGCACTTGTTTTTTAGTGACACGATTATCATCTTTCCATTGTAGTGACAACTTTGTGCGACAAATTCTAATATTTGAAAGTAAATGCTGATAAATAAACAACATTCACTATGCTGACAACCAAACACAATTTACTATCAAACAACTATGTGGGAATCAGAGAAATGGGGAGCTGGGGGGAAACAGAAAGATTTCCTAATTCAATACCCTCCCCAGAACAATGAGGAAACAATCCTATGGAGGGGACAGGCTTGCTCCAGGTCACAGGTGCTGTCAGAGCTGGAAAGAGAACAACACTCTTCTAGGAGGTAACTAACCCTGTGCCCCCCCCCCATTATAACATAAGAACAATAACAGGTTCCACGTTACTCTTCTGTAGTATTTATGCAAAGATGTGTCAATTTGACTTACTGAGAATAAAAGACCTCTAGAGTAACTGCCTAAATTTTCCTTCTTGGTTTTATTTGGTCACTAAGTCTCTTGTGGGTTTATACCAATGCAAAGTGCAGGTATTAACAATTAAATGAGAACATATTTTGATAGTGACATAATGGCATTTTTTAACAGACAAGACCAAATTACAATTTTGTCTAAAAAAAGTAGTAGATTCCTAAATACTTGTAGCTGGTTTTCCTTCTTTGACTTAAACGTGTCGTGTCAGGGTTGAATTTGTTTTTAAAAGACTTGAAAAAAGGTGTTTTCTATAACACAGTACAGATATCTTCATAATTAAAGTTTAGTTCTGAAACTCTCTAGTCTGGAGAAAACCTTGATATTCAATTTTGGTTCAAAAGGATTTTCGTTTTCTGATGCTGAGGCTCAGCAAAGGCCATCTTTCCTATCAGGGCTTTGGCTAAATACCACTGGTTATAATAATGAATTTCCTGTTATTCTTAGCATGTGCCCAGAAGCCATGGAGATTTTTGGACTTACTTAGTGAATTAAAGAAAGAAAGTTTAAAAAGACCCTTTTATGAATAGCAACCATAGAAAATAGAGATTATAAACAGTGGTAGTTTCACAAGGAAAAAAAATACAACCATAACCACAGAATCTCTTCCAGAGATTGGGAGACTCTTTGGTATATTTCAGCTCTGAGGTAAATTTGGGGAAATATAAACCCTGAGGCTGCTACTTAAATCTTTAGAAGAATAAACTATGGTCAGTGATTGACAAGTACTGGGTATGTGGCACTAAGAAATGAGCCTGTGATGTCAAAGAGACCCGGATGTCATCTCAGAAAACTAATTAGTGTTGAGTGAAATTATTCTATAAAAAGAGAATGGATCTAAACTCATCATTACCTTCAATCTTGTGTTGTTTGTGGTTCCCACATGGTTGGGTCATTATTTCATAACCAGTTCTCCACTGAATTATGAATGGGTAGTGTAGAAACTTCTACAGGTAATCAGTTCTTAGTTTACCGTTTCCTAGGGAATAAGAAAAGTGAGTAGGTTGCCTTTTAAAGCTAAAAGAAGCTATAGAGATGAATTGTGATGGGTGAAACGTATCAGTTTAAAACTAATAAGTATTTTATACATTTTGAACTTTAAATAGAATATATAATGAGCTATTTTAGTATTGCTTCAGAAATCTAATTAGTATCACTTATTGCTTTGTGAATATTAGCTCTTCCACAGATTTCTGTGAACATCCAGCTATAAGAGCCTTATTTTCCATATTTTTGAAGCATTAAAAAAAGCATTAGTTATCTAAAGCTTAATCTCTATCAAAACATATTGGATTGTCTATTCAAAACATTAGAAAAATTAAAAACAAAAGCAAATATATTCTACTAATTTCAACAGGATTTTCTTATGCCACTAATAAACACAAATTTAGAAGAGGCAAGGTGAATTTTCATTTTTACATACACATCCATAACCCGCTTCTTTTTAGTATGGCACTGCATAAGTCAACAATGTAATCTGGGTCCCATTTAGGTGATAAAATGGGACACTTCAGAAGGTGAATGGAGGAGCAAAGTAGGCAGGATGTGGCGACAACAGGCATAAAGCAGAGTGGCCAGACAAACAAGGATAAATGGCCATCATGCTAATGGAGCATATTCCTTAAGTGTTAGAGTTAGGAAAGTTTTATCCTTCAAGTTTTTTTGAATTTCTTAAAGAAAATAATATTCATCTCTGATTATCTGGCAATTAACATGATGCCTAAATGTTATATGCTAAAAATAATGCTAAATAAATGAATTGATGACTGAATACATTAACAAAAATATATGTTCATGCAAACAATTATAATTTTACTATGGAATACACTCCCTCCTGTCTGTAAAATCAAAGAAGACTAACACAGTAGATTGGAGGATATGAAAAGACATAACCATGAGGGAATCTTTTTTCCTTCTTCCAGACCCATAGCAAGGAAAGTTGCGTCCTCCACCAACCATACTGAAAATGGAGACAATTCAACTATAGCTGGGGAGTACACACTCACTCATCCATCTCATCTCAGGCATCCATCCATCCATCCATCCATCCATCGGCTGGAAAACTCCCGGTTTTTCACTATACCATATTGATCACTGAGACTACACAAGGAAAATACATAGCTCCTCAAAGTGCATTTGGTATCACCAAATCAGGGCATTTATTAGGTTGACTTTCAAACAAAATTTTAAAAAGATTAATTATCATTCACTTATTTCCTCAGTGAAGATATTTTCAGGGAGAGAGGGAGGGAGAGGTAGCTTCAGGAACTTTAAGAAAGTAGAATGAGTTTGAAACAGTTAAGTGGTAAATGCTAGAATGAGGAACTAGGTGTATGTATAGAGTGACTCAGAGGCTCTAAGAGCCCATGGTGGCCGGACAGCATGGATCTGTGGTGCGTCTCTATACGACTTATTAGAGTAGTGAGACTAAGCTTAAAATTTTAACAAGGACTAAATAGAGAACTTTAAAATACAGGCTGAGGACATTATCTTCATTTGACAAAAAGCAAGACATTATTTAGCTTTTTCATGAAGGGAAATAACCTGGTGACGTTGTTTTCTTAGGAAGTTTAAATCTGATTATACTGTATAGAGTAAACCAGAATAAGAGGAAAAAGACTGGATCCAGGGAGATGGTAAGGAATTTATTATAGTACCTCCTCATGCAGAGATGAGCATATAGGTAGGATAGAAATATTACAAGTGGAGATAAATCATTCCTATGAGAAGAATGGATTTCTACAAAAATCATAGAGGGGTCATACAACAGTCACCTATGCTATCCAATTCTCCTTGGTCATAAGGGAAGGGAACCCAAATCACTAAATAATTAAGAAAAATCAATTGCAGGGAAACAGACTGCTGCACAAAAAGAAATAATTCAGGTAATACTAACTACACATTAAAAGCCTCTAAACCTCACATTAAATTATCTCTATAATTAGTGTTCTCAGAGAGGTTTGAGAGAATGCTTCATCTATAAAATATGAATACATTACCATCAAAGAGCGAGCAGAAAACATACTTCATTTGCTTCACCTTCGCTTTTGTGGCATATACAGGGTTTTGGCTCCTTCTAATCCCAATCCCTCCATTGGCCACTGGATCCCCTCCTCTTTCATCAGTTCAAGGACAACACTCCTGCCTCCTCTGTTGTAGTAATGATACATTCTGTACTCAGTCATTTCTTTGAGCTTCCAAATTTGATGTCCAAATCTCTCCCATTTAACATTTTACAAAATTCTCTCTTGACTACACATCTTCTGGCTTTCACCCTCTTCCTTCATTTTCTTTTACAGCAAATATTAAATCATTGTTTAATAGCTGGCTCTGCTTACTTTCTTCAATTCCTGTCCTCCCTTTTGGTCTTAAGAACTCTATGAAAGTAAACCTATGCCCCTGCCAAACTATGAACAAGCCAGCCAATGGACTTTATGCTGTTAAATGCCAAGTTTCTTGGTGAGCTACTCACAGCATTTGAAACATTCTGATTGCACTCTCCCTTTAGAAACTGTTCCTTCATATGGTATCTAAGATCCTACTCTTTGATTCTGTTCTTTCCTTTGTTCATTCTACTCCTTGGTTGGTTTACTATCCATTTGTTGGATCTCTTTTCTGCTTCCCTATACTACAGAGTAAGTCCTTGAAAGCAAAGATGGTATTTTGTGTCTCTCACATCCAAAGGAGTGCTTAGTACACAGCAAGTGCTCAATTAACTGTTTATCAACTAGGTAACTGAATAGCAACAATTTCTAGTTAAAAATGGGACTTAAATAAATATTTTAAAGGGTAATGAATAATAAAATGAATCTATTTGAACACCCAGCTGTTGATCAGCTGGGGGAGGAGAGGTAGATCAAGGGATAAGTGTTCATTTTCTGAACTTCTGAAATGGGAATGAAACGCTATTTAAAATGAATAATCAACAAATGGAGAAATGAGCATTTTATTTAGTAGGCATATTCCTGAAGGCAAATATCAGAGGAAATAAAAATACGTAAATAATAAAAATCCGTAGGTAGAGGGGAGAAGCTCTGAACTATTATGAGAATACTAAATTCCACTGAAAGTAAGTTTCGGATGATAGAAAATTTGTCAGCCGTTGTTTTATTTAGTCCATTACATCGAACTATGCTTAGCATAATATAAGCAACTGCTGTGGGTTGAATGTTATCTCCCCCACCCCACAAATTCATATGTTGACAATTTATGAAGTCATAACAGAGCAGGATGGACTTCCATTCCAAAATGACTAGTGTCCTTGCAAAAAGGGGAAATCTGGACACAGACACAACACCACGTGGACATAAACGCAGAGATCAAGTGATATGTCTGCAAGCCAAAGAGCAATAAAAATTACCAGCCGAAGACCAGAAGCCAGGAGAGAGGCGCACAACAGATTCTGTCACAGCCAACAGAAGGAACTAACCCTGCTGACACCTTGATCTCAGACTTTTGGTCTTCAGAACCAATAAAATGACAAGCAATTCCTACTGTTGAAGTACACAGTTTCAGGTACTGTGTTACAACTGTCCTAGCAAACGGATACAGCAAAGATCTCTGTTAAGCACACGAATGAAATACCTCATCGTTCACAAGTGAACAGCATAAATTCTATGTACTGTCACTAATTAATAAATATAAATAAAAGCATGTATTTTTTTTTTAATTTTCAGAGAGTGCAAGTGGGGGAGGGGCAGAGAGAGTGGGGGACAGAGGATCTAATGCTGGCTCTGTGCCCACAGCAGACAGCCAGATGCAGGGCCCGAAGTCATGAATGGTTTGATTATGACCTGAGCCCAAGTCCCACGTAAAAGCATGTACTTATAGTTACTTATCGTCACTTAGGTAATGAATCAGAATTGGAGACAGTTAACAAGGTCAGTCTTTGGAAAAATGGGACTAGTCGGAGAGGAAATTCAACTTCATTTTATACTTTTTTTTGGCCATGTGCATGTATCACTTATAAAAAGAAAAAAATATGGAATTGGTAAATACACCAGTGCTATCTTACTGGGAGTGTCTTTTCTCAAGTTGAGCAGTGAGGCAATTTAAAGCTTGGAACTGATTCAGGCATTTTTACTTCATATAATTACTTATAATTATGGCCGGCATGTTATCTCTCAAAGAAAATAAGCTACATTTTCTGTAGAAATGTCCCCATGGTATTTGCTATCGTTTACAGTTACTTTTATGACAATTTCCAAAGAACTATCAGATGAAATAAAAGATGAGGAAAAACTGATCGATTCAATTGGAACAAGAAGGCGGTAAAAAAAAAAAAAAAAAAAAGTAGCGTGAATTATTACCGTCCACGAAGATAAGGCTCAACATGCTGTGCTTGTCTCCCCTCGGGCCCTCGTTCTACAAAATGTAATAATCCTTCAAGCCCTCGTTCTACAAAATGTAGTAAGCACACACCGTGTGCCAGCACAAGGTAGGCACGAGGGGGAGAACGATGAAGAAGCTCGAAGCGTGCTGGTCACGGCCTTCCAGGAATTTAGTTTGAGGTTAGGTCTGTGTGCTAGAGAAGTACCCCTCCTCGCTGGCCCACTGGGGAAAGTTCCAAGACCCCCGGAGGATTTCGGAAACGGCATGTAGTACCAAACCCCCTAGATGCGCTTTTTCCCCCCATGCATACCACACACCTCCGATAAAGTTTAATTTATAAACGAGGCACAGCAGGAGATGAACAACGAATAAGGACGTCGAACGAGTCTCACAATATACTGCAAACAAACTTAGGTGAATTCGGACTCTGTCTCAAAATATCTCACTGTAGTGTACTCACCCTTCCCCGGGAGGATGGGAGACGATAAAACGCGCATGTGCAGAGGGGCAGAGAGGCGATGACATAGGGGCTGGGACCTACCCCGGCGACTACCGACGTCAAGATGCTGCGTCAGAAGGCGGGGCCTGTGCTTCCTGAGGCGGTCGGCCGCGGGTAGCTGACCGAAGACACGGTTAAGGGGCGACTACTGCAGTTTCCTGAGGCTGCCTCTTGGGGGCGCCTGGGTGGCTCAGTTCCTTAAGTGTCTGACTCTCGATTTCGGCTCAGGTCGTGCGTGATCTCGTAGTTGGTGAGTTTGAGCCCCGCCCACATCCGGCTCTGTGTACCTGGTGCGGAGCCTGCTTGCGGTTCTCTCTTTCTCTCTCCCTCTCTCCCCCTTCCTCAGTCATGCTCTCACTCTCTCAAAATAAATAAATAAACTTAAAAAAAAAAAAAAAAAAAAAGAAATACGGAACTTTTTTCTCTCACAGTTCCTGGAGCCAGAACTCCAAGTGTGGCGGCGGGGCTGTGCTTTTTCTCCCAAGGCTCTGCGAAGGGATCCTTCCTTGCTTTTTCCAGCTTCTGGCAGCTCCAGGTGTTCCTTGCCTGCATAATCTCTGCCTCCATCTTCTCATGGCCTTCTCCTCTGTGTCTGTCTTCTCTTCGGCCCTGTATAAGGTCCCTTGGCATTGGATGTAGGGTTCACCCAGGAAATCCCGGATGATCTCATTTTGAGATTCTTAATCACATCCGCAAAGACGCTTTTTCCCAACGAGGTCACATTCACAGGTTCCTGGGTTAGGGTATGCTCCTATTTGGGGTGGGGGGGGGTGGGGGGCTGCACAATTCAGCCACTACAATTTGGGTATGAATAGATAATTCCAACACTGTGTGATTAAGTGCTAGGCTAGGGTATGTACAGAGGGTTACGGCGGGCACAGATGAAGGAGGCTCTAATTCAGTCTGAGGGGTTCGGGGGAGACTTTTTGAGTGAAGTGACATGTAGGATGAAACCTGAAGACTGCCAGGGGCAGGAAGGTGGGCTGGGGGAGCTTTATGGGTGAGACACAAAGTATGCTGAATTTAGATAACTGAGAGAAGTTTAATGTGCCTATTCAATGTGAGATGAGGGAAAGCGGAAAAGACTACAAAGGTAAACAGGGCCCAGAATGTGACCGTCCTTGAAAACCTTGTCTAGAATATTGGGATTTTAAAGCTACGGCGGTGGGGGCGGTGGGCAGTGGGACAGTTTTCCGTTGGGTAAAGATAATTTGGAGTGCCGTACGGAGGGTGGATTTGTGGGGCTTAGGACTGGAGCCAAAGAAATCAGGATGATGTTGCAGTAATTTGAGCAAGAGATGGTGAGGGGATTAAGGGGATTGGGATGAGAAATACTGAAGATGTAGAATTATTTTCATAACTATTGTTAGTCACAGCTGAACTCGCGAGTGCATTTCTACAGTGTTTCCAAAGTGAAGTGGGATTCCAAAGGTCTCAACTTTTCATCTGCGCTTTCTTTCTGGAACTATGACTAGCCCAGCAGAGAAAGAGAAAAAAGAGAGAGGGGGGGAGGGGTAACAGTAGGGATCCGGCAACAGTTTTTAATAAACACTTTGAATTTCTGAAACACATCTTTGACAAATGGGTTGATTTCCTTTAGCTCTTAGAGCTGTGGGCACACTTTAATTTGCATTGCTTCAAAGTAAATTTGGCTTTTCCAACTCCTTCCTAAGTGAAAGGGTGGCACTGTACATCTGGGGGGGTGTCTATTGCTTATGACTCACTCTTAATGATATGCACCTGTTTGGTTCTTTGGGTCTCAAAAAGTTACATGAGAAGCAGGTCAGGAATGCAGAAGGGTGTTATCAAGTGGCAGTGGCATTCCGTGCAGAAAAACGGAGGCGGCAGCAGTTAAGAGAAGGTAAATAGGTGACTGTGAATATAAGCAGCCCCCCAAAGCAAACAGTAGTGTGCTTCCAGAAAATCCGTCTGCTGCTTCCCACCTGGGTGCCCACTGCCCATAACAGGAAGTGGGACGTAAGGACTGACACACGGAAGTGAGATCAGGAGGCACCTGCAAGTGGACCGGCCAGGCCCAGGAGGAAATATTTGTGAATTTGCTAATAATTCTTTCCGAATCAAGGTTTATTGTTAAGTGGTTGAAATGGTAAGAACTACTTGAAAACGCCATGTCAAGTATAACTCCTTGTATTTGAAATGCAGAACAACAACAAAAATCCCCTGACAAGGTTATTATTCACCATTAAGTGTGTTGGCTACACCTCTTTGGTATTTTAAGCAGGACTTTGTGACTACTTTCCATTCCCTTCCAACAGCAAGGGTTCCTAGGTCCTATGAACTTGTATTTGCTTCTGAGTAGAGACTGACTCTTGTATTTCTTCCATGAGCCCTCATATTATGTAGGAAACCACCGTGCAGCCATTTTTATTATTCACTATATTCTGTTTTAGTCTCTCCTCATAAACAACAGATTTTACCTGACTCCAGTGTACTTTGATAACAACTACTGGCATACACATTTTCATTCTTTGAGCCTGCAGTTCTCCTTGTTCTCCTATATCATCCTACCCACCCTCCCTTACCTCAAACAACTTTATGTGCACCGAGCTTTGCTACAATGATCTGTGCGATAACCAGGGTTCCAGCCCGGTATTGTACAGTGCTCTGACTTTAGATGGGAATACTGGAGGCAGATACTGGGCAGAAGCTCACATGTAGAAGTCTCTACATCAGCATAGTGACTTAATTATTGACATGTCCTGTGTAAATCTGGTCGTCTTAAAAATGAAAAGATTTATGAGGCACCTGGGTGGCTCAGTCAGTTAAGTCTCCGACTTCAGGTCATGATCTCACAGTTCCTGAGCCCCGTGTCAGGCTCTATGCTGACAGCTCAGAGCCCGGAGCCTGCTTCGGATTCTGTGTCTCCCTCTCTCTCTGCCCCTCCCCACTCACACGCTGTCTCTCTTTCTCAAAAAATAAACATTAAAAAAGCAAAGATTTAGGGGTGCCTGGGTGACTCAGTCGGTTAAGCGGCCAACTTCAGCTCGGGTCATGATCTCGCTGTTAGTGGGTTCGAGCCCCATGTCGGGCTCTGTGCTGCCAGCTCCAGGAGCCTGGCACCTGCTTTGTAATCTGTGTCTTCCTCTCTCTCTGCCCCTCCCCGACTCGTGCTCTGTCTTTCTCTCTCAAAAATAAAATAAAAAACATTTAAAACTTTTTATAAAAATAAAGATTTATCGGAAAAGTTAGAAATTAAATTTCATAATCAACTGGCTTCCTGTAAACCATATGACTCTTGCTTATTTATCTTCTATCAATAAAATGAATCATCTCAGTGTTCAGGTTTGGAAATTTAAGATGATAATAACTATAATGTATTGCATGTGAAGAACAGATTTATTTCCATTTTAAGTTGCCTAGAATAGGCTGATGGACAACTTAGCATACTTTTTGTTTCTAGTCTATGTCAAATTTTAAGTATAAAAACGTAGCACTTTACATAATCACTAATAGGTTTAAAAAATTTTGCATGAAGATTATACTGAAATCTGCTGGCTAATTTCCTTTCTCTCCTTGCCTCTTTAATGATTGCTCACAGTATGGAACTTGTTTGAAATACTTTTCAGCTTGTTTAAAATTTATCATGCCTCAACCCAAACACTGAAGACATCTGAGAGAAACCACTTTGTAACTTCTAAGTGGACAGAGATAATATTTATGATAAAAGTCTCTGTTGATCGCAGGGAGAGAGTACAGAATAATTGAATTAAAGGAAAATTCATGCCTCAGGAAAGACTTTTTATTATAAAACTAGAAACTGGAAGAAGCTGAGAAAAATAAACTTCATGTTAGACTCTATTTTCAGTTTTTCAAAATTTATATTCTTGTCAGCATATACCTGAAATGGTAGTTAAATTCTCAAAGCTGTGTGTTTTTTTTTGTTTTCTTTTTCTGCACACCGAGAGGACAAATGTCTGAAATAGAAGGATAAAACATTTCCTTTCATCATTCAAAAAAACCTTAATATTAGGTTTGTGTTACATTTTGATGTTGGCCAATTCTTTCTGATTGCTTTTAAATTATAGCTTCTCCGTGATAATATGCAACTCAGCATCTTCTCTGTGGGGCAGCAGCTTCACGTTGGTAACAGGACATACCACTATTAACACTCAAAATTATAGCTCCTTGGCCTTGTCAATACACACACGTTATTCCAGTTAAAGTGAAATGCAAGAGTATTTAAAGTCTCTTCCAGCTGGAACATTCCCTGAACCTATGAAAAGCAGATTCTCTCTCTCACCCCATATTTGTTTGTAGGATGCTGCCTATAACAGTCTAGGCAAGTGAATTACGCCTTCCTTGTCGGGTAAATCAGCACAGGACGGGACGTTAAACATCATGCTACCATCTTACAGTAAAATGTAGACAAGATGTTGGGGCGCCTGGGTGGCTCAGTCGGTTGAGCGGCCGACTTCGGCTCAGGTCAGGATCTCGCGGTCCGTGAGTTCGAGCCCTGCGTCCGGCTCTGGGCTGACGGCTCAGAGCCTGGAGCCTGTTTCAGATTCTGTGTCTCCCTCTCTCTCTGCCCCTCCCCTGTTCATGCTCTGTCTCTCTCTGTCTCAAAAATAAATAAACGTTAAAAAAAAAATGTAGACAAGATGCAAGGGATGTTAGGTATTGAGAAATGGATTGAAATTACAGTCCTAATGCACAATGGCAAATACGCACTGCACCCAAGAGCTCAGAAGACCAGTGCTGTGTTGCCCCAACTCCACGTCCCTGTGCCTTTGGTGGGAGGCTGGCGGGGGGTGGGGGTGGGGGTGGGTGGGGGAGTGAGAAAATGGTCCACAGACTTCGAAGGTGATATTTACTGCAGAGGCCTAGCCTCCATCTGGTTTCCTTTCACATCTCCCTTGGAAACATGTGGCAGTAGAATACCACCAGCCAGCTTGCTAATGTTCCTGTGGTAGTAACCACTTAGTTCCTCTGTGTTTTGTCACATCCTCTACTGCAAGTATCAATAAAGACTGCGTTGTTGCAGGAAGCCAAATACTGCATCCCAGATTGTGCTTGATTATTGCAGATATTGAAAGTTAATTTACATGCGTATATAATTTTATATATGTATTATATATTAATTTACATATGTATATACATATGTAATATTTTTGTTAAGTAAACTTATTTTATCCTTAATATTCCTGCTATATAGGCTTTATACACTTCACAATTCTCTCAAGAAAAAGTTTAACTCATTCAAAAATTCATAGAATGGATTTTGTGGCACCAGTTGACATTTAATCTAAATAACATCTAAATAACGGTGTTGAAAATGAAGGTTGTCATCAGCCCACCAAGCGTGAGCACCAGTCTTTCTTTGTGTAACAACAGGGGATGAACAGCGTGGTCCGAGTGCCGTCCTCTGAATACATTGTCATCCATCAGACGATTCACATCACATCACTCATAGGGACTATGCCCTCTTATCTTTTAAAGCTTATTTACTTTGAGAGAAAGAGAGAGAGGGAGAGGGAGAGGGAGAGGGAGAGAGAGAGAGAGAATGAGCAGGATCCCAAGCGGGCTCCGCATTGTCAGCACAGAGCCCCACATATGGCTCCATCTTGCAAACCGTGGGATCATGACCTGAGCCAAAATCCAAGAGTAGGAAAGCTTAACGGACTGAGCCACCCAGGCACCCCTATGTGATTTTATTATTAAAGGATTTCTTCATTGAAACTCAAGATGAAAATCGAAATTTTCAATGAAATTGAAATTGAAAAGTTCAATGAAAATTGAACTTTTATCAGATATTCATGAAGTACATTTCTCATCTGTTATGTTCTGACTGAAACACCTTTGGGTTCCTCTCCCAAGCGACTCTGAAGAAAATCTCCAATTGCGCACTAGGGCAATATGTGGGTGGGATGTGAAACATTGTAATTAGAATTGGTTTTTTTAAAAGGAATTATGCTCTTGCTTTTTTACTTCTTATGTTTTTGATGAATGATGCTGTTAAATCCCCTTGTTATGATTGTCCACCATGAATAAATTAACCAGTGGCATTCCACTGATGATTCTGACATATCTATGAGAGTAAGAAAATTACCGAGTACTGCTGTCTGACCACAAACTTACAGCGGAGCCATTTTGTGAGTACATTTCCTGATAATGCTTTAGTCATCAAGCAAACATCCATAATCTTCATTTCACTTCTCTGCAAACTAATCAAATACTAGCTGGGAGGAAATTAACATATCTAGCATTTTTTCCCCAGGATTCACTCATATGATGAAATCAGATGATGTATTTACTTATTTATTTTCGGTAAAGTAAGCCCAGAAATTACGAAGCTAAAAATCTAAGTACGAAAACAGCTGCTTTGCCTCAGCTAAAGTATGGCATATGAAGTGCTGTTCTCCTCTTTTGATGTTTATATCACCACGAAATAGTTTGGAAAACACACCTTAGCATTTAAAAGTGACTGTTTGTAAATGACTTTCTTGAAGTATTGGTTTATTTCACTTACCCTAAGACTGAAATCTGCGTATTAAAAAAATAGTAAACTTTAATTTTCCAAGAATATTAAAGTAAGGACAGAGAGATTCCTCTCCTTCATTCTCTCAAGGGCACAGTCTTTGCATCTTTCAAAGCTCAGCTGAGGCATCACTTGGTGAAACCTTCTTTGACTTCCTCACAGGGAAGCCTGTAATGGTTTTAGTTCCATAGATCTTAATACTTTCTTCCCTGGATTAGGTTGAACCGTGGTGTTACTGTACTTGTGGTTCCAAACGTAATATTCTATGAGGTTCTAAAAGTAATAGTTATTAAAGTTAATTTAACTGAATATTTTGTTATTTGTTATTTATGTGACTTAGCCCTTTCAATATGTAAGTGCCTTTACATAAGGATGTATATATGAGTTTTATTCAGATCTTATACTGCACACAACCAAGTGCGGAGAAAGAGAATGTACTTAATATTTATTTAGTTAATGAATGCATATTCCAGGCTTTACTATATGATGATATGATACAGTATATGATATGATATACTGTATGATACTAAATCCTCTCTCAACTTTTATCAATCTTTCCCCACACTTATTCCCAGACAAGTTGAGCTTACTCTCAGATCTATAACAAGGACAATTTAGTAAAACAAACAACAAAACAACTACTATTGGTAGCTAAAGTCCATAGTGTTGTCTATGAGCCAGGCACTGTTTTAATTACTTGTATATATTAACATTCAATGTTCCTAACAACAGAGTGAAGTATTCCATTATACAGATGAAAAAACCAAAGCACAGAGAAAATCAGTAACATACAAGACTACAAAGCTACAGGTGAGGGAAGCAGTTCTCTGCTTACTTGGTTCTAGGCATACCCATAGTATAGAAGGTGTGGAGGCTTACCATGGACCATGCAGCACTTGAGAAATCTCCAGTTAAAGTAGCTACTGACCCTGGATGCTATTTATGCTGTGAATATAGATTCTGCCTGCAAGTGTTCAGTTATTCAACTGTCAACCCACCTTGAATTTTGGTAAAAAATGGATTGTTACAGTAGGTCTATTAGGTAGCTGTTTAATCACATTTTCTATCTCATTTAATGTTCTAGCAACCTTGTGATATAGGGAATGTTGCCTCCATTTTTTTTAGAGACATATAAGTTTCACAAAGATTAAATGACATACTTTAGATTAGGCTCTTTCTCCTCACCATAGCTTATTTTCTTGATTAGAAAATCAAGCTCAGACCAAGCTATTCATTTTCTAGACCAAATAATAATGCTATTTCAACTTGTTTTCAAGTGCCTGGGTTAACTTTTAATGTATATACAACTTTTAACGTCTATAAAATCCTTTTAAAGCTCCACTGGCTCAAAAGATAGAACCCAAAATTGAAGAGCTTCATTAATCACTAGTTTTATTCCTCTGCCAATGTAGATACAGGACAGAAAAAAATAATAAAAGTGTATTTTCCTATTTGCTTATGTTTCCTTTGAAAATTGTGAGGTTATCTCGAAAGTGGCACTCTAATTTTCTTGACAGTTAGAAAACTATCTGTGGAATAGAGATCTTGTTGGCAGCAGGGAGAAGTACTTTATTTCTAAGAACATGAGCCAGAAAGTGAACAGATTCCACGGGCAGCACTGTGTTTAGTGCCCCGATAACAGAGGCAGGGCCCTGTTCTGTAGGCTATGTTAGTTATCCCAACTTTTGTGGATATTGGCATTTCGTCGAGGGAGGGAGCCAAAACCTATGGCGGTTTTGTTGGTATTAAAAGATTAATAAGCTGGTCCTGGTTTCTAGTAATAGAAATCCATGAGGAAGAAACTAAATCAGTTTCACTATCACGCTTGCCTTTAATGTGAATTGGCTCTGAAATACCCATTAATTATTTAAAATAACATCATAAACGTGTATTAATTCTTGCTCCAATAAAAGCTGATGTTGGATTAATGTGAATTTATTAATGATCTTGTTACTAAGAATGTAAATTTGAAGTTTTGATTCAAGGCACTGCTTGGATCAGAGGCCCATCGCACATCATAACTACTTTTAAAAAAAAAAAAATCTGGAACAAGAAACATCCAGATCTAATTGCTCTCATTCAGAGTATATTTTTTCTGCCTTAGAGGCACCTGGCAACAAATCTCCCTACTTTATGTGGTTTTCACAATATAAATTACAAAGAAATTTACTGTGGTGTGACACTTTCTAAACAAATCCCTTAATCTCTCCTACTCATTTATCTTTCAGTCTCTTACTCTATTTTTCCTGTCATTTCCCCTCCACTCCACTCCTGACTTCCTCAGAATGACATGAACCAGAAAAGCTGGAGGAATTCTGAGCCAGTGGCCTCCCAACATTTTCAATCATATGCTCCTCAGTGAGTATTTCCTTATAAACTGTGACATATATACGTTTGTATTAATATATACCTTCTATATACAAAATTAAAGGATAAAAATTAAAAATAAAAGTGAATGGATAAGCTAAGATTTCCTTCTCTACACTTACTCTTGCCCATTACTCTCCGGAAACAATAGAGTAGATTCTAAATAACATTGACCCCTCAGATTTCTATGCACCAATGAGTTACAATTAATTTGTTGTTTTGAGATCAATGGTAATAATAATCAAACTCAAAGATTGCCTCGGAGAACCAGATTTTACATAGTTCTTTTCTCCCTCTTCTCTCACGCTCTGTTTTAGCATGGAAATAGCAGGGAGCACAGAGAGGAGGTTATGGTACAAAGCATGAGCTATCTGTTTTCTGATTTGGGTTGTATGATTCCATTTTTTCTGCGTCTTTATTCTTAGGCTCTTGACATCTGATTTCGTCTTCTGAAAATAAATTCTTTACCATAACACCAATATTCATTCATTCAAACACTGATGAATGGAGTTCTAAGCACTGGGCTGAATGCTACAGACACAAATCTGAACCTCTACAGACGCAACACTGGTCCCACCAAGTTTCTGTTTTAGTTAGCAGTGGTGGGATCAAATGATTTTATAGTAAAGGTTACAAAAGAGAGAAGTCCTCTGTGAATGAAGGGAGAATCAAGCAACTAACTTGGCTGAGGAAATTTGGAAAAGTCCCCCCAAAGTGAAACCATTTGGGGATCTTGAGATAGGAGCTCACTGGGGCTTCACCTGCAGCCTGGTGGAGGTGAGCTGGCGAGCGCTGGCCCTACTCGGCAGAGTTCCTCATGTGAACCCATAATAACAATAATCCTCTCCACCTGCTCTATGAGCACTGGAATCAAATTCGTGTTCCTTGTCTCCTTGCTAAACTCGTGCTGGTGATCACCATAAGCGCATTGTGCTGAAATAGAATCTGACTCCAGCTGCTAGAAATCCACTTTTCTCAAGGGCTTGGAGCTTTGCTTCTCCTTGCAGTTGACTGGTGCTTCTCTTGGTAACCTAATATAACTTATCATCCCCTCTGTTCTTCTCTCTTTCTCTCTTTCCCTTTTCCTTCTCCTCCCCTTCCTCCGCCCCACCCCTTTTCTCTTTCTCTGCACTGATGTTCCCTCCCTGAAGTGTGAGTCAAACAGAAGTCTTACTTGAGAACACTCCAGTAGTGTTTCGGGGAGTATATACTATACTATACTATACTATACTATACTATACTATACATTACAATACGATATACAATATACTATACAATAAACATAGTATATTATGAGGCAAAATATTTGAGCCCCCAATGTCTGCAGATATGTTTCTGGCTTTCTAGTTGTTCATAAGGCAAACACTAGTTTAAATGGCATAAAACAATTCGATGGTTTTCAGTGGCCTAACAACACAAAACGAGCTGCTCGCAAAATTGCCAGGTTTATCTAAGACACAAACCCAGTTAAAATATGGCTGGGAGGACCTAGTTATCTCTCTACATGCCCACTTTCCACCTGGTGGTGACTTTTCTCTGCCAGTCCTAATCCTTGAGCCAGGAAAACAAAGTTTAAAAACAGTATAATCTACTCAACAGGATTATCTGTTTCAAAACCCTGGGAACTCAGTATAAAATCATACTGTTATTATGAATCTATCTGCAGAGGTACATATACTTACCCTGCTTTGTATTCCTTCCTTTTTGTCAAATAATAGTAGGCTTCTTAACAAAGTCTAATTCTTCCACTAGTCCCTGCTTTCATTCAACATATCTGGGGGTTTTGGCTTAACCATCATTTTGTTTTTTATTTCTTAGACAATTTTTTTTCCTTCCCTTTTGTATTCTTCCAGCTGGCTTCCTATCTTGGCCCATTCTATCTTTTCCATGATTTACACTGTTCTTTATGTCACCCATTGGTCAATGACAGCCTCCTCATGCTACAAGGCTCCCACATTGGCAGTCAGGAGACAGGAAAAAACAAGACGGTCATAGAAAGGAATGAGAAGGTCATTTCAAGTAGAAGTGCGCTTTTACTGAATTTATACATATGTTAGAGATAGGGTAAGGAGAAAAGACTTGATTTTATCAGTCATTTCTAATTAATATATTACACTTGTCCAGGGATAAGGTACAGTATATACAGTATAATGTTTCATTCCTGGGATTTTTCCATTAACAACGTGTAGCATTTGATCAACATCACTTTGAAAAGTTTCCTAACACAGAAAGGTATTCTGTAGTGTGAAATTAAGTATTTATACAAAACACCACCTAACATACAGGAGCCTGTTTATTCCTTTCACCACAGGCCATGATGTACTGGAATAAATTTGTTAGAGTGTTGTTCCTCGACATATTTAATGGTATGGGTGATAATATAAAATTTCTCCTTATTCTTTGATAATAGAATTTTTAGCAGACGCCTGCTTACCCAGAATGCAGACTCCATTTCTCAGCCCTTATTGCTAGGTATGCCCATGTAACTAAAGTCTAGCACATGAAATGTGGGAGAAAAAGAAGTGTGCACCTTCTGGGTCCTGCCTTTACACGGGACTGTGGCCACCCCTGCACTCCCTCCTTTTCCCACTGACTTGACTCTCAATAAGGGCTCAAGGTGGTAGAACAGTTAGATGGAAATGGTCTGGGGCTGTGAAAACATAGAGGCTACATATTGGTCCAGTACTGTTTATACCAAATTATTATGTGTATGTGAGAAAAAGATGTTAGATTTAAGCCACTTTTATGCTGGTTTTCTATGACAGCAGTCAAAACTACAGCAAAAATGATACAGTTTAGTTTACTGGCTCGGACGTGAGATTTTTGTTCGAATGTGGAATCAGGTGTCTTCTCAAGGTTCAGATCATTTTTGCATTATATTCTGGAGTTTATATCGCTTTGTAATATGGATTATATTTTGTGTGAGCAAATAAAACTATGTTCATACATTTATATAACTATTACGGCTATGCAAAACTTTGGGAACTATTTAAATAGTCTCTAGAGAAGACTAAATGTTGGACTCTCTTTAATTAGCTAACCACCATCAAGAACAAATACACTAGTTCTTTAAAAAAGTCTAACCTCAAGCCTTTCCTTACATATTTTCCATCTTCACATCTCATTTGGTTTAAAGAGACCACTTCTTAGAGTGTCTCCCTCCTCCAGATTTCTGTGGAATTTGTCTCTGAGAGTTGCCCTGAACCAGCTGCCTTACCCCAAAGACTTACCCACACCCTATAAATGCTGGTCATATGCCACATGACCTTCTGACTCATTTGCCAATGTCTGCTCCTAATCTACTTGGTTTTCCTTTGATTTCATTGGCTTCACTTTAATTATATATTTCATCATATTTAGGAGAATTATTAGCTTAAAAGATTGATATTTATATACACTACAAATGTAGCCCTCTCCACTTGGGACGCTTAATAAATACATGTGTAGCCATCCTTGGATGGCCAGAGATAACATTGGAAAGCAACAACAACAAAAAAAAATACAGCATGCAAAACAGTGAATGCCCGCCAAGATTTATAGATTTCAAGAAGTGATAATGTATATGTAACATACAATTATATCTCTAGTATAATGCTATTTCAGTACATTCTGAGGATTACTCTTAGAAGCTCTACTTGAGTTTTATTTTTTTACAAGTCTTAGAACCTTGATTATATCCTGACCGCCCCCCCAAAAAAAAATCATGCTCATAAATTCAGTGAAGGATTTGGCTCACTCATATGACCATCAGATAATAAGCTGATTAAAGTTCTCTAAAAATTTATTAGCTTATATTCTACTTCACCTTTACATGCACTAATCTTAAAGCTGTCACCATGGCTGACAAATAGTTTTAAAGATACAGACAATTAAGCAAATCCTTTTTTGCATCTGGTCCCTGACACCTTAGACATGAAAATGTGGCTTGTGTGTCTCCCCAAAAGGCTTATCTGTTTTAAATGATGTGCACTGGTATTATGAATGGAGTAGTTGACTAGAATTCTTGTTGACATTTTGAAAAACTTTATACATACTTGTTTCTATTTCATAGAAGTAATGATAGTCATAATAACTATGTAAAGGTCATTTTGTGCCATGCAGAACATGTTCCAAATACTTTATATATCTAGTGCTATTTTGCTTTTGTACTTCTGTTCATTGTATGCATTTCATCCATATTTCTAACACCTTTTATAACAATTATATAGGGGAAAAGGTGAAAATCCCCTGCTTCTATACTTTTAATTCCATTCTTTCAAAATAACTGCTATTAATAATTTTGTGCCTAGATAGCCAGGATTTTGCACAGTCTTATTTAACCACATAGAGAGGTTTATACCCCCGTTCCTATTTGTATTTATATTTTTATCTATAATATACACATTTTGTCATATAAGGTCGGTATGTGCTACACATCCAGGTCTGCCCCTGCCTTTTGCCAGATGTGCTGTATCATGAGATCATTCAGTTAGTGTACATGGATCTCCCTCTATCTTTTAATGGCTGCATAGCATTCCAAAGTATAGACAAACAATAATTAAGCATTCCTTATTGATGGAAATTTACATTCTTTTTTTGTCAGTAACATACAATACAATGATAAACATTTCTGCACATTTATGAGTTTGCTTTACTATTGTCCTTGGTAAAGCTCTAAAATGGTAAATTGCCAATTCAAAGGCATTTTAATACTCATTCACTATTGAACAGAACAGAAATTCCTACAGACTTTGGTTATAGAGGTTTCTCCCATAATGATGCTTATCCAGAGTAAAGTCCAAACTTGAAATTTTGCATTTAATCTGTTTATTACAAAGCATCCCGAAGGAATTGTAGAGTCGAAGCAAATATTCCACCAGACGAGGCCATAACACTTTGAGATAATGACATGCTTAAAATAGAATATTTAAGTTAGAACTTGTAAATAGGTTATAATTACATCTCTCCTAATGTAACCATGCTATAGTGACATGTCCAAGAGAAAATTCTTTCCAGCATTCTTACTATTGATATAAATGTCCAAGTGGTGAGCATATGTTTCTGGAATGTTTAATGTTTGTCAGCAGCTGGGCAGGGTTTGTCTTATTTTAGGGGAGCTATGTCATAGGTCGATTAATAATTTCTTATGTCATTATCGCATTCCCAGCAGATTTGATAGGATATAGGACATTTCTGGAAAAGTGACCTGAGCATGCCAATCATAACAACTTTATGCAGCATTAATATTTCAATGCGATGTATAAAGAAAGAAGAGTTTGCCAGAAACACAGAATGCTCTGTTGTCATAGAGTTTGAGCATACTGATCGTTGGCTGTCAAGTCTTTGACTTCATTTAAACTAATTTATGACACGTTACTGATCTAGTTTGTTAGCAAAACCACAGTTTGTGGAAACTGGACTTTGTTTTTTCTTTTTTCTTTTTTTCCCCCACAAAGAGTTAGAGATTGTTTTCTTTCCTCATTGTACATAGTTCCAGTTGAACATTGGTTTTGTATGAGGAGAAGTGCCATTATAGATTAATATTATATCAAAAGAGGAGGAAAGATGTTGTCCAGTCCACAGGGAGTTTTCAATGCCAATGACCACGTTGCATTTATAGAAGAAATTATATTTGTATTTACATCAGGATAGTAAACCACTACATTGTGGGAAGAATTTGGGGAAAATCCTAAGGATAAGACAAATTTTGGCCAAGAGTCTACTAGCTAAGCCATGCTTCAAATAACTCCACTCCAATCTTTGCTTCTCTCACTTGGAAACTTCTAAGGGGATTGTGGCATCTACAGGAGTAAAGGAGACTCACCATAAAAAGTAATTTCAGCTATTGGTTCTTTTTGGTTCAGAATTAAAGAAAAGTTGATACACCTAATGATAGCAAATGTGCCAGGGTATTATTTTTATAAACATATTTGGGGGTAGGGCATACTGTTGTCTTTGGAGATGTAAAAGGGTCATTTTTAACATGTGATTCATACCACTTTAATTATGATAAAATATACTTTTTGAAGGGCAAAAGAAGTAAGTCCAAATAACTGACATTAAATAAAGAAAGTGTTATTACTTTCTTTCTAAAAATTAGGGAACACTCATCAGCTAGGCCTTGAACTATGAGCTATCTGGTGGCTATTTAATTCCAACTAAGGAAAGTGAAACCAATTCTGTCTTCAACACAATTCCAAAGAGCATAGTTCACAAACTATGATAAATACTATTAGTGAAATGAATAGGTTATTATATTCTAATTTTTACATATTCTGATGTTCCCCCCCAAGAAGATAATCCTTGAGTTATACAGCTACACTATAGGGCAAAAGAAACATCTACATATCTCTTTAACCCTAGCAAAATAATAAGTGATAGAAACAAGGGTATTTATAAAATTCCAAAAACCAGATAATCTGCACATGTGCCTTACCTTTCTTTTGCGAAGTCTGACCGGATTATCTGTGGGTTCCTGGGTGGCCAGAGTCTCCTTTAAGTGTAAACACCGCATGCCATTTTCTGAGTTGACCTTTGGAAGACATTTGTTTTGATGTTCTAAGAAACCACTCTTCTCGAGGCCATTTTCAGCTGACATTCCATCAGGGCAGGAAGGAGGTTGCAGAAGGCAGCTTCCAGAATCTGCTTTTAATAATGGCAGTCCTCTGCCCTTGTGAGGAATAGCTAAGAACTCATCCTGTACTACACCGCAGGTGTTTCTTTCATGTTCATCTTTAGGGAAGTCAAGTTTTCTTCGTTGCTGAGCAATTACAGCCGAATTAAGCAATTGCTTCTCAGGCACAATATCTTTCACATGTGAAGAGTCACATGCATTTGTTTTGGATGCATCTTTTACTTCACTTAAGCTTATATCATTACAAAGCTCCAGGCTTTTACTTGTAGTGTCAACAGGTTTTTTCCCCCTCTTTTCTTCTACCAGTGCCAAGTCAGCTCCGCCAGCCATTTCCCGGGAGTTACTTTGGTTACCTTCCATGACGGGCAGTGTCTTTACTAAGGAGCCTGCTCCTCTGATAGTATGTTGGTCTGATATCTTATGTCCTTGCGTAGTTAAAATTTGTTTATCATCTGTAACATACGGCTCGGGATCGGGATCCTCATCAGACACGTGCACTAGTGTTTCCGTGCTGGCCTCCAGAGAAAGAAACTGATCTTCACCTTCGGGGCTGTCATTTTCATCCACCTCCTTTGAAATGTGACCCATTGGCCTCCCAGGAAAGTCTCTCAGCTCTGAGCCATGGCAGCAGTCTGGCAGTGAAACACACTTCTCTTTGCGATCCACATTTAAAGTTGCATCTTTTTCCATACTTGCCTGGGAGCTGTCAGCTACTAGTCCATGATGGCATGCTGGGTTACAATCATCGGAATTAAAAGGCTGCCCCATCCATTGGGTCACATGTTCTTCCCAGCTTCTCTTTCTGATAGCTACAGACATGTCATCGTAGTTTGACAACAGACTGAGAGATACGTTCCATGTGACGCGGAAGGAGATGGAACTTGAGGAGACATTACGTCATATGCGCGGACCGAAGAAGAGAGTGAATTTTATCATTTTGCCACCTATGAAAAAAATTTAAAAATTTATATATAGTTTAGGATAATCATTCTAGAGTCAACATGTGTCTTGGAAAAGAGAGCGCTTAATCTGTGCTATGAAAGATTAAGTAAGGGAATTTACAAAGCTTCTTTCCATAGATTTAATGATGTTATTTCTTTAAGAAGTAGCCTGATATTAGAAGAAAACTTCACATTTAATATTTCTGGTCAAAAAACGTTGACAGCATTTGAAAGGCAGGTGGATCGACTGACCTATAAATGAATGAAGACGTAAGTCCTGAGTGTTTGACACTCCATTAAGAACATATTTGCCTTGCAGTACTTAATAGAAATCACCAGAAGAAACTTGTTACTCTAGCTTACACACTTTCCCGCTTTACTTTTGTGAACCCAAGTTCTTACAGAAATCTATTTGTTGTTCGGTTTGAATTGCAGCAATGGCCACCAGGAGCTGCTCGTGCAAAACGTGAGCTACAGAGACAGCCTGTGTAATGGACTAGTCTGTGAAAGAGCTGATACAGAGGCCAAACTACCAGGACGTATTTACTCCAGGGAGTGACTAACAAACATGGAATAATCTGGTTTAGCTCCTATCAACACATAATTCATAAGAAAATGGAACACAGACCACTGGCCATGCCTTAGGATAAATACATTTACAGTCATGCTATTACTGCTACTACTAGGTGGCAAGCTCATTTTGTTGAGACGTTAAATAACTTGCCCAAGGTAATACATCCAGGAAGCACGCCAGGATTTACACTAGGCCCAGGTTCTAAGGCCCAAATTTAGATAGCCAACAAACTTTACTGTCTCCGTGGCATGAGATTCTACCTGTACCCCTTCCCTCCACATACATTTAGTATGTATAAAATCTAAACTCCTCAGGCAGGAACTCAGAGAACCAAAAAGAAGATGTGAGCATGATAAAACAGTGGGTACAATTCTTCAGAAACTTCGGTCTCTTTCTTTTTGGCTTCCAAGGAGTTTCGTTTGTATACTTCTATTAGACTTTAGCCATAAAAATTTCAGTAAACCAGAAAACCAGGCATAAGATAGGGTAGGATATAAATACATTCCAGGTTTCCATCTCCTTTTCGCCTTGAATTATTCAAACCCCTTAGTTCAAGGAAACAGATTATCCCAATGTAAACTGAACTTTGCAAAAATGACTAATCCAAATGTTGCCCCAAAATGAAACCAAATTATTGGACCATAAAAGAAAAATCCCATTCAAAAGGTAGACACTTCCATTTTTTCCTCCACACAAGAACTGTCAGCACATAACATGGATTGGCTTATTGATTTCAGCCATAAACAAGATTAACTACTACACTGGTTTTGGGTCACTTCAGTCTATTGAAAAGGATTCTGAGTCCCTACCAAAAACTTCAAGCTATTCTGACTAAGCACTTGCCAGAAAGGTAAATATTCCCATGCTGTGAAGACCAGCAGACTTATTAAGGAATGTACTAGAATTTGGTACCCTAGCCTGACCAAATATCTTTCTGGATACTATCTGGTTCTCTCAAAGGCCTGTGACCATTTGAAAATGGTCAGCATGCACATTTTCCATGTTGGCATTCATTTTGCACTCAAAAGAAAATATAAAGTCCCTGAATTCCATGCATAAGTCATTATAGTGTGGGAGGCTACGGAAAGTGGAAAAAACGCATAGATGCAGGCCAGAAAATTTCTGCTTTCATGGGCAAATTTGGGTTGTAATAGGGCGGTTCTGTTTTAGATGCTTTCTTTTCTTTATTTTTATCCAGTGTAGAAAGAGCAGGCTAACTTAAGAAATGCAAAGTGGTATTACTGTGTCATTCCTAAACCACATTTACATTTAAGTTGAGACTAAATTCTGAATTCGTTTCTTTTACTAAAAAGAAATTGAGTTTTATTAACTCCTTGGGGGACAGATTACATAAAAATTTTGCCCCTAGGACCTTATCATAATATTAATTTATTTCACTTAACCTTGGCAAATAGGTAAGTGTTTTTATAATGTCAAAGGAAGATAGTTCAACAAGTTCTGAGGCCATCTAGTTGCGAGAAGAGATTGTAAATTAGGTAGACTGAACACAAAACATTAACTCCTGTCCTGTGAATCTAGGTTCTTTGGACATTTCCAAATCATTCTTATGAATGTACGGTGTCTATATATTTTTAAGACATAAAATTTCATAATTATCATTATGACCATCATCCCTACATTTTGAGTGCTCATTCCATATCCTACAGTCTGATAGATTTTTTAAAAATTTCTCTCTCCAGACTTTCTTATTCACACTTCCTATTTAAATTCTATTTATAAGATTTATAGCTATAATCTGCCTCTACGATCTAAAGGCTGAACAGAGTATTAAGAAAAAGTAGCGTTGGATTATTATCAATTGCATCTGAGCATACTGACCTAATTTTCTAAGTCATCTGAATTGACTAGAACCCATCCTATAGATAGAGAAGTCTTTGTAAAAGACCTGATTTTCCCCATCAGCCTCCTCAGCAGGCTGCTTTCCTTAAAATGATATTTCTAAATACTAGTTATTTTGCAAATTTCTATTTAATATTTTTTGTAATCTTTTTTGTGCAATTCCATTCAGAATGAGCTCAACAGCTGAGGATTTGGATGAAGGATCTGGAAAAGTATAGGTCATTGCAGGGTGTTGATTTTATGAAGTGAATTTCCATGGGGATTTTTCACTTCTTAAATGCATGTGTTCAAACACCACTGCATTAATATTACAAGAGATTCTATGTACTTCTAATTATGTAACCATTTTGGAAAATGTTTGTAAAATGTCCAAATTTGCTTTTTGTGATATTAGTGCATAGGGTGTTTAGACACAATTAATTTCAGATTTATTATTTGAGCTAATTTTGTAACACTTAACCATTCCTTGACATAAGCATTTTATGCCATACAGTATTTTAAAGTTAATTGAAATTAAATATAATTTTTTTATCATTTTAGAGAGAGGGAGAGAACATGTGTAGGTTGGGGAGGCAGATGGGGGGAGGGAGGGAGAGAGAAGGAGAGAGAAAGAGAGAGAGAGAGAGAGAGTGAGAGAGAGAGAGAAATACCAAGCAGGCTCCACACTCACCATGGAGCCCGATGTGGGGCTTGATCCCATGGCCCTGAGATCATGACCTGAGCAAAAATTGGGAGTCAGACACTCAACAAACTGAGCCATCCAGGTGCCCTGAAGTTAAACATTATTACACTAAACAATAACAACAATTGGAGACCTTCTAGTTTGAGAATCACTGACCTATATCTGATATCAAATGATCATGTTCTCCTTTGTACCTGCTTCTGAAATAAACACATACTGTGTATTTTGGCCTGGCAATTGTCCTTAGAAAAGAAGAACCTGATGATAATCACCATTGCTCATTCTATAGCCTGGGAGAAGGTGATGCAAATAAGGCACTTGTGTCTGAAATCAAGGGTGCAGCATTGAGGAACTGACAGCAAAGCTACCTGGACAAGTCTTCAATACCTGTTTATTTAGTGCCCAGGGGCCACAGACATCCCGCTAAACATTGAGAATATAAACCTAAATAATATATTCTACCTTTCCTAAAGGAACTTAACAATTTTATGGAAGAAACTCACGTAAAGAAAAAAAAAATAAGTCCTCTCATGGCCACAGATACCATGTAAAGTTTAACATAAAACAGAAGGTCATCAGTTTCTCCCTCCCTGTGCGCCTGCCTGCCTACCTTCCTTCCTTCCTTCCTTCCTTCCTTCCTTCCTTCCCTCTTCCCTCCCTCCCTCCCTTTCCTGTCCCTTCCTCCCTCCCTCCCTCCTTTCCTCCCTTCCTCCTTTTCCCCTTCCTTCCTCCTCTCTTCTTTTCCTCCCTCCCTCCCTCACTTCTTCCCTTCCTTCCTTCCTTCTAAATAGTGAGTGGTATGGGGATGGTGTAAATGTTGGATAGGGCTTCTAGAGGAGAAAACTAGAGGAATAAGGCCATCTGTAGTAAATTTCCTGCCTCCACAACATCCAGATCAAATGGGAGCTGAGGTTCAGAGTTTCACTATTCTAGAATCACCTCCTTCAAAAAGATAGTAGGGGCAACAATAAACTCCAGAGAATTACTAACAACTTGAAAACCCATTTGTCATCTTGAAGGGGAACCGCATTTCTCAGGTGCATTCAGAGAAAATTGAGGGGAGAGATTTAACAAATTTGTTTTCAGAAAATTTTGCAGACCCAGGTCTTCAGACACAAGGGAATTCATAAAGTATGCAGTACTACAAGGAATAAAAATAGACCACAACAGAAAACATTATTGTGAAATTTCAGAGCTTTAGAGTTAAGCAAATGCACATACATGTTATCAGAGAGAGAAAAGAGATTATATATTATGTATTGGGAATCTCAGTGGTGTTGGATTTCTTAACAGAAAAACTGGAGACAAGACAGGCAAATATATCTTCAAAATTCTGATGAGAAATTATTTCTACCATAAAATTATATGAGGAGACTTAAAAGATGTCCCCCCTCTTCTCAAGAAGCTACTGTAGGGATAGTTCCACCTAAATAAGAGAATAAATAAAGTGGAAAAGACACGGCAACAAGGGAGTCAGAAATTCAACACAAAGATCAGGGAATGGAATTTTCAGGGTGAAATTTATGTAGCAGGCCTAGCAAGCAATCATTTCAAATAAATCCCAAAGTTCTCTACAAGAGATGACTCTAAGGAAAAAACATGGATATAATACATTATATGAGGTATGTGACCACATTGAGAGGGTTTTATAATAAAGTCAGCCAATTTAGGTGGAAGAATTAGTAATAATTACACAGAAAACTAGAAAAATCAGTTATTACCTCCAGGAAAAAGAGATTTAAAGGAAAAGAAATATAGTACACTACTTGGCTTGTTCCAGAGCAGTGATTTTTTTTTTTTAATTTTTAAATGTTTATATTTTAGAGAGAGAGAGAGAGAGAGAGAGAGAGAGAGAACGTGAATGGGGGAGGGGCAGAGGGAGAGGGGGACAGAAGATCCTAAGTGGGCCCTCTGCTGACAGCAGAAAGCCTGATGCAGGGCTCGAACTCACAAACCATGAGATCACGACCTGAGCAGAAGTCGAACGCTTAACCAACTGAGCCACCCAGGTGCCCCAACGTTTGTTGATTTTTGAGAGAAAGACAGATACAGTGGGAGCAGGAGAGGGGTAGAGAGGCAGACACAAAATCCAAAGCAAGCTCCAGGCTCTGAGATGTCAGCACAGAGCCCAATGTGGGGCTCAAACCCATGAACCACGAGATCATGGCCTGAGCTGAAGTCAGACGCTTAACGAACCGAGCCACCTAGGCGCCTCGAGAGCAGTGATTTTGAGTTGATAGGTAAATATGATTGCAGTTCCTCTACAACACATCCAATAGGGCCAAACTATTCCCTGTATTCCCTTCCCCAGTCACAATACTACCCCCTCACAATTACACATATATCTTCTTTCATTCCTTTAGCACAATAAAGGTGCCAGTTTGGGTATTTATTTTGGGCCAATAATGTCATGTAGTTTTCTGTAAGATTCTTAGGTGGTATTTTTTTAATGACTTCTTCCTCCTTTGACTCTTTTTTTATAATTTTTTTTTTTTTTTTTTAGAGAGAGAGAGAGAGAGACAGAGTGCAACAGGGGAGGGCAGAGAGAAAGGAAGACACAGAATCCAAAGCAGGCTCCAGGCTCCGAGATGTCAGCACAGAGCCTGATGCGGGGCTCAAACTCAAACCATGAGATCATGACCTGAGCCAAAATCGGACGCTTAACTGACTGAGCCACCCAGGCGCTCCTTCCTTTGACCCTTTTAGGAACATCTGCCATTCAGGACAAATATTCTTGGTAATCCTCTCAGCTATAGCTCTCTAAAATGTTATCTGAACAGAAGTTTTAAGATACAGAAAACAAGAAGCGCCTGGGTGGCTCAGTTGGTTAAGTGTTCAACTCTTGATCTTGGGTCAGGTCATGATCTCACGGTTCACGAGTTCTAGCCCCACATCCAGCTCTGTGCCGACAGCATGGAGCCTGCTTGGGATATTCTCTCTCTCTCTCTCTCTCTCTCTCTCTCTCTGCCCCTGCCCCACTTGTGCATGCATGCACGCTCTCTCTCTCAAAATAAATAAAAAACATTTAACAGATCTTTAAAATTAAAAAATAAAAAAAATAAGATATAGAAAATAAGCTGCACATAACCTGAACTGAGTAACTGCATATGAAAAGAGGAATTCTTCATTACACTATTTGGCAACTTCTCCTGGACATCTCATTCATAGTACTTGGAAAATGACAACTTTCCTGATTCAACCCCTTAAATGTGGGTATCTCATTTTATCCTTTCAGAAACAAATGACGTATATAGGCATACATATATGCACATATATAAACAAAAATTTTTAAATTTTAAAATGTATGTATACACACACACACACACACACACACACACACACATGCATGCACACATGATTGACTTCTGGGTCATTTTTAAATCCCTTCACACAGATTCTATGTATTTACTAGAAACTAAAGACATAATACAACTGCCGCTTTCTCTTTATTTTTCTACTTTTTCTTTAAATGTCCACAGTTGCTTCTGGTTTCCCTTAGGGTCTTTCATATTAATTACTTACCCCATGTTAAATTGTAGGTCATGTTGTCCTTCTAGAACTTTTTTTAAAGCATATATAAGAGTAATATCTACCATATAGCATATTCTCAGCCATTGTGGGAAAGAAGAGAAGAAATGAGGGGAATACCCTTTTAATTAAAAGTAGTTTCAACTCTCTAAAATGTACTCTTTAAAGATAAAGAATGCATCTGAACCAAGAAAAGAACATTGCTACATTGACCTACGTTGTTGCTAATATAAGGGTCAAGTCTGTGAAATGGAGTGACTGGGAATCTGAAGATCCTATCACGATTTCAAATCTTCATGTCTCTGAGCCTACTTTCAGGGAGTCACATTTGCAACTAGTAAATGCCCCCAAACCACTTACAAACTGAATTAGACAATTAGAACAGAAGCAACAACACAGACATGATCACAACTTAATAGAGTTTTTCACTTGTAGGCTCATTAATTTCAAAGTAAATATTGATTACAGTGAGAATTTGCAGAGGCCAAAACGAAATTCATTTTCTTGATGAGGCTGTCAAGGAACAAATTATCTAGCAAACCAAGTGGTGCACATTTGGGCATCTTCCTACTGCTCTCCAACTCAGTGATAACATGAAGAGGAATGCTTTTCATTGCCAAACTGATGTCTCATATTCAAGATGCTTAGGAGCAGTAAGAAAGCGTAGGCAGATATGACTCTTCTTAATTCCTTCATGTAAATGCATGAACAAAAAGCCAAAAAAGATACCACGTTTTAAAAAAGCATTTCTATGACTCTAGTCAGGGGTTGGGGTAGCCAGATTTTAGTAAAAGATAATTAGCGCTTTTCCTTTAAAATATTCATTCTGTCTGATCCAAATCTGACAGGGCTAGTAATAGACTGTGGGAGAGAGAGATCTTTAATAATATGATGTGTGAATTTATGTCCATATGATTGGATGCAGATTTTCTTTCTTGAGTAGCAATCTGTGTCCCAATTCTTCACAAAATCATTATCCATCTACTTCCACATATTTTGTCAGATGTTGGAATTTACTCATTATGCCTCTTAGCTGTTTGTGGAAAACAAACTCGTATTGAAACTCTTTATTGATAAATTGCTTCATGAAGCTTAAAATATTATATATGAGATAGCTACCATGCATTTAGGCTGTCTAGATATCATAAAAAATAGTATATTATAAAATAAACCACCTATAATGAACCACGCCAGCGGAATAAGTAGTACATTCCTTTTTCCGAAAGACACATCCAAGCTTCCATCAGTTTTGGGCTTTAGAAGAAAACTGAAGAAGCAGGTACCCAATTTAAAAATATTCTTTTAATATTGACCTATTTCTCATGTGTATCTCAGTTTTCCTGAGCTTGGAAAATTTTTTCTTATTCTTAGCTTTCGGGGGCCAAAGATTCCAGGAGTTAAATGTGAAAATTAACTCTGTCAATTCACTAGAAGTCAGTCCATCATTTAAAAAAAAAAAAAAGCAGATTTCTAAAATTATAAATTATTATTCCTGTGGTGCCCTATTTTTACCTTCAGGTTCCTGCTATGTAATTCAGCTTCAGTCATTTCTTTCCTTCCTTTCCTTCCTTCCTTCCTCCCCTCCCTCCCTCCCTCTCTCTCTCTCTCTCTCTCTCTCTCTTTCTTTCTTTCTTCCACAGGGAGGGGCCCAGATACTGGCAGAGCGTGACTTACTACCACTTTAGAGTTTAGGTCAGCCAGGTCTGCTGATTCTCTTAATGTTTTCTTAAGTAACCCACAGGCAATTTGAGGAAATCGTGGAATACTTCATAATATGTTCCTGATATCACTAAGACCTTTTTGAGGATAACTGGTTTCCAAATGATCCCAGAATTAGGAAGATAAAAACAGAGAGGGAGGCAAACCGTAAGAGACTCTTAAATACAGAGAACTGAGGGTTGCTGGAGGGGTGTTGGGTGGGGGGGGGATGGGCTAAATGGGTGATGGGCATTAAGAAGGGCATTTCTTGGGATGAGCACTAGGTGTTATTTGTAAGTGATGAATCACTAAATTCTGCATCTGAAACCATTATTACATTATATGGCAACTAACTTAGATTTAAATAAAATTTAAAAAATAATACATCATGGGGAATAATATTGCATCATGGATGCAGTATTTTCTAGATACATGTATTCTCTTTAGATTTGCCTATGTTTCAAAAGTACACAGTTTTCTCATTGATAGTGTTTCATCATATGCAGAATCCTTTGAGCATTTAGAACTATACTGTATCTTAGATGTCTCTGCAAATATATTAATGAATAATTAATCATTTGTTTTTGCCTTGATATTTTTTTTTCTACAGAATCCCTTATAACCAAAAAAGAGAGCCTTTGCTCTGAACTTGTTTCTGCTGCGATTTTTCATGCAATAGGAAATAGCTTAGAGTTAAATTTGATATCAAGAGCTTGGCTGCTATTTTTTTTTTTTTTTGAATGGCAAAACAGCATTTCTGTTCAACAAGGGACATGGATTATAATGCTTTATCATCAGCATGGTGAGATGTGTCTTTGCTTTAAGTGGCCACTTTCTATTTTTAGCTTTGCTATCATTTCTAAGAACCCTCTAACGGTAGACACAGTAATCACTCACTGTAAATAAGAGATATGGCTACATCGACACAGGTGCTTAGATTGCTAGGTGACAACAGGAGACTGAGATGGCATTCATTCAAATAAGTACGATTTCCATGGAAATCGGAACATGAAATCATTGGGAATTTAGCTACTTCTGTTACGTCATATCCTGGCAGGGGTTGCTGCCTCTGATGTCAACTTTCCCGTCTGTATTTAATATGTACAATTCTCATTTTATTTTGTCATCTAACTATGTACAGTTGAACTTGTTTTTATTATCGAATGTCTTTTGGATGCAGAATAGCAGGTGCATCGAAAACTTCTGATGGTCACTATAATAGTAACAGTAAAAAAAAGACTCCCATTTCCTAAGCATTTACTATGGGTCAGGTACTGTCCTTACACTATGTCCCTTGGCAATAATATGCACAAACACTCTAGGAAGTAGTTGCTATCATTGCCCTAATTTTATAGGGAGGAATTTTGGCAGGCCTCAGTCACTAGCTCAATGTCAAATGCCTATCGGTGGGCAGAAGTTATTATCTCCATTTTTTTGTGAAGGCAATATGGTTAAAGAACCATTTCTTTTTCTTGGTGATTGAGTTACCTAAATGTGTTCTCCAGTTTTCTCACTTGTGTAATGGGAATAATGAAAAATTGTTGAGGGTTAAATAATAAAATTAAGCTAAAATAATAATAGTAAGCTAATGATATATGTAGAACACTTAACCCATTGCATACCGCAAGAACTCACTAGATGTTACGGGACGTAATGATGATACTAATGATGATGATGACGATGACGACTCCTTAATTTTTGATTGATCTTAGCTGCAGAATCCATGGCTGAGTAGGAGACGGAACTATCCCTTGCATTCCCATGCTATTTCAATATAGATGAGCAACTTGGCCAAAACGTGAAACACCATGAGTCTTTCTTTCTTGACTAGTTGACCTATGCTTTTTTAAACAAAGATTTATTTAAACCTTTTAAACAAAGATTTGCACTGTGTGCAAAACAATTTGCCCATATAAAATCTCATGTGATGCTCAACATGACCCAGTGATATAAGTGTTTTCATTCTCTGCCACATTTTACTAATAAACAGCAGAAACTCTAGGTAGTTATGGGATGTGCTACAAATCACAGAACATCAAGTGGCAAAGATGCAAATTAGAGCCAGTTTTCTGACTCTGCCCATGAGCTTTTCAGTTCTCCACCCCATTTAAATAGTGGAAAATGCACTAGTGCTCTGTCACTGGCTTCATGTAACTTTTCATTTTAAACTACTTCTGGATGCTCATGCTTCCTTCTGGTTTCTAACGAATTTGTTATGTCATCTTATGAGAATGTTGTTAACCTTTGGCCTCAGGCTCTGATGATTCTTGACAACCTCTTATTTTTCCTCCCCTGTAAAAATTATTCTATCATCACAGGATGTCTGGAAAATTAAAAAAAAAAAAAAAAGTCCCACAATTCCCATTCTTTATCACTGGTGTTTCTTTCCTTTCTTTCCTTGTTCCTATTTATTCCACAAATATTTATTGACAAATAGGTATGGACACCATATGTTAAGTATTTTGTTAATTGCTGAGAATAAAAAGAAACATTAATTGAATTTCTAAACTTGCTTTGATCTTCCTACTTCCTTTCTCTCTCATTTCCATTACAGAACTTATTTTCCCTTTGAATTACTTCAATTGTATTGCTAAAATACTTTGTTAATTCATTCATACACAAAACATTTTTTACACATATAACTAATACAACAATTTTTTCTGCCCATCTATCTTAATTAATGAGAACAATCATATACATGCTGTTTAAATTGTCTCCCCCCCCCTTTTTTTTTGCATAGGAGTCCTTCTTTATTCAAGTTGACTTATATACTCTATAATCTACTGAATCAAAATCAACAATCTCTTTTTAAAAGTGGTCTCAAGGTCCACACTTTACCTTTATTCCGTTTAATTTAACTAAAAACTAAGTCCATCTATTTCTCAAAACTCTATGAACTGACTACCAATTTAATGCCAAAAGGGAACCATGGAAATAAAAGTTGCATTCCTATAACCACACCAAAGTCAGTCTGGAGTTGGACTTCTTTGTAAACTTGTTTGGTTAAAGTTGTAGGCATATGGGGCTTACTGTTCACATGGGGGAGGAAGGTACAACAGTCATGCCAACTCCTTCAAATCCAGAGGTTTTTACTTTTTCCTCATCCTCTTTAAATTCTCATGTACAATTATTGACATTTCTCTATTTTGATAATAAAATTCTCTGATCCAGGACTAGGTCATCTCTTCGGAAACCTGTTGTACTGTAATGATTTCTACAGAGAGATTCTCATTGTAAGATAATACACCATTCATTTTCCAAGAAGAAACACGTAAGAGAAAAATAAAAGATTAATTTAAAACGTCCCCGATTTAAACTTGTTTAAAGCCAGTAAGACCCAATCCTCTATGAGTGAGATTAAAGCTTACCTAAGGTCTTTGTAGTGAGGTGGATGCTGTGGGCAGGTTTAAATGGGGTCAGGAAAATCGTCCTTTTAAATTATAATATCCTTAAGAAAAATATAAACTGATGCATTCTTTTTTTGCTAGGCTCCCTGCTAATCATGCAGTCAGTTGTATAAGCTACTGCTTTACTGAATTTATTCCTCATTCCAAGGATGTGCAGTATGGTGACACCAAAGTGTTGAATAGCGTATCTTTTAAGTGTAATATCATCAGGAAATTCGATCTGGTTCATAAAAATGGAAAAGAAAGGATCAGGACACACATTCCCTCCAAGAAATGGCATGTAGTAGAAATGACATATATTAGTTTTATAAGAGAGTTTCTTGCCTTGGAGAGTGCAGCGTTCAGCTTGCATGGCACCATATACTGTCACATATGAAGTAGGATACAGCTTCAGTAGCCAACTCTCTCATTTCACACTGCCCTGCTCAGACACTTATTTATATACTGTAAGAAATTCTACATTCTACAACTAAAGGACCTTGTAGCAGGCTCAGAGGAGATGTATGAACCAATTAAAGGATTGAAAATAAGCCATACAAGGCAAGATGAAAGCAAGTGGGCTTTATTTGGCCCACAAACGTACACTTATGTTTTCATATGTCCATTTACGTTTTCCATGTTTCCACAGAGGAAAAACCCATAAAACTGGAAATAGGCTACAGCAATAGAGATTTAGGTTAGATAAAAGAAAGAATGTCTGGGTACATGAGGTCCTTAGACCGGCTCTGATGTGGGGAATAAAAGCCCTGATCATTGCTGGTTGGGATAGATTTGTTATGATGCCATTTGAATACGAGGACATGAATCGGACAACTCCTTCCTAGCCCTATGCTTTTAAGAAACATCAGTTTAATATTAGTATAATTATTAGCATATGGATTTTCTTAGCATAAATAGGAAATATAACAAAATTGTCACCAACAAGTTACTCCATTGAAGGGTTAAAGGCATAAAAACGTTTGCATTTGAGAAAAGTTCATTACTTAGTGAATTTGATTCTTTTTTTTTAAGCCATGATTTTTTTCCCCCTCCCGGGTGGCAGTTTTAGGACTTTTTTATTTTTTAAAGAGGTGCTATAAGATTCTGTCTGAAAGTAGCCTTCTACTGGACATATTTCATACTTCACTGTGCATAATTACTATTACTTGAGAAGGTGACGTAGTGTAAAGATATCTGAATTACGAAGCAGGGTTCCTCTGTTATCTCTTCCCCTAGCTCGCAGTATGACCTTGGACAGGTCATGTTTGAGTGTCATTCCTCAGCTGTCTTGTGGAAACCTCAGGACAGTGCTTCAAGAAGTGATCTCTTATGAGATCTTTCCTTCCTTGAAATTCTTTTGGATTAGGAATTCAAATTGTGAATTATTAAGAATTATGAATTCTTTTCAATTACGATCATGAAATCATAATTTAGGTAAGTCAGCATTTTATTTTTAACATGCTTAACAATAGATTTTTTTAATACTTAAAGGTAATAACACATCTTATTTTGTTAATGAATAGTTAAAATTCACCAAGATAATTCATTCTAGCATAGAATTCAGTAAGTTAGCTAATGCAGCAAATGGTCACCTTGTACTGTGTGAAAGTTTAGAATTAAAACCCTTGATTTCTTATGATCCAACTGTCAAATGGCTCTCATCTTTCATTTGTTACGTTTGGTGGTCATTTAATTGATTTGGAGATAGGCCTAAATATTTATTCCCTTCACATGCCATCCCACATTGTTTCTTTAAAATAATTATTTTCATTTTTCAATCTTCAGAAATATAAATGTAACAGGATGCTATGCATTGCAAGTCCATTTTATTTCAGTCATTGCTAGATTTCTTACTTCCTATAGTACAGGCTTAAACATTTAAGATACCTTAAAGAGACTACAGCCCCACAGAAATCTAATTTTATGATTATATGAATTATGAATACATGAATACATGCTTGGTTTTTCATATGACTGTAGTGATTTCCAGCTGCCTTAAAATGATAATAACGAATGTCATTGTCATTCAGATTTATTTTAATTATTCACAAATATTCACACAAATATGACCTAGGCAGTGCATCTAGGAAAGTCCTTATAAACTAAGTCCAACTCTAATATTTAAAGTGTTCGAAAGGCAGATTAAATACTATTTAGGGTAGAAATAATTTTTGAAGTTTCGTGAGTTTACCTGTTTCTTAATGAAACATTTAAGTTGTACACTAGCAGCTTGAGCTGTGGTTGAAACCACAGAATATTCTCTGGAGATACATCATCAAGAAAAGTCACTCTGGTGCTATCTACTCTCCCTGTTGGCAAAAGAAGGGAAGATAAAAAGAAATCATTTACACCTCACACTTAAGTGTGAGAATATGTATTTGTTTTGCATTATGCCATCCAACAGGAAACCTGGTCTTATTCCTCAAAAAGTTAAGAGAAAAAGGGATTAAAATAACCTCTTCGCTCATGGAGGAAAAGAGTAAAATCTCTGTGGAGCCTGTTTTAGAATTGACATTGTGCTAAAACAATTTGACTCACAGTTCCTCCTCACTAAACATTTTCCACTTCTAACTTCACAGCTGAGCTCCACAACTTAGGAAATCACCGCTCAGTGCAAGATGCTAGCCTTTCTGTCAAACTTTCTGCCTCTTCAGAGATTGCCTCGACATACAAAGACAGAGAGTCCACAGCGTCTTACCTAGACAACGAGGAGCTGAAACTCCCAGGCATGACATTGTTCAACGCTCAGGCTAGGCAAGAAGTCCGTCCCCGTTAGTTCCTCCAAAATATAAGTTCACGTTTTCGTGGTTGAGATCATGGCTCTATTCTAAGCAGTTTTACGCAGTGTGTGATTCTAACAAAAACACCCTCTGCAGCTGGAGGGAGCCTCAGTTAAAGCAGGAGTCTGTCAAGGCGTTCCTAGTGACTTCTGTCCACTAAATTCAGACTGATGTTTTGCGAAAGGGGCCTCCACAAGCAGGCCCAGATTGCCTGGGAAGCATTTCCTGCCTCTGAGCAGTGCATGTGAGAAAGAGTGCACGAAGCAGAGGGAGGGGGGCCGAGCACAGCCCGCCTGGGCGTTTTAGGAGTTCTGATTTTACACAGAACTGAAGTGAGTTTGTCAAAGCTCTTGAGGTGATTAGCTGGAGAGTCATAAAGTCGTAGAGTTTTCTCTATCCCACACTGCTGATGAATAAAAAAAAAGAAAGGAAAGAAAACACTTTTTTCCTTCCTCTACAGCATTTCCACTATATTAAATGCATGTGCACAACTTAATCCAAATACCTTGGCCGTTCTCCTCTCAAAAGATCTCTTGGGAGAGCAAGATGAATTTAGGTGTTTTAAAAACGGTAATCCCCTAAACGCAAAACTTTTTCTTTTTTTTTTTTTTTAACCCTACTTACAAGTTAAAATGCTACAGCCCTGCATACTGTACCTGACAAGATCTGTGAGGATAATCCCGAGAAGCCAGGGGATAGAACGTTGCCTTCAAACCTCTCCAATCCCAGGAATCCTTCACAGAATTAAAGCAGTTTCTGTCATGGCACATGCAGCTTTAGCTCCAGTCAGAAGCCTCCAGTTACACGAGCGCAGGGCTGGGAGAGCAGGAGACAGACTCCATCTTGATCCCATTAGAGTATTGCTGACATTAAGTACTTGCAAGTTCTTGCATCCAGCACGACAGAGTCCCCAAATCACATCTCCAGAGCAGCTCACGGTATCTGCACCCTTTGTCCGACACAAATTTTGTGAACTATCATCTGTTTATCTTTTCTGCTTTCTTGTGCCTCCACTGAATGACTTCCTCCTAGCCGCTTCAGGCTGGGAACTTGGACTACCATTTGGTTTTGATTAAAACCAGACAGCCAACTCTGGAGAATTTAGGGAACAAGCTAATGGAAACTGCAAATATGGCTTTAATTAGTGCATCAATTAATAATAGATGTTAGCTCGTCTTATAATAAGATGACACAAATATCAATGCAGAGGAAGCTCAAGTCCTTTCAGGAAAGAAGTTATACCAATTCTCATTCCTTTATGACCCAGAATTCTCTTTAGGGAAAGTGGAAGGAAAGGAGAGGGATGTGGCCTTAGGACATCCAGGTTGTGCAGAGGCCAGTGGAGCCGCTTTGTTGTTTATACCAGAGAAACAGGAAACAGTATCTCTGAGTTTAATTATCTTGCTTGGTTGAAATTGCTCTGTAATGTCTCCCTTCTACTTTATTTACAATAAGTGGCTTCTCTTGTTATTTATGACCTAAGCATTTTTTTTTTTTCTTCTGTGACTAGTGATTACATCAATCTGATTATTGGGTCTACGTGCAGCTTACAAATTTCTAGAGATTTCCCATAATGGGAATTATGCGAACAAATCCAATTTCAATATGATAAATGAATAACATACAGAAAGGTACAAGAAACATTAAACTTTTTAGCCTTAAGAGTCACCCTGTACGTCTCTGACATTGTAAGTAGTTTTCATTGCTGGCTTCTGTTTCAGTTGGCTCTAACTTTTATAAAGACTGACAGATAACTAGATATCACAACGGCCATCTTTTTAGTATCCCCAGAGATAGTGGGTAGCTGATAACCTGAAGAAGCATGATGAGATAGCTACGATTTCTTTTCTTACTGGATAGATAACTAAAATCTCTCAGAAGTAATGCAAATCATGGACTATTAGAGAAATATGAAATAGCAAGACAAAAAGACTGCATATGAATTTAAAGATGAGAAGCATTCAAGTAAAAACATGTGGGCAGAAAAGTGTTAGGAGTTTATAGAAAAACATTAGTGATTTAAAAAATGAGCATTTAGATTCCTTTAATGTAACCTTCAACTACATGGCAAGAAGGAAGTCCATAATTTCATAAATCCTTTGAAGACTTACTATATTCATATTGAAAATACTTCCACCGAAATTATGCCCATTTACTCTTCCCAATAATCTTTTTGTGTGCTCTTATTTTTTTTAAGTTTATTTATTTTTGAGCGACAGACACACACACACACACACACACACACAGTATTAGCGGGGGAAGGACAGAGAGAGAGAGAGGGAGACATAGAATCTGAAGTGGGCTCCACACTGTCAGCACAGAGCCTGACATGGGGCTCGAACTCACAAATCCCGAGATCATGACCTGAGCCGAAGTTGGAAGCTTAACCAGTTGAGCCACCCAGGCGCCCCAGTGTGTGCTCTTATTTTTATTTTAAATATAAAGCATTGGAAATTTGTGGAATTATTTTTCTCAGAATCACGTGATGATAAGTGACCAAGTGCACACCACAACTCAGATTTTCTGACTCCAGATTCTGTGTCTTTTCCATCCTCGGAGAGTTCCACTGCCTGTCTTGACTCACACTTACTTGCTGTATGAAATTAGGAAGACTGAAACTTTCTGAGTTTCAGATCCCCCTTTAAAAATAGAGACAGCCCTACATAACTCACAGATTGGAACACAGGATTCGCTTTATATACACATATATTTATAAATTTATATTTATTTCCCTCAGGAAAACACTGGAGCAGAATGGAATGGGAATTGATGTAAGTTCTTTCCTAAAATAACTTGTTTATCTCTATCTCTATCTCTGCCTCTGGGCTTCTGGTTTTCTAGTAGACAGTAGGCGCTCAATAAATATTACTACGCTAATTCTTAGCAAGCTTCTCCTCATGAGTGACATAATCCCCCCTTCATACAATTTTGTCTTGCCCTGTTTTCATTGGCCTGAGGAAACAACAAAACCCTATTCACATACATTTATAAATGCCTTTTTAGAGATCTAGACACTCTTAACAGTAATTTTCTCCTTAACGTTCTCTTCTCTAAACAAACTTCATGCTTTATTCTATTATTAGAAGGATTACTTCCCAAATCTTTAATCACTCTTATTTATTTTTCATCCTTCAGTTGCCTGACTCCAAACAAATCTCAAAACTTATATTCTCATGAAGGCTTTACCAAATATGAGTATAAAGATAAATAATGAGATAATTTCCTAAGTATTTAACATAGTGTCAGGCACACAGAAGTGGTCCAAAGTATTTGTCCCTTTCTCCTTTCTGCATGTAAATCTAAATACATCAGTTCCTTACACGTTTCCTTATTACTCTGAACTAGATCACTAATAAAATATGGTATAGAGGCCGTTAGAAAGCTGAAAATAGAGTATGAGCATAGGAGTCAGGCTCCAGAACTAACAATCATGATGACCCTGTGCAAGTTACGAAAGTCATGTGAGCCTCAGTTTTATAGCCTCTGGATCTAAGGATTTTTCAGAATTAGAGATGATAGTCCATGTAAAGCCATTGTGGCTGATGCAGTATTCATTTTTAACTAGAATTGTTTTCACCCTTTATTGTCCTCTCTCATCCTTACTTTGCCCTCTGTGATAATTAAACAAACAAACAAACAAACAACTCATCAGTCTTTTGAACTCTAATTAAATGTATGCATTTGGAACATTTTTACTGGTGGAGGAATTATGTACTTATTTTTAATGTTTATTTATTTTTGAGAGAGAGAAAGAGGGAGAGGAGTAGGGCAGAGAGAGAGGGAGACACAGAATCCGAAGCAGGCTCCAGGCTCTGAGCTGTCAGCATAGAGCCCGATGCGGGGCCCCAACTCATAAACTGTGATATTATGACCGGAGCCAATGTCAGATGTTTAGCTGACTGAGCCACTCGGGCACCCCAACATTTTTTTTTAAGAAAAGAGAATAGCAGGGGTGCCTGGGTGACTCAGTCAGTTAAGTGTCCAATTCCTGATCTCGGCTCCGGTCATGATCTCGAGGTTTGTGGGTTCAAACCCCACACTGGGAATCTGTTTCTCCCTCACTCTCTGCCCCTCCTCTGTTCTCTCTCTGTGTCTCTTTCTCAAAATAAATAAATAAATAAAAAGGAAGAATAAGGAATAGAAGTGATTGTGAAGATCAACTTTCTTCCCAGGTACTAGGACGAAATAATACACACTGGCTATGACTGGCCAGTTCTCAGGTGTCTTCATGGACTCTGCACCTCAACTTCTTTTACGGGGTTGCTCAAGGACTCTCATGTAGTCCAACAACCCCTCAGCTGTGCAAAGCCAGATCTGTCCTGTGCAAAGAATGTTTTACTCTTTGTAACTTGAGTAGCAAGCATCATTAGTTCAGCGCCCACATTTATCATTTGTCACATTGTGAGTGCAAGTAAAGTTTGATTCTTTCCATTTTTAGGAAGGAATAGCATCATTAGAATGGCAAACTCATAATTAATACATAGATAGAGGGAATGAATGTCTTTAAAGCACTTCAGAAGTATTCACACATATGCACTTAGTGTGATAAATGTAGGAGCATTTTGTCTATGAAAATCAATCCTCTAAAATCTGTATTTTACAACGTTGCCTGCGGCTTATCAGAGTTATCACATGTATGTCAAAGCAGTAAAAACAATATATTCAAGATTTCTAATTAAGTTTTAAAGTATTTAAAAATTTTTTTTAAAGTTTATTTATTTTTGAGAGAGAGAGAGAGACAGAGTGTGAGCAGGGGAGGGGCAGAGAGAAAGGGAGACAGAATCCAAAGCAGGCTCCACGCCCTGAGCTGTCAGCACAGAGCAGGACACGGGGCTCAAACTCATGAGCTGTAAGACCATGACCTAAGCCAAAGTCAGATGCTTAACTGACTGAGCCACTCAGGCACTCCTAAAGCGTTTTTCTACATGTGCTTTTTCCAATAGTTGATTTTGATAGACATACACCCACTTAGGAAAAAAAATACAGTTTTGTGGTTTGCATCTAATAATACACATGTACATTACGGTTTTTTTTTTTTAAATCAATTTTGTCAAACTTGTGTCAAACTCACTTTCACTAAACATTTAGCATTAATCCATAAATATTTATTAAAGGAACATAATTAAGTTTGATGATAAACTAACCAAAGGATCTGTCATATAAATTCTCCAAAACTAATTGTACCTGTCTCTTGGATGATTATGTTCATTATTTCCCTTCATTGAAAATTATTACAACCCAAGAATAATTATAAAGAAAAAAGTATCTTGATAAATTGCAAATAGCTTACACAATAATCTGAGCAAGTATTAAAAAATTATAGTTTGCACAAACGCAATAGTGTATATGGTTTTAGAAACTGACAATTCTCCCTGTCTGTCCAGTAGGGCCAGGATGCTGTCAGAAGCATGAAGATCCCAAGCCACCCATGACTTGTTTCAGAGAGGTCTGGGTGTGTCCAGCCAGTAGAGGCTAAGGTTGTTTCTATGTCACACAAGGAATTTGTTCCATGTGAAAACATAAGCTAACATCACCATGCAGCACGCTTCAGCATCCTTGCGAAGCATCATAATAACATCCTCATTTCATGGCCAAAAATGTCTCTATATCTTCAGCCAATTCAAAAAATGTTCCTCTTCACTTTGGGCCTGGAGTTCACACTCTCTTCTAGCTTCTCTTACAGTTCTTTCAAATGAGGCCACACATTGTCTCTTACCTGCTCTGTGCACCTGGGAAAGAGGTGAAAGTGCCTGTGTCCAGGTGTCTTCTCTGGGATAAAATCTATGATCCACTTAAAACTCTGTCCGTGGAGAGTCACTCTACCTTACACTGTACCCCATACTCTAGAGTAGAGGCCACATTCCCACCACTGTGAGAATGAGGGGGGGTCATGAAGTTGTTACAAAGGCTTATGTCCTTGAAGGAATATGCCTTCCATTTCTATTAAATATACTTTTTATATTTTCTCCTTTAAAATAGAACCGTTTGTGGGGAACCTGGGTGGCTCAGTCAGCTGGGTGTCCGACTCTTGGTTTCGGCTCAGGTCATGATTTCATGGCTCACGTGTTTGAGCCCTGCATCAAGCTCTGGGCTGACGGTGTGGATGGAGCTTGCTTGGGATTCTCTCTCTCTCCCTTTCTCTGCTCCTCCCCTGCTTATGCTCTCTCTTTCAAAATAAATAACTTTTAAAGTAGAACCATTTGAGAGCCTCCGTATATACAAGTAAATATACTTAATATCTATCCACACATTCAACTAATATTTCTTTGTATTTATTATATTCACGGTACTGTTATGTACTTGGGATGCATCATTAAAAACAACCAGATTAAAAAGAAATGAAATAGAACAAACAATTCTAAAATTTGTATGGAACCAGAAAACCCCCCACAAATAGCCAAAGTAGTGTTGAAAAAGAAAACCAAAGCTGGAGACATTACAATTCCAGACTTCAAGCTGTATTACAAAGCTGTAATCACCAAGACAGGATGGTACTACCACAAAAACAGACACATAGACCAATGGAACAGAATAGAGAACCCAGAAATAGACCCACAAATGTATGGCCAACTAATCTTTGACAAAGCAGAAAAGAATATCCAATGGAATAAAGACAGTCTCTTCAGCAAGTGGTGCTGGAAAAACTGGATAGCCACATGGAGTAAAATGAACTTGGGCCACTTTGTTACACCATACACAAAAATAAACTCAACATGGATGAAAGACATAAATGTAAGACAGGAAACTATCAAAATCCTAGAGCAGAAAATAGGCAACGACTTCTTTGATCCCAGCCACAGCAACTTCTTACTTGATATGTCTCCAGAGGCAAGGGAAACAAAAGCAAAAATAAACTATTGGGACCTCATCAAGATAAAAGTCTCCTGCACAGTGAAGGAAACAATCAGCAAAACTAAAAGGCACACTATGGAATGGGAGAAGATATTTGCAAATGACATAGCAGATAAAGGGTTAGTATCCAAAAATCTATAAAGAACTTATCAAGCTCAACACCTAAAAAGCAAATAATCCAGTGCAGAAATGGGCAAAAGACATGAATAGACACTTTTCCAAAAAAAAAGACATACAGATGTCAGACACATGAAAAGATGCTCACCATCACTCATCATGAGGGAAATATAAATCAAAACCACAATGAGATGTCACTTCACACCTGTCAGAATGGCTAAAATTAACAACTCAAGAAACAACAGATGTCGGTGAGGATGAGGAGAAAGGAGAACCTTTTTGCACAGCTGGTGGGAATGCAAACTGGTGCAGCCACTCTGGAAAACAGTATGGAGGCTCCTCAAAAAATTGAAAATAGAACTACCCTATGATGCAGCAATTTCACTACTAGGTATTTATCCAAAGGATACAGGAGTGCTGGTTCAAAGGGGCACATGCACCCCAATGTTTACAGCAGTGCTATTGACAATAGCAAAATTATGGAAAGAGCAAAACTGTCCATCGACTGACGAATGGATAAAGAAAATGTGGTATATATATGTACCATGGAATATTACTCAGTGATCAAAAAGAATAAAATCTTGTCATTTGCAACAATGTGGATGGAACTAGAGTGTATTATGCTAAGTGAAATAAGTCGGTCAAAGAAAAACATATCATATGATTTCACTCATGTGGAATGTAGGAAACAAAACAGATGAACATAGGAAAATGGAAGCAAAAATATAAAAACAGAGAGGGAGGAAACCTCTTAAATACAGAGAACAAACTAAGGGTTGCTGGAGGGGTATTGGTAGAGGATGGGCTAAAGTGATGAATTATTAAATTCTATTCATGAAATCATTATTACCCTATATGTTAACTAAGTTGGTTTTAAATAAAAAAAAAACATAATAAAGAAAAAGAAATGAAAGAACTTTCCCCTCAAGGAGTTTAAATGGGAGGTAGGGGATTGGTAATCAACAATAAAAATAAGTAAATTATGTAGTATATGGATAATTACTGGGGAGAACAGAAAATGTAAAGCATGATAAAGAATATGGGGCGGGGGGTGGGGGGCGCCTGGGCTCAGTTGGTTAAGCATCTGACTTTGGCTCAGGTCATGAGCTCATGGCTTGTGAGTTCGAGCTCCACGTCTCTGTGCTGAAAGCTCAGAGCCTAGAGTCTGCTTCGGATTCTGTGTCCCTGTCTCTCTCTGCCCCTCCCCCATTCATGCATGCTCTTGTGTGTGTGTTCTCTCTCTCTCTCTCTCAAAAATAAACATTAAAAAAATTAAAAAAAAAAGAATATGGGGAATGAGGGTTGAGGGATGATCACGTTCCAGAATTAAATAAGAGATATCAGGGTAGGTCTCACCAAGGGACTTTCTAGTAAAGATTTTTAGAAGATGAAGGAGATGACTATACAGGTATCAGGATCACAGAGTTTCAGGTGGAATAAACAGGTCCTAAGGAAGAATGTGCCTGGCTATTTCCAAAAATAGCAAGGTGATCAATATGGTTGAAGGAGAAAGGGGTAGAGAGCTAGAAGATGCACTCAAGGAGGTAAGGAGGAACAGGTTAAATAGTATCTTCAAAGGACTTTGGCTTTGAGGGACTGAAAAGTGGAGTCCTTGTCAGATTTTGAGCAGAGGAGTGGTAAGGTCTGCTTTACATTATAATATGGTCACTCTGGCTGGTGTTGTAAGAATAGGCTGAAAGGGATAGAGGGCCAAAGCAGGGAGGCCAGTTAGGAGGTCACTACGGGGGGTGATCCAGGTGAGAGACATGGTAGGTGGCTCAAATGAAGGTGAGAAAGGTCAGGTGTAAAATTTTTCTTTGGTATTTAGTGGCAAGAGTGTTTCCTAAGGAATTAAACTTGCTGCATGAGAAGAAAAGAAGAGATGAAAAAACCTCTTGAGCAATTCAAGGATAAAGTTGCCATCATATGAGTAAGAGAAGGCTCTCAGTGGAGTAAATTTTATATCATATGGAGAAGAATTTTTTTTCCCAATATATGAAATTTATTGTCAAGTTGGTTTCCATACAACACCCAGTGCTCATCCCAAAAGGTGCCCTCCTCAATACCCATCCCCCACCCTCCCCTCCCTCCCACCCCCCATCAACCCTCAGTTTGTCCTCAGTTTTTAACAGTCTCTTATGCTTTGGCTCTATGGAGAAGAATTTTAATTTTAGATGTATTACATCTGAGATGCTTATTAAACTTTTCTAATAGAAACGCCAAGTATCCAATTGGATATATGAATTCTAGTTCGGAAGAGAGGTCTAGCTGGAGAAATAAATTTGCAAGTCTTGAACTGCATATTTAAAGTCTATAATTTCATTGGTTTTGATAAATGCATATTCCTGTAATACGATCGCCACCATCAAAATAATGAAACATCATATTCATCACCTCCAACTTTCCTTGTGCCTGTCTATCACCCAATCCTTTTGCTCCTTTCTCCGCCCCCCCCCCCCGACCACCAAGCAACAACAGATTCTCTTTCTGACATTGCAGATTAAATTTTCTAGATATTTATCTACATGAAATCATCTGTATGTATTTTCTTCTGGATTCTTAGCATAATTATTTGAGATCCATCCATGTTGTTGCACGTATCAATGGTCCATTCCTCTTCATTGATGAGTAGCATTACATTATAAGGATATAGCATTCACAGTTTATCCACTCATCTGTCAATGTACATTTGGGACAATATCATTGGGACAAAATTATTTGACTATTACAAACAAAACTGTTATAAACATTCACGTACAAGTCTTTGTATGCATATATGCTTTTATTTCCTAGGAGCGAGTGGTAGATTCATTTGACAGGCGTATTTTTAAATTTTAGGAACTGACAAACTGTTTTCTAAGGTAGATGCTCCATTTTATATTTCCATCAGAAGTTTCTGTTGTTCCACATTGCATGCTGACAATGGGATGATTAATTCTAGCCACTCTGATAGATGTATAGCTGTATCTCCTTAGCATTTTCCTAGTGACTGATGCTTATTTATCACCAGCATGTCTTCAATGAAATGTTTGTTCAAATATTTTGTCCAGTAAAAATTTTTGATTTGTTGCTTTCCTTATGACTGAGTTGTGAGAGATCTCTGTGTATTCTGCATACAAGTCCTTTATCAAGTAACTGAAAATATTTTTTTTCCCAGTCTAGATTGTCTTTCATTTTTAATAGTAACTTTTGGGAAGAAGAAATTCCTAATTTTGATAAATTAAAAAGTTATCAGGTTGTTTCTTTTATAGATTGTGCTTCTGGTCTCACGGCAAGGAAATTCGTTTTCTTGATATCGCAAATATTTTCTTCTATACTTTAAGCTAGAAGTTTTATGATTTTAGATTTTATATATAGGGTCTTTGCTACATTTAAAGTTAATTTGTCTCTATCTCTCTCCCTCCCTTTCTGCCCCTCCCACACGTGCACACACAAGCTCTCTCTCTCAAAATAAGTAAAACTTTTAAAAAACAATGAAAAAAAGTTACATGGCGAGAGTATGATCAAAGTTTTTTTTTCCTTTTTATAATATGGATATCCAATTATTCTAGCACCATTTGTGACAATCCTTTTCCACAGAAGGTCTTTGTCACTTTAACAAGAATTAATTGACCAAATATGTGTGGTTCAATATCTAGACTCTATTAAGTCCCATGGATCTATTTGTCCATCTTTCAGAATACCACATACCATTAATTATAGTAACTTTCCAGCAAGTTTTTAAATCCATTATTGTAAATATTGCTACTTGTTCTTTTTAAAAGTCGTTTTGGATTAGCTAGACCATTGCATTTCCACATGAATTTTAGAAGCACCTTGTTCATTTCTACAAACAAACAAACAAACAAACAAACAAACAAAAGCAAAGAGCAAGCCTGTTGGGATCTTGATCAATTTAGTATTTAAAACAAATGAGAAAGAATTAACCTCTTAATAATATTGAGTCTTCTTTTCCATGAACACAATGTATCTCAAACCTTAGATTTTTAATTTCTCTTGTCAGTGTTTTGTACTTTTGTCTGTAATAGTCTTGCACATTTTTGCCAGATTTATCTATATGATGCTATTGTAAATGATGTCTTAAAAAATTTCCATTTCCAATTGTTTATCACTGTTATAGAGAACACAACTCATTTGTATATATTGACTAGTATCCTGCAAACTTGCAAAACTCATTAACTAGACCTAGTAGCTTTTTTGAAGATCCCTAAGATTTTCTAAATAAGTCATCATGTTGTATGTGAACGAAGACACTTTTGCTTGTTCTTTTCCAATCTGAATGCTTTTAATTTCTTTTTTGTTTTGTTCCTTTATTCCATGGGCTAGAATCTGCACTGCAATACTGAATAACATAGGTGAAGTGGACATTCCTGCCTTTTCTTGAACCTAAGGGAAAAAGCATTTGTTTTTTTATCATTAATTATGATATTAGCTGCAAAGTATTTTTGTAGATGCCTTTATCAGGGTGAGGAAGTTCCCTCTATTCCAGTGGTTCTTAACTGGAAGTTATTTTGTTCCCCAGGGATATTTGGAGATGTTTGAAAATATTTCTGGTCACCACAACAGGGGAAGTGATGCTCTTGACTGCAAAACATACTGTAATGCACAAGACAGCTTCCCACAACAAATAATTACTGGACCCAGAACATTGACGATGTTGATGTTGAAAAATCCTGACCTGCTCTATTTCTAGTATGCTGAGAGTATTTTTTAATCAGTAAAGATATTGGGATCCCTTCCCCCCAATTTTTTCTGGGTAAGATTTTTCTTTTTTAGTATGTATAAAGTTTTTCTTTTTTTAGTCTGTTAATAATGGCACATTTCATTGATGTTCCAATGTTAAAAGAATCTTGCATTCCTAGGGCACTTTGTCATGATGTATAATTATCTTTTATATGATGTATATTTTATATGATGTATTATGTTTTATATATTATTGAATTAAAGTTGCTAATATTTTATTCAGAATGTTTGCATCCTATGTCTAAAAGAAACAATGGCTTGTTGTCTTCTTGTTATCTTTGCTATTGATTTCTAATTTAATTCCATTATGGCTGGAAAACATACTATGGATAACTTGAATTTTTTAATGTATTGAGACTTCTTTTGTGGCTAAAACTATGGTCCATTTTGGTAAATACCTTCAAAAAGGATGTGTATTATTTTTTCTTATAATGTTTTCATAAATGAAGTATCTGATCAAGGTCCAGAGAATTGAAAAAATATTCCCCACTATCATCCAAGAAGGAAGAAATAGCATCATTTATTTATAAACTGGAGACATATCTTTAGATAACCCTTAGTTCCAATGGATTCCCACTGAGCAACCTAATATTTCCTGGAATAGAGGTTACTCTGCTCCTAGAATTTTTAAATATTACCCAGTTTAAACTCTTCATATCAGTAGGATAATTTATATTTGAAATAAATATCAAGTAAATATTAGTCAAATGTTTGAAAATGGAATTCAGCCAGTTTTTAAGTGTAAACAAATCCATGCATATGCCTATTTGGGCATCCAATAGAAATCATTATTTTACTTATCGATTATCAGCCTTGATAGAAGTGGCATATTAACCATTAAAAATAAAGAACACAATTGGAACTGTCCTTTAATGAAATGACATAAACAATTATTAAACTCTTGGAAATTTTTAATATTCTGTTCAATAACCAATAGGACATATTCACATTTATATAATATCACTTCTATATCCTGGTCCTAATTATTTTCTCGGATAAAACAACACACAGTATTGTGGTTTTTTTTTAAATGAATGTCAATGACAAAGTTTCCATTTAGCATGAAAAATGAACATTTTAAAAAGTCTTTGAAATTAAAGTTTTTGTGAAATTACGTTATCTCATTTTGAGTTGGAAAAAAATAGGTTGGGCGGAACGTAGCAAAAACTTTGCCAATATTCAAATGTTAGAAACACAGTTTGAAAGAGTTTATAAAACATGTGTCATAATAGGTTTCTTTTATCCTTATGCTGGATGGTTGAATTTCACTATTAAAATAATCCTATTGTGGAACAAAATATAGCAGAGTTTCCTCTACTTATATTAGGTATTCGTGAGCCAAAGCAGAGTGTTGATTATGGCTGCCAAGTTCCTATGTAGACAAATGAATCATAGGAACACAGTAGCTATTTTATTTGGGGCCTTGCTGAGCTGCAAGATTTTTAATGAGTTAAAATAATATTTTGGGTTTCGAGTAGAAAGTGTGAACTATCAAAAACACAGACATTTGACTTCAAAGTTGAGGGCAAAAACAACTCCACATGCAAAGTCATTCTGAGCAACAGACTCACAGAACTTGGAGATCGAATCCCCTGAGGGCTGGTCTCTCTGTTTCCTTTGGACTGTGTGCGAGGGAAGCCAGTCTGATGGCACTGAAGCTTTTGAGAGATTGTTCAATTACTAGTATGTATGCCCAACAATTTGCACATAAGATAAATTGTTTTAGCTTAGATCTGAATAGCCACGAAGAGATGATTATTTGCTTCTCTTCTAGTTGGGAAGGCAACAATAATGACAATTATTGCTAAACACCAAGGAGACAGAAACCACAGATGGCGCAAGATATGTAAGCAAGTAAAATAAGTGAATTAGAAGAAATATTTTTCTTAGAATGGGCCAAGTAGCTGTGTTAGCAAGAATCTATTTTTTTCAAATATTAGAATAAAAAAGATCAGTTAAACACAACAAATGTTTTTGAACACCTACAGCGAGATTCAGCACTATTAAGGATTTTGAAGATGATTGTGACCCTTTAAAGATAATTGTACCAATTCCTTTTTAATCTTATATTTGTATAAATATGTAGGCCTGCAGGGCACCCTACACGGCATTTGTTTTTGTTTGTTTGTTTGTTTTAGCAAATAACAAATATCTATTTAAGCTTTATTTACTTATTTAGAGAGGGAGAAAGAGAGCAGGAGAGGGGCAGGGAGAGAAAGAGAGACAATCCCAAGCAGTCTCTCCACTGCCAGCGTAGAGCCCCATGTGGGATTCAAACTCACGAACCGTGAGATCATGAGTTGAGCTGAAATCAAGAGTCAGATGTTTAACCAACTGAGCCACCCAGGTGCCCCACTTTTGGTATTGTTTTATTTTCCATTTTAAGTAAACAATGTTTTAAAATTTCACTCCAGATCTTTGTTTTCCGAAGGCCTAACTCTAATATCTGCTTCTCTGTAAATACCTTGCCAGATGATCCAAAAGTGTATTTAGTTATTCTTTTTTCTGTTTTCTCTTCACACTTTATGCCTTCATTCAGACATGCCTTTTGTTTGGGGATATTGAAAGAGAAAATTGTTACAGGAATACCAAAAACTACAGATGAATACTCACATTTAGGAAGGTCATTCCCTGAAATGGAGAGAAGAATTTCAGGGCAAAAGAAAGCAAATAGATAAGAATAAAGGGAACCTCTATCCTGCCGGAATGATGAAACAACTAAATCCTGTAGGTCAATGGGAATGTCACTGCCAGAGTCCTGCTTTTTCCTGTATTGTAAATATATGTTACTTTTCTGCATACTAAGTTGAATCCCATCAGACTCTCCTACTGTGAGTGCAAGGCCATGTATTACAGTTCTGTTCCTAAAACCACCCAGTTAAGAGCCAGGAAAAGAAGGGATGGAAGGTTATTAGGAAATCAGATTTGAGCATTAGTTTAATTAGATCATTTTCTCCCATCCATACATTGGAAAGAACAGGAATTTTGATTGTTGTGGACGGTGAAGGAAGAGGGTTGGGGGAGAGGCAAGGGTAACTTAGAACAAGAGGCACATCTGTGCACAGAGGGGCTGAACATTTGTTCTGTAAAGACACTTTGGGGACTTATATAAACTGGAAGGAAACATGCTGGCATCTGAGGGAATGAAGGCAAAAGTCAAAATATGAGGCCTGTTTTGCAACTTTATTTGGACTTGACTGATGTATTATTTTTCTTTTCCCATGTCATGTTTATATGCTTTCCCTAAGTCCTCTGTGCTTACCTACCAACCTGCTGCCTTAGTCATAAGGCTAATACGTCTGTGCCTTAAGAAAAATGGAATTATGCGATGATACAGAAAGAAACTTGCTTACTGCTGAGTTTTAAAAAAAAATTCCTTGAAATGCAAACCACAGAGGAAATACCTAATTGCTTTTCTAAGAAATGGTGGAAATTGGTAGGACAAGATACTCCATTTCAGGTTTTTGCTTTCATTCTCTGAAGACATTTCTGTGTTTCTTGGCTGTGTGTGTGTGTGTGTGTGTGTGTGTGTGTGTGTGTTTCCAGAAACATGTAGCACACGCTTCAGCCAGACCACATGCCTATGAGTCAATATTTCAGCTTGCATTTGTCTTAAACCGTGAAGCTCAGGGTGTAACCTAACAGAACCTGGCAGGTTGTCTGAATAGTTCTTTCACCACTTGACCCAAAATATAGTAAATCAGATGACATATTGTTCTAATTTTGCATTAGTACTCATATTTTAATAAGGAAAGGAAGAGTGTGTTCTATCAAGATTTTTGAATACAAAAAAAATCTAGCTTCAGATCCAACCTATTGCAGAAATTAAACTGGAGTCACCAAATGTAGTTTGCTTTAAAAAAAAAAAAAACAAACTTGATACATACATACTTTGGCACTTGCTATGGACTCAATTGTGTCCCCACCCTCCCCAAACTTCAAATTCATATGTTGGAGCCCTGACCCCTGATGTGATGGTATTTGGAGATGGGGCCTTTTGGAGAGGATTAGATTTATATGAGGCCACAAAGATGGAACTCTTTATGGACGTAATAATGGCATTGGTGCCCTTATGAGATGAGCTCTCTCTCTGCCTTGAGAAAACACAGACACATAGGTGATCATCTGTTACCAGGAAGAGAGTTCTAACCTGAACCAAATCATCCAACACCTTGATCTTGGACTTCCCAGCCTCTAGAACTATGAGAAATAAAGTCTGTTGTTTAAGCCTTCCAGTCGATGTTGTTATAGCAGTCCAAGAAGACTAACACAATCTTTTACAAGTTTGGAGTGTTCATTTCGTGGCGTGTAAAGTAAAACTTGACCGTAGAAACTCAATATCTAGTATTGTTGTTATTATTATTATTATTATTATTAGTGGTGGTGGTGGTAATAACAATAATAGTTGGAATTTAATGTGAATTACTACTTCTTTCTTGCTAAAATCCCTGGGAAAAAGTCAGTTAATATGTGGATGAAGTTTTATCCTTTCTTCTAAATAAATATGGTGCCATATATATAGTGAGCACAAGAACCATTCTCAGCTCTCCTATCTCTAAGTAAAACAAAACATTTTGCCTGCTTATTTTTAGAAAGACACATCATATATGGAAAAAACACTGTATATTTCTGGTACTTTAGAAATACATCCATTTATGGAACTTCAATTAGTCTAGGTGACTGGTCCAGTCACCCAGTTGGCTAGTTACAAGGCTCCCTTCCCCACCCCAAGAAAAGCTCTTCTTGTCTCAGGGCAGACACCTAGTTTTAGCCTATGATATTTTTCTCCAAAATATTTTACCTATGCTCTGAATTCATTAAGGCCTGACTAGCACCCAAAGGGACCAAATAAAATATAAAATATAAAATAAAATAAAATAAAATAAAATAAAATAAAATAAAATAAAACAAAACAAAACAAAACAAAACAAAATAAGAGTTAGGGGCTTCTTGCAAAAGCCAGAAGAAGCTTCCTTTCCCTGCTTTCTCCTCACACATCCCTTGAGGCAAAAAGTACTGAAGTATCACTTAATTGGATGGGATGGGGATAAGAAAATGAAAGGGGAAGAGAATACTGGGGAAAATGTTTTTCTGGACACGATTCTGCCAAACTAAAAAAATACTTTAAGGATAACTCATCTCTCAGAGTCCCTCTTCATCTGTTTCTTTCCTTCTGTACTTACATACACTTCAACTTCTCCTAAAATGAGGAAGCCATTATTCAGTCCTGTCTCCACTTGGAACTGTTTTTTCCCTGACTGTTTTTTGTTACTAAAACATTGGGAATCATAACAGATATGTATCGAGGGCTCATTAATTGTCAGGCCCTACTCTCAGGGCTGTATGGAATTGCTATTTAAACCTGACAACAATCCTAGGAACTAGGACCTATTAATACGCTCCTTGTGTAGGTAAGGTCACTGAGGTTGAACTTGTCAATGTTCTCACACTGAGAAATACATCAGACTCCAAGGCGCAAGTTCTTAGCTACTGTCTTTCCATCCGTTTGTGTTCTACTCCTCATTATCCTTTCTTACCCTGTTGACCCTCATTTCTCCATCTCTAAACTTGACCATTTCCAAAGTTCTTTTGAATATTAATCTGAAACTTTCAGTTTCATAAAATGAGAGTAATAAAAGTAAATAGAAGGAATAAATACCTTTTTTTTAGTTTTTAATGTTTATTTGTTTTTCAGAGAGAGAGAGAGAGAGAGAGAGAAAGACAGCATGAGTGGGTGAGGGGCAGAGAGAGAGGGAGACACAGAATGTGAAGCAGGTTCCAGGCTGTGAGCTGTCAGCACAGAGCCTGATGCAGGGCTTGAAACCACGAACTGAGAGACCATGACCTGAGCAAAGTCGGACACTCAACTGACAGAGCCCCCCAGGTGCCCCATAAATACCTTAAATGCCAATTGTTTTCAAATTGTATCCAAAGTTGTTTATGGCAGCATAATTCCATGGGAAATTTGGAAACAGCCTATTTTTAATTATTGTAAAAAAAACTTGGAGTATGCATTAGTTGAAATGCTCTGCAACATTAATAATGCTTACTTTAGAATAGTGATTACTATAAACAGGAAGCGATAAAACTACCATAAAGAAAAAACAAAAAAAAAAATCACAAAAACCTATTCATAGAGAAAAGCACTGGAAAAACACATCAAAAATATAACAGTGGTTCTCTTCAAGTAATAGAACCTGGCATATATATTTCTATGTGCTGTAATTTTTAGTAGTTTCTGTTTTCCATGGTGAGCACATAGTATGGAAGGACAAAATATATTTGAAATGTAGTGGAAATAATGTTTGCAAAGAGTTAATATTTTATGAAGCCTCAGTCAACAACTATCTGTATGGCTTCAGGCAAATAAGTTTGGACATTAGTTTCCTCATTTGTAAAATTAATGGCGGTGACTAAATATTACAACTCCCATATATCACATTGTAATTTTCATTTACATTAATTTCTTAATCTTGCAAATAATCATGAAAAGAGGACAACATTAGTCCACTCTTTGTGAACAAGGAAGGTGAATTTCTGAATCCTTAAGAAACAAATAGTAGATAGTGAGGACCAAGAACCAAAACCATGTATTTCCAAGGACGATTTTTCAAAATCTCTGTAATCACAAATATTTCATATATTGTTTCTATAGTTCTGATTATTTATGACTCCCTTTCTTAATGTCATCCTTTTGAGTATTATGTCCAAATTCCTTCCAAGCCTTTTAGGTCTTGTTCCATTGACTCCCACTTATGCTAGCTCTCCCAAAATATCTCACCTATTTCTCCAAAAACCTTTCTTTGATGAGCCTACTCGACTATACTTCTTTACCATTTTCCATGGTGAAGACCTTCTATGTTTGTGCCCTCTTACTTCGTTAATGTTAAGGACCATATCTTCACTTGATTATATGTTCTCCTTTTTTTCTTAAACACACACACACACACGCACACGCACACACACACACACACTGCACCAACTGTAATTCAATAGAAGGCTCAGCACAATGTAACTTGGATTTTGCAGAGTAGATCAACTTGGGGACACAATTAGGGCACACTGTTGTGGAAGTTCCTGGAAACTGGTGTGTGTGTGCCCTGAAAACTCCTGGCTCCCATAGGGCATGCACCATTTCTTCCCTTTCCTGCTTCAAATGAGGCAAAGAGGTGGCTCTTTGTCCTACAGATCCTAAGTGGAAGTTGAGGTACGGATCTCCAGGAAAGGCACCACCACTCTGGCTGACCAGGCATGGGACACACTCATGGGGATGAAAACCAGTCACTGCCATAGCCAGAGCCAGCTGGGGTCAGCCCCAAAGCCACTGGCTTCTCTCTCAGCAGTGAAAACTGCAGGACTGATTCTTCTAGTATTTTGTTCCTTCTACAGACTTTCATTTGTTAAAACAGTTTTGTTATTGCACTCCTTTGTGAGTCTCTGGGGAGTGTAATGCAGGAAAATCTGAGTGATCTTGTACTGAACGTCCCATCTGACCCCTGCAATGCTGCCCACCCTCCTCCTCTCATGACCTAGTCCATCTGACTCCCACTCATGTAAATGACAGGAGATCCCTATTTCTTCATAAGCATCCATTCAATTATTCAGTACATATTTATTGAAAATTTATGAGGTACTAGACACTGACCAAGGGTTTTGTCCTAGATCGATAAGAAGACAAAGCCCCTTCCCTTTTGCGATTTATATTCTAAAGATGAATGCAGACATTAACCACATGTGTATATATTAATTGTAATGGCAGCTGCTAAAAGGAAAATAAGTTAGAGCAATGGACGAGTGATACCTATGTGTGCACTTGTGTGTTTCTATGCGTGTGCGTGCATGCCTGGATGTGCGCTATTTTAGATAGGTCATTAGGAAGGAAGTTTATGGGAAAGTGACATCTGAACAAAAGCTTGGGGAAGAAGTTTCACAATAAGGGAGAAGGAAATATAAATGCCACGAGACAAAAGCATCTGGATCTCCCTGAAAATCAGGGTGGACACATCTTAGGCACAAATTGAGTTTCCTACTATACCTTGTTTATTGGTTTATACAGAAATAGAATAGACTTTCTCAAGAAAATTCTTATAAGGGCAAATTTCAACATTTAAAAATTAGAGTATATATCTAAATGATAATTTTTTTCATAAAGGGAGCCCAGGGACATGGCAATTGTCCTTTGAAACTATCACACTGGCTTGTAGCAAGATTTTAATAAGTTAGGGGGTATGGTTGCTCATAAAACAAACAAACCAAAAAGTTAAACATTGTGATACAAATATATTTTTAAAAAATTTTTAAGGTTTATTCATTTTTCGGAGACAGAGAGATAGAGTGTGAGTGGGGGAGGAGTAGAGAGAGGAGGAGACACAGAATCTGAAGCAGGCTCCAGACTCTGAGCTGTCAGCACAGAGCCTGACATGGGGCTCGAACTCACAGACTGCCAGATCATGACCTGAGCTAGATGCTTAACCGAGTCACTCAGGCACCCCACATTGTGAGACAAATATTAAGGATTATTATGCAAAACAGTTTTCTATATTTTGAAGAATATTGATATTTATAAATGTCTATTGGTTTGTATAATTCTGCTTATTACCAGATTTTGAGAACTCAACATTCTATATACAGTAAAACCTTGGATTGCAAGTAACTTGCTCTGCAAGTGTTCCACAAGACAAGCAAACATTTGTAAGAAATTTTAAATTGATAAATGAGCAATGTCTTGCAATATGACTAGTATGCTTATTATGACACCGATGTCACAAGATCACAACTGAACCAAAGGTTCTCCTCTCGCTCGCTCTCTCTCTTTCTCTTGCTTGCTGTGGGGCTGTGGGTGATCATCTCCCATGCTCGGATGCTCAGTCTCAGGACATGGTGTTTGTAGAAATTAGGAAGTTTTCAGAACACTGTGAGGTGCCCACAAGTGGCACTAGGGTATTTTTTGTCACCTCAAAGCACCTATGGACAGTCCTCTGCTTTTCCATACAAGAGGAAGCTTAGGAATGCTTTGCTTCATTCTAGGTCAGACTGCCTGCTGATATAGACTCTTTCCTCCACTGCCTTGTTGCCAGTTACATTCAATACAGTCTATGACAAGAGTTTATTAATACTGTATTGTAGTCAACACTCATGCAAGCATATACATGCAGAAAAGGGTTGAAAAGAAAGGCAGTAAGGAGATGATTATGGTGGAAGTTAAGAAGGACATCACTAAGAAGTATGGATGAGATCGCAAGTGGCCCAAATTGCCCGATATTATAAGAAGTCTATATCTGCATCTTGTCTGCAGAGGAGGAGGAGAAAAGGCGGAGGAATCCCTCAGTTCAAATGAGATTAGGGAGATGTGTAAAATGTGGGAAACAGTGCAAAATTTTGTAGAAAACACCACCTGACTAAGGCTGTAGCAGTGCGAGCAATGAATCTGTTTCATGACAACACAATGTCACATTTCTGCAAAATCCTCAAAAGGAGGCAAAACCAAGTGTCATTGGATAGGTTCCTTGTTAAATCTGAACAAAAAGGAAAAGAAAGATTCCATTAAGCCAATAGATAGCAGTGATTCTGTTAGTGATAGTGAAAGTTGTCCTCCATAATAACCCTCCTCTCCTGTCTCCCTCACACCAGTCCTGAAGGTTTTCAAAGGTAAATGCAGGTTAACTTATCTTCTTTCTTTCTTTATTTTTTTAGAATTTTTTAACGTTTATTTATTATTTATTATTGAGACAGAGAGAGACAGAGCATGAACGGGGAGAGGCAGAGAGAGAGGGAGACACAGAATCAGAAGCAGGCTCCAGGCTCTGAGCCATCAGCCCAGAGCCCGACGCGGGGCTCGAACTCACGGACCAGAAGATCGTGACCTGAGCTGAAGTCGGACACTTAACCGACTGAGCCACCCAGGCGCCCCTAACTTATCTTCTTTATATTTTGTCTTCTCTTTATTATTTTTGTATTATATTACAGTATTGTAATCATTTTTATACGAATATTTTTGGGTTGTAGAATGAATCATCTGAGTTTCCATTATTTCTTGTAGGGAAATTCGCTTTGATATACAAGTGCTTCGGATTACAAGCATGTTTCTGGAACGAAATATGCTTCCAAACCAAAGTTTTACTCTAGTTCCTTCTTGGCCTTATAGAACCAACTATACATCTAATCATGGATGGAGGCACAGATTCACATCACTGCTAATGAGACCTTTTGGGGCCCTACCAAAACCACGATACTATGTTTACATTGGACACTGTGCAGAGGTTACAAGTGGGAGCCTGGTTCTCATAGAGCTGATAAATTAGTTTTGGGGGAAAGGAGATTTGTTTTACCACTAATGATATTAACAACAAAGAAGAAGAAACAGTATCTCCCTCTTTACACACCAATAATGTCCAACTAAGTAAGTCGTAGATATTGATTAATGAAGAGTAAGAGGTTTACGTAACACGGAGGGTAGGAGAATGCACAAAGAGGCACACGAAGTTCAGAGGTTCTATCATGAGCAGTGACAGGTGAAGCTGGAGGGAGTGGGGAATTCTAAGGATTATAGGTTATAATTGCAGAGAAGAATTAAGGAGCTCAAGGCTTTTGTTTAATGTACAGAGAGATAGCTTAAAGATGTATATATTTTTAGGGGAGGCTACAATAAAGGAGGAATAAAAGTCTTAAGAAACAAGCTTCTTTGAGCTACTTTATTGGCACTTCTCACTAACTATGTAAAGCAGCAAGGCAGTTACACCCAACTCCTATTTTACAAATGATCAGACTGAGGCTCTAGGAGATTAAATGCCTTGCATCCTGACAGGCAGTCAGCGACTTACAAGGCAGGACTAATCCACGTTACATTGTCCATGGTCACAGTCTTCTTCCAATGCCCTGGGTGGCCTCTGAATTTGAAAATCACAAGCGGCCTTGCACAATGACCTACAGCCATAAGCCGTTGGCAACTTTTGGAGAAGGGATATTCCACATCCATAGGACATGGTGAAACAAGTCCTGCATTTAGAGTATCTTCAATCTTCTCTTTAATCCTTTGTAACTATGAAGTACTAGACCATCTGCATGTCAAAAATTGTTTCCATGCATCTAAGAATTGGTACCAAAGTTACCATATTTTTGGAAAACACATCATTTTGGAGTATTATTAAATATAAGGGAATTTTAATGTTTTTGAAAACTTATTTTTGAGAGAGAGAGAGAGAGAGAGATGGAGAGAGAGAGAGAATGAGCCAGGAGGGACAGAGAGAAAGGGAGATACAGAATCCAAAGAAGGCTCCAGGCTCTGAGCTGTCAGCACAGAGCCTGATGTGGGGCTCGAACTTGTGAACCACGATATCGCAACCTGAGCCAAAGTCAGATGCTTAACCAACTGAGCCACTCAAGTGCCCCTAGATATAAGAGAATTTTAAATCATTAGCATCTTTCCTACAAAACAGCCAATATGCTTTGACAGGATCTAGACCAATTAGGTGTGATACAATTAATAAGGCAGTATAGGGGCGCCTGGGTGGCTCAGTCGGTTGAGCGTCCGACTTCAGCTCAGGTCACGATCTCGTGGTCTATGAGTTCGAGCCCCACGTCAGGCTCTGGGCTCATGGCTCAGAGCCTGGAGCCTGCTTCCGATTCTGTGTCTCCCTCTCTCTCTGCCCCTCCCCTGTTCATGCTCTGTCTCTCTCTGTCTCAAAAATAAGTAAAACGTTAAAAAAAATTAAAAAAAAAATAAGGCAGTATATTTCTGAGTCTGTAAGCTTCTATTTTAAGCACATTAAATCTTTAATTTGTCAAAAATCATAACAGAAAATACAAACACACTAGTATGCTGAATATTAGCACAAATTCCAGCTAAAAAGTTCTCACTAGATCAAGAGAAAAAAATCAAGGAAGATAAACACTCTTTCCATTAACATGTAATGTTTCTGTTAACCTCACTTTCTGTAGTTGTGTTCTGGTTCTATCGCTTCTATTCGCCACAAGTTGGCTACACTCAATCATTCTAACACGTGTTGTTATAAAATAGTGTGAACGGCAGCCCTGAATCTCACTGACCGCTCTTTTGTCACCCTCCGGAGCACAATACAACACTGAAAATGTTTGAAGTTCAAGCTGAGCGTCCCATTCAGTTCCTCAAACAAATAGAGTACAAGTTGTCTACACTGGGAAACAATCTCATGTCTTGAGTCAAGGGTTTAGTGAAAAGGGGCACACAGGCTATAAGACTGAAGCACTTTTAGGCAAAGGATGAGTGCAGAGTGAGGGCAACTACTGATGACGGTGACAATGACAACAGCAACAAGAAGACCAGTAACATAATGGTAGTAACAGCCAGCTCTGAACAGCAAAGTTCAGGTGTTCCAGGCCCTGGGCTGCGCAGATTACATCAATTACCTCATTTAAATCTCATAAAGGCTCTATGAGGTAAAAACCAAAATAATTAATATTATTATTAATATAATTTAAATAATTATTTCATCACTATTAAATATCTGACGTGGAGTATCTACTACACGTCTAAAATTTTATAAGCTTATTGCATTTAATCCTCACAAAACCCTCCAAGCTTCCCTTGGGGGAAACTGACCTTTATTATTATTTTTTTAATTGAGGTGTAATTGTCATATAACATCATATTGGTTCCAGGTTCATAATATAATGTTTCAAAATTTGTACTGTGAAATGACCAGCAGAAATAAGTGTAGTTACCATTCGTCCCTACAGAATTACAAAAAACATTTCTTGTGATGAGACCTTTCAGCATCTACTCACTTAGCAACCTTCAAAGTACGCACTCCAGTATTGGTAACTACAGTCTGAAATGCCCACCAGCGGGAGCAGAGATGTTGCTACTCAACATTGTTGCCGCTTTCTCCCTCCAGGCGAGGAAGGGAAGGAACGGAGACTGAATGTGGCTTAGGAGCCTGGAGGACCCAATGTTTACAAACATTCCTGTAAATGGGAACACATCTATTCTGGGCAGACACTTCTGGAATGGTGATGTGAGCACCGAGTATGAAAGGATAGCAGCATGTCAAGAATTAGTGTTTCCAGATCTGGTTGAGACCCCCCACTCTTTGAAGAGGGTGTCAGGAGTAGCGCTGTGTCCCGGGTAGGGAATTTGAAGGCCCTGGAGATAGGCGACAATAGTAAGTTGCAGCTCCTCTTATGCTTTGTGGCCAATGTGCGTCAGAAGTTTGTGTGTGTCCTTGGCCAGTTAAAGGAGGACAGCACAGGAGGGTGGCACATCAGTGGGTGTGGCACTGCTTGTCTTCTTCAGTCAGTACTCCTCCTTTAGCACCGGAGCAGGGTCAGATGAGTATCCCATTTCACAGACGGAGAAACAGACTTAGCATCACTATGTAGCCTGCCCGACATCCTTCGGGTAGTAAGTGGCCACGACAGGTTTCAACCTCAGGCTGGCTGACTCCAGCTCTTCCCTTAAGATCGCTGCCCTGTGTGAATAAAGTAAGTACTGTTCGAAAGAAACAGTCCTCTCCTCTGCTGCCTGCTACGCGGATAACAGTGTCATCACTTGTATCTTTTTGCTGTTGCCTTCAAAAGGTCATTTCATCTCACAAAATTTTTCCTGGTTTTACATTTGCTTCTCACTCTTAAAATATAGAGCCAATTAGACATTGTCATTGTGTGTTGCATTTAGTCATTTACATTTTTTCATCCGTAATCTTTGTAAAATATTCTTCTTTTGAATAATTTCACATCCTACCATCATATTTGGTCACAATCATTATTTATACAGATTTTGGGCAACATTTGATTCTGCTTTTGCTCAATTGAGCAAAAGCTTAGTTGTATTTTGGTGAAAGCTCCGATGAGATCAGCATGCTGACAGCTACTTTAAGGAGAGCAGTTTCAGGGTGCCTGGGTCGCCCACTTGGGTAAGTGTCTTCCTTCCGCTCAGGTCATGATCTCATAGTTTGTGGGTCTGAGCCCTGCGTCAGGCTCTCTGCTATAAGGGCACAGCCTGCTTTGGATCCCCTGTTTCCCTCTCTCTCTGCCCCTCCCCTGCTTGTGCTCTCTCTCAAAACATAAACATTAGAATTTTTTTTTAAAGAAGAGCAGTTTCAATGACGTCCCTCCAATCTGCCCCTTGAGGTAGGAGACCTCTTCCCCTAGCCAGTGACTGATGCAGTGGGTGCCCAGGAAATGCCTTTCCAGTTAAATAACATCACAACCTCTGTAGGTCAGCAAGTGATAGGTTTTATTCTTTGTTTTTGTTCCTAGAAATGAGGCTTTGAAGAGTGGCAGGGTGGAGGAGGGGTGGGAATTTTATTTTATTTTATTTTATTTTTTTTAATTTATTTTTGGGACAGAGAGAGACATAGCATGAACGGGGGAGGGGCAGAGAGAGAGGGAGACACAGAATCGGAAACAGGCTCCAGGCTCCGAGCCATCAGCCCAGAGCCTGACGCGGGGCTCGAACTCACAGACCGTGAGATCGTGACCTGGCTGAAGTCGGACACTTAACCGACTGCGCCACCCAGGCGCCCCGAGGGGTGGGAATTTTAAAATTTAAATACTGAAAGACTCCACAGAGTGAATGATTTCTAAGTATTGGGGAAGGATGGGGTGATAGAAAATGATTTCAGGTAACGCTGATTTAGAAAGTTATTTTTATTTTCTTGATTAAAGCTAAGGAAAACTTTAAAATATTTTCCAGTGCGGCAAAAAAGAGAAGAAAGATGTTTTTATAAGACTAGCCACTGGCCTATTTTTAAAATCTTTCAGGAGACACAGTTTACATATCCATGGTCCCAGGTAAGCATTTCACTGCTACCTCAGTAAAGGACTGCTATGATTAAAAATAGGTTTAAACTTAAAACTTATCATCCATACATTCCACTCCATGGTGAAATTTCAATTATTGTAAGCAAACGGCTTTTGTGGTCTTTATGAAATCCCAAGTTTAATGAACCTCTCTAGATATGACTAAAGTGAAGTGATTGAAGCTTGTTACTAAACAAAGTCCCACTCAACATTCCAATTCTTGAACTGAATACGCCAGATAAGCACCATCCCTCACAAAATGATGTCTGGACGAACCATCTGCTTCGGATGTACGTGTCACATGTATTCTCTGCAAGTATTGTTCAAAAAGCATGCATTCAGGTCAATCAATTCCTGTAATCACCAAAATGCTTATTAGGCTTGAAGTACTATACTAATTATCCCGAAGGCTAGCAATGAGGCTAAGACAAGATAAGAAACCTGAACCTGTTACTCAATGAAGCCTTGAACATGCCAATCACTCATCTGGGGATATTTGTTCAAATAACAATCTAAAGACATAGTTTTGAATGTCCGGACAGACACTGATCACAGACGAAAACCAGGACAGGAGTTCAGAAAGTCCTCTCAGGATTTAGCAAATGCTGTGCTATTGGTTTTTATATAATAAATGTAGGATATTAACTATTTAGAAACATCATAATTCTCTGATATTCCACATGACTGTGCTATCAAATGATCAATTTAACAGGCTAATTCTTTCTTATTGTTATTATTAGCTTTTTGGGGTTATAATTTACATACAAAGTCACCAATGTCAAGTGTATTAATTCAATGAGTTTTAGTAAATATATAAATTCCTATAACCATCACCAAAAACATGCTATAGAATATCTTATTCATACCAGAAATTTCCCTCAGTAAACAGTAATTCTTTTCTTTCAATTCCTGGCTCTAGCAGTTATTGGTTTTCTTTCTGTCAAAATGAGTTTCACTTTTTCTAGAATTTCATAGAAATGAAAGCAAATATTTTATTTTGTTTTAGATCTGATTTCTTTCATTCAAGATAATGTTTTGACATTCATCTAGATCACTGCGCATGGCAGGAGTTCAACCTTTTTCTTTCTGAGTAGTATCACATTATATAGATATACCACAATTTACCACAGTGTTCACAATTGATTGACAGATTATTTCCAGTTTTTAGTTATAGCAAATAAAGCAGAAACAAAGATTATATTCAAATCTTTGGGTGAAAATATGCTTTCTTTCCATTAGATAAGTACTTAAGAATAGAATTTCTGGGGGCGCCTGGGTGGCTCAGTCGGTTAAGCGTCCGACTTCAGCTCAGGTCACGATCTCACACTCCGTGAGTTCGAGCCCCGCGTCGGCCCGGCTCTGGGCCGATGGCTCAGAGCCTGGAGCCTGCTTCCGATTCTGTGTCTCCCTCTCTCTCTGCCCCTCCCCCGTTCATGCTCTGTCTCTGTCTGTCTCAAAACTAAATAAGTGTTAAAAAAAAAATTAAAAAAAAAAAAGAATAGAATTTCTGGATCATATATTGTCTATTTAGTTTTAAAACTGCCAAACGGTTAAATTTTTAATTAAAAAACTATTTTGCTTATATAACTGTTTTGTATAACTATTTTGCTTATACAGCAATCTCTGAGAGACCCAGTTGCTCTACAATCTGAAAGCACTTAGTATGGTCAGATTTATAAATTTTAGTCATTCTAATTGGTGTGCACTGGTATCTAGTTGTGATTTGAATTTTCATATTTTTAAAGATTTAAATTATCATGTGACTGAGAATATTTTCATGTACTTATTTGACACGGATTTTTTTTATAAACCATATATACTCAAATATTGTACTTTTAAGTATTTTTCCCATTTTTTACTTGGGTTTTATGTGTTCTTATTATTGAGTTGTATATCTCTAATGTATTTTGAATATAAATCCTTTATCAGTATATATTTTGCAAGTATTTTCTCTTAGTCTGTGGCTTTCCTTTTATTTCTTGAGAGTCTTTTGAGGAGGCAAATGTTTTCAATCATGAAGTTCTTTTTTTTTTCTTTCTTTTTGGTTTGAGATTTTTGTTAAATCTGTAGATCAATCTGAGGAAAATACACCTCTATAGCACTACCGATTTCTCAATCAATAAACTTGGGACGTCTTTAGATTTATTTGGGTCTTTTTAAACATTCAGCAATGTTCTATAGTTTTCAGGTTGTAAGTCTTCCATTTTTTTTTTTTTTTGGTTAAACATATCCATAATTATATTTTCGAAGTTGTTCTTTACAGTTTCAATTGGTTGTTGCTAACATATAAGAACACGATTGATTTTTGTATATTGATGTAATTGAGGCATGATTAAATCAATTACAAGTTCTAATAGCTTTTTGTAGATTTCTTAAAATTTTCTATATAGATGATTATGTTGTCTATTAATGACAGTTTTATTCAACATATATTTGTCAAATATTTCTGAATTTATCATAATTCTTACATGTTTTCTCTTCTTTTTGCTATTAATATAAATTACATGGATAAATTTTCTAATCATAAACTAGCCTTACCTGTGGATAAACTCTACTTGGCAATGATGTTTTAAACTAAAGAAGCAGCAGCTAATATTGTTGTTGTAATGATTACTATACCTCTCATATGTTTAGTGGACATTTATTTTTAAATATAGGCAATGAAAGAAACAAATACAAAGCAGGGAAAACATTTTTGAAAGATTAGACTCAGAGAAAATATCTTTGTATTCTTTCCTAAAGTAGTACCTTGTAGAACTGTGACATTTTGTTTCATAAATTTCCTTAACTTCAGAAGTAGATAATTTAGATCAAACAGCTGATGCAGTCGTCAATATCATGAACAGATAATCTAAGAATGGCAAATATAATTATTTTGTTATTTTATATCATTTGCAGCCCATGGATAATAGATACATAAATTGTGTATATATACACAAAGTAATCAGTTTCACTCTTCTCTATCATTGTCTTTATCACTCTCTTTCACACACATAAACACACACACACACACACACACACACACACACACACAAAGCATTAATACACTGGTCACTTAACTGACAAACCCAACAACCTGCAACCCAGAGAAACTACTAAGGTCATAGAGCAGCCAAACTGAAAAAATTTTCAGCAGTCATTTCCCTCATGGTCTTAATAAGAAGTGTATGGTGTATATACTGTATCATTGCTTAGAGCAAGTTTGATTTTGTGACTTATCTGTTCAGAGCAGATGAAACACAGTACTTGAGCATGAGAAAATGAAACTTGTAATAGGTGCAGAGATGGGAGGATCTGAGAGCCAACAGCATAAAGGGAGAGATTACAGAAAGCAGACAAAAGAACTGAAAAGTGTAGCAGCTGGGGCCGCTCAGCGATTGCATACTATTCTGCATGATTCAGGCCCCTGAGAATAATCACTGAATTTTAGCACAGTCTAATAGCCTACGTTCAAGATGATGAAATGGAATCATTAAGAATAAGTTAAGTCTAATCGGCCTATTCTCTTTAACAAGGCATGGAAGTGTACAATCCATTTGGAAAAGCTGTCCATTAAAATGGTTAAAAATATTTTGGCACTTTCTCGTGTAAGCTTTATTTCTTTGGGGAAATTCACTTGGACAACATGCTTCAACGTCTCTTTGTTCAGTAATGCTGGCTAAAAGAGGAATTTGATGCATCCAACAGCAGACCAGTCACCACATAAAGGCCACACACTCAGCACACTGCCAACTTCAGGGGACGCTATTCACATAGATTTAAAGTTTAACAACACTCGGCCCGGAGTTGTGAGGGACTGCAGTGCTGTCCACAGGCGCTGGGATTTAAAGTTTCCGTTTTGTTCATCATCGTATCTCCAGTGCCAGGACGGTGTGTGGCACGTATTAGGCACTTCACAACATTTTTTTTATTACTAGAATGAATGTATATGTAACTACATTTAAGCTGCAAGATTTAGAAACAAAATACTTGAGTGCTCAGAACGAATATTTCATTAAAGGCCCATTTATAACAGGATCCAAATTTTCTGGATTCCGTTTAGATCAGAGCAGAACATTCGACCCAAAGGTACCAGGGAAGTGTCTATAAAGAACGGAACGAGGAAAGCTTCAACTTTATGAATGCCACGGAGGAAGGCTTAGAGCTGTTTCTAAGTTGCCTTTGCTTGCCAGGGGTTCCTTTCCGGGCCAAAAATGGGGCCCAGGGTGGCTTCCTGCAGTCTCTTGTTTGTACAAGGTTTACCCTTCTTTCTTATTCTCTGCTCTTAAAACCTCAGTCTATTGTAAATTGATTCTGTGGTCGTGTCCGACTCTGTTTAATGTGCTTTGTCAGTTCTGTTTTGTACCTTATATAGCGAGCACTTAGCCAGATGATCCAATGATGACAAGGCACCGAATTTGGAATCTGCAGATTATCTGGCTGAACCATTTATGCAAAGATAAATGGTATCATATTTGAAAAGACTCTCAATTTGCCTGATATCTTTTGTCTATGAGGTTAAAAACAACTTTTATATTATTATACTATTATGGAGAGCAAAGGACCAATTTGGAATCCAATGTTTCCATGCTTTATGATGAATAAAATGCTGTAAACCCTATTAAATGTATTGAAAATTAACCATTTTCACAACTTTATTAATTTTTTAAAGGCACACTGGGATACCAGCCAAGCACAATAGTTTGTACATAGTCATTAGATGTGTGCATTGGCTTCAAAGACACGTTGAAGAGAATAGGGGAAGGGATTAAGAAAACAATTTTTTATAGTATCTTGTAATTCATATCTTTTATAAAGTCAAAAATAGTTTTGAAAATCCTGTAAAGCATATGCTATTTATAGACCTATGGCCAGCTTGTCAGATGTAATGGTTTTCTCATATTGGTCATTAATCTTGGTTTCAGCAATAATTGTAGAGCACCATAAATTCCAAATACCCATGGAATTTCATGGTCTGAAATTATTCTGCAATTTAATGCTCTAGCATTAAAAATAGACCAAGAATTCAAGAATTTGTTTTCTTTTAATCAGTTGCAATGTAAAATGTTTATGAATCTCAATCTTGAAAAACTATTTTAATATGATGAAATATTTTGGAACGCTTTAAAAAGCCCTAACAGGATTGAATTACATCTTTTATATTGGAATCAACAGAGGAACTTTTTAAAAAGCCATATTTAGCTGCAAAGTTTTACAAGATTATGTTTAAGGTGCAACTTGAAATCACCTTCCAGATGTCTCATTTATAGAAGATGACTGGTTCATCCATGAATCACCAACATGTCATTCTGCTTCCGCATTGAAGTTTTATGCAAACTAAGGAAATACCAAAGTCCTCTGTTCTCTTGGGCCTTTAATTATAGGATCCACTCAGTCTGTACGGCCTTTTGATAATGAAAGCCAGCATTAGAAGATCGGCCATGCTTCCAATGGGGTCGACATCTCAGTAATTGGCCCTAATCACTTTGGAATATTATATCCCAGGTTTAGGCTTCTTTCCATCTTCCACATTTTATTCATCAATCATGGTTTCTGTCACAACTTGGCTAGAGTCTCCGGAATGCTGTATATTGTTAAAACAACCGTACATTTCCTGAAATAGATGCTCTATGTATCCTAGAGTAAAGAAGTCTTTGGAGAAGGTCTTTCTTCTTGAATGAAGTTATGTAGAAAAAAACATACTCTGAGCTTAATAATAATCATATGTTAAATATCTATGACATATAATCTCTTAAAATCCTTTGATGAATTGACAACTTTTATTGCCTATGACTGTTTCAATTAAATAACGAGGAAACTTTCACATTATCTGACAGAAAGCTGATGATACAATAGAAGTATTATCTTGTATCAAAAGCTGTTTAGTTGGGACATCATAGTATTTTTAATTCAGAACTCATGATAAACAACTGCACAGATTTTTATAACCTTCTGGAGATTCTTAAGAGTTATTGAGCAAATATTGATCTTGCTGTGGCTTTACAGATAGAACTCAAAGCCCTCAGCACTGTATGAAATTGCCTTCATATAGACCTGGGTAAGAGGAGCTCTCTTGCCATGGACTCAGAACTTAAAGGTCTACTCATATCACAAGTTACACTTACTAAATTTAACAAAGAAGAAAATGGGCACTTCATCAGTGATATAGCATAATGTGTAACATTTATGTGAATGTCACTCTCGTGACTACTACTCTTCAGGCACCAAGGAAATATTTCTTTCTGTGTGTGGTCCTCTGTCCTCCAGAGAAAGGTAATGTGGTTACATCCTCTTTCTTTCAATGTCATGAAGGGTTATGGGTTTTTCCTATATATAGTGCCTAGGACATAGTAAGAGTGCAATATGTTCACTGTTGTTGTTATGAGTCTTTGTTAGACTTACCTATCCTTCCTCTACTTCCCTCCCCCCCAACACACTCTAGATTAGCTAACTCTATGATATGAGTTCAGAGCAGTCTGTACTCCCATACTGGCCATTACACAATTGACTAGTATTTGTCTTTCTGAGTCTATCTCATTCATGCTTGTCAGCCAAGCATCCAGTACAAAACTGAATTAATGAATTAGCTTCCAGAAGATAAGAGGGGAGATTTGGAGAGGTATGTGAGGGTCTGGGATACAGAAGTAGGTATGAAGATGATGGATTACAGTAAGCAATTTTTAAAGGCAACTTTAAAGGATGTAAGGAACGTAAGTATTTAGAAAAGTAAACTAAAGGACATTGGAGGTATTTACTTAGATGTCACAAAGTATTATTATTCATCTGAAAGTGGTAGAGAGTTGTTAAATTAACAAGTTCACCCCCCATCCTTTGACTCCAGTTCTATTAGAAATATTCAACTACCTGACATCAACTGCTAAGACTTTTTTTTTTCAAAGTTAATGTTCTTTGTTTATATCTTCTTCAAGAAAAATCGTCTCGGTTAAACCTGAGGTAATTCTTTTTACTGTAATCACCTGGCGTATAATTGGTACTTAAAAATGTCAAATATTTGCTTTAAGCACAATAATTATAAAAATAGTGAGAAATATTATCACTTCTGGAAAAAGAAGTTCGATACAGAAATTGCAATAGAGGTTTAGGAACCTATCCTTACTCTAATCAGCTTTTTTTTTTTTTTAAGTTTATTTATTGATTTTGAAAGAGACAGAGTGAGCACAAGAGAGGGAGGGGCAGAGAGAAAGGGAGAGAGAGAAAATCCCAAGCGGCTCTGTGCTATCAGCCTGTCAGCATAGAGCCTGATGTGGGGCTTGAACTCACAAACAATGAGATTAGGACCTGAGCCAAAATCAATAGTCAGACACTTAACTGACTGAGCCACCGAGGCTCCCTATGATCAGCTTTTATATGGATTCAGCAATATTGTGGCTTTAGTTGATAGCATATCCATTTCTGGATAGCATAGAAATATGGTCTATTTCTATGTCAACGTATCGGTAAACAATGAGATGGGTGGTAACCAACACAATCTAGTTTCTTTGGATTGACATCATAATTCATTAATTTTTTAGCTGAGTCATAGGGAATATCTCACATGTTTCTGACGACAGAAATCTGCTTTTAGAAAATACTTTTGTGCACACCAGAAAAATATTGGAATGTATTGAGTGAAATGATGATTGTAATTATTGACATTCAGTAAAAGCTGTTCTCTCTTTTATACCTTCCTTATGTCCCTGATTTACAAAATAAGAAGTTAATTCTATCTTTTGCACTTTTTCCCTTTCTTTAAATTTAGTTATAACTGACCTACTACATTAAAAATCAAGAAATGGGTCTCCACTTATTAAAAAAAAGACTGATTTTCTTACTCTAGGGTTGGTAAAAATTAGCAGTAAAAACACAGCAAGGAAATAAACATGTTAAGCAGAAATTAAGTCAAATCTTTTAAAGTCTGTTTTGTCCAATAATCAGTCTTAGCGAGATTTTAAGTCTATGAGTATTAGAAGAAAACACTGAATGTCAGGTAACATAATTGTATTACCATTAATAGCTTTTGAAAAACTCTTTTCTTTGGGAGCTCATTATCGTGAACAAAATTACAAACCATTTGAGAAAGTCCTTCCATCTCAGTTGAAAATTCTTTAAAACATATTCCAAAGAGCTAGGGAAGGTAGGCAAATTTAACTGCTTTAACCCTCTCATTACATTTCCACTATCTGTGTTTCCACACACCCATGAACTAACCCAGTGAAATCACACAGAACCATTGCTGTGCAGCTAACACACATAATTCACGTATGTGACACAACTAGTCTACAAAACGTTGATATGTTAAACAGCAGAGGGATTAAGTTTTTACGCCACGTTAAAGGACGTAGTAGAGAAAACATCTGGAAAAGAACAGGTTGATTGAAATAGACCTGCATGGATTCGGGAACGGAAGGTCATATTAAACTAATCTCCAAAAGAGCTCTGAGAGTATTACTGCCAAAATAGACAAATGCAATTCAGGGATGTAATACATTCAGATTTTCAAGGATCACAGGAAAATACTGGAGCTTAATATCAATCTAGCAATGCATTATCCTTTCCTTTCTCGTTTCCATTGTTTTCAAAGATGGCTATCTGGCATGTTTTTAAAATACACATGGATAGGCAGAAACAGCTATATTCCTGTGGGAAATATTTATTGTGCCTACTCTGTGCCAGGCAGGTACTGAGATTAGAGGAAACAAGTGATGTATCTTCATCCCTGAGACTTCAGAATCTGAAAGCCAGACAACTTCCCTAACCATACAATAGAGAAACACTAACACAGAATGAAGTTTTGCATGATCTATTTGAGATGTTTAAGGGCAATTTGAATTTTAATACTAAAGATGAGGATAATTTTCATTCCTGTCCATGATTTTCTGTAGAAGCACTATGTAGAAAGAAAATAAATAATAGAATCTTAAAGCAAAATATTATGTACGTTCTTTTAGTTATTTCTACAGCAGCTTTATCTGTTTTAAAATTACCTTAGACCCTATTGAATGGATGAGTCATTTAATCAGATTGGCGACTACAGTTATGACTTGAATCTAGCTACATGTTTCATGTCCAGTCATGGAACTGTACAGTCATAAAGAAATCTTGCCATTTGCAACACCATGGATGGATCAGAGGGTATAACGCTAAGTGAAATAAGTCACTCAGAGAAAGACAAATACCATATGACGTTACTCTATGCGGAATTTAAGAAACCAAACAAATGAGCAAAGAAAAAAAAGAGACAAATTAAAAAAAAAAACAACACAGACTCTTACATACAGAGAATAAATTGGTGGTTGCCAGAGGGGAGGTTTGTAGTGGTGTGGGGAGAGACAGGTAGAGTAGGTGGAGTGGATTAAGAGTCCGTTCATCACAATGAGCACTGATGAATGTACAGAATTGTTGAATCATTATATTGTACACCTGAGACTAATAAACACTGTATGTTAATTACACTATATTTTTTAAATCACGGAACTATACAGCTAGAGAGAATCACAGAAAACTCTGAACCAGATAGCCTTGAAGTCTGTTCTTTAACACAAAAAACCATCTTTTTATGGTCAAATAGCCTAGAAATCAATGGACTAAATGAAGGTAAACGGGTTTTCCTCCTGTGAGAATTCTCAGTGTATTTATTCTACAAATGTGAATTATATTTTCTATAAAAGAAGATGGCATTTCCCAAACTTCTTTGACTAAGAACACTTCACGGGGAATATTAATTTGAAAACTCTTTGGAAAATATTGTCTTAGCCCAACTCATTTGCCAAGACAGCATCAAGATTCAGTGAGTTAAGTGATTTACACCGTCAACTATATGAGCCAAGACTAAGAACAGAGCTTTTAGATTTTCAAGTTGGCACTTGTTCTTCCAAAATATGGTCTTCAGTTTGTATACGCATATATCTGAGAACACAGAAAGATTTTCCAGAAATACGTAGGCACAGAGAGTTTTAAGGGACTCTAGCTTCATATCTGTTTCTTGAGACTGATCTGCCTAAGAACAAGTCTGGGGATTGATCACGAGGACAGGCTTACTCTCTCCTTCCCTACATACCCTTCTGCAACGCAAGGTTGGAGGGAAAAGCAATAGGATTTTAAGGAATTTAGCTGGCTGTCATTGGCTATCCACAGAATTAGGAATAGGAATGACAAAGTACAATCTTGTTACTTCAACTTACACAATGTGAGTCTCATTAACGCAATAGCTATCAATACCTACAGAACCTTATTAAATTTTTATAGCAGTAGCTACCTATGTGTCCTTAATTATGATCAATTAAATAACTCTTATACATCATTATATTGCAATTTACAAACCAGCAGCTTTTATATATGTATACGCAACACCTTTCTTTCTATTATTTTGGATGAACTATCTGTGTGCCTAAGGCCAACCTTTCCATACATGTACTAAATTTCTTCCTCTCTCACCTGCTATAGATAGGACATCATTTCTGCCTTTCTCTTCTTGTCTCCTGCATCTGAATATTTTTGCACTTGATTGGATTTCTCAACAGCACATTTACATACTGCTTTTCTCTCATATTAAAAACAATCCTCTCTTGAGCCCACTTGCTCTGCCAGCTATTTCTCGATTTTTTGTTCCCCTTTATAGCAAAGCATTTTCAAAATAGCAAACTCATTTCAAAAGAGTTCCCTACACATACTGTCTCTGTTTTCTCTTTTCTGATTCTCTACAAAACCAAGTCCCATGAATCTTTGATCCCTATAATGCAAAGCTATTCTTGTCAAGGTCACCAAAGTCCTCCACATTAATAAAGCTAATGGTTGATTCTCAGCCTTTATCTTACTTGAGAACATTTGATATGGTTGATGAATTCCTTCTGCTTGACCTACCTTCTTCACTGGGCTTCCAGAACACTACATTCTCCTGGTTCTTTGTATCTCCCTTGCTACTCCTTCTCAGTGTCCTTAGCTGGATCCTCCTCACATCCCTCAACCCTTGATATTAGAATACACAGGGCTTTCTTGTTTATCTTCTCATCTATAAACATTCTTCTTGTGATCTCATCCAGCCTGATGGCTTTAAATACTATCTATATACAAGTATATACACATGACTTTCAAACTTCTATATTGCCATCTAGCTTGCTCTTCTTGGTTTCCAGACTTACATACTGGAATATCTACTTGAAATCTCTACTTTGGTGTCCAAAAGGCATCTCAGATTTAAAATTTCCAAACACTGCTCTTCCCGTCTTCCCGTCGAATTGTCTTTTAGTTTTCCTATTTGCATTAATTTTAACTCAGTCCTTCACTTTTTCATCCTTGACTCTTTTTCTAAAATAATAAAAAAATTTTTAAATATTTATTTATTGTTGAGAGACAGAGAGAGACAGAGCATGAGCAGGGGAGGGGCAGAGAGAGAGAGGGAAACAGAATCTGAAGCAGGCTCTAGGCTCTGAGCTGTCAGCACAGAGCCGGATGCAGGGCTCGAACCCACAAACCGTGAGATCACGACCTGAGTTGAAGTCAGACACTTAACTGACTGAGCCACCCAGGTGCCCCTCATCCTTGACTCTTCTCTTTCTCACATTTCAGGACCAGTACCATTGAGAAACCTTTTAAGCTTGAATTTCAAAATGTCCCCAAACTACGACCATTTCTTACCACTCCCACTGCTACCATTCGCGTTCAAGAAACTATTATCTCTTGCTTGGACTTCTGTTTCTATTTTTGTACTCCAACCCCGTAACACATCCCCCTTCCTCATCTAAAATCTGTCACAGCAGCCAGGAATATCTTGGTAAAATGTCTGCTCAGAACATTTTTATGGCTATTTATCTGACTCACAGAAAATACCAAAGAGTTTACAACAGCCTACGAGGCCCTACATGATTGGGTTCTCATTAACGCTCGACTACTAACCTCCAGTTCCATTAATCTGTTCTAGCCAGCCAAAGCATTTTTGCTGTTCTTTATGCATGCCAGACTGCTCTCAATGAAGGACATTTGCTCTTGCTGTTCCCTCAGTCTGTGACACTTTTCCCCAACAACTTCCCGGTTCATTCCCTTATCTCCTTCACGGCTGTTCAAATTTCATCTCTTTGGAGAGATCCTCCCGGTTTAAAATTACAAAACTCCTCAGAGCTTCCTCTCACTCTTTGCTGCTTTATTTCTCTCCCTGTCACACACATGACCTTCTAATGTAATTTACTTATGTATTATGTTTCTTATACGTCTCCACACAGTAGACTATAAGCTCCGTGAGATGAGGCTTTCTTGCTACTTTACTTGCTATGTTATTCCAAATGGGAGGGGAAAAAAAGCATGTTTGGAAAGATACAAAATATACCAGTTTGGGGGTGGAGAACACATTTGGGGAGGAACGGTAAGGAAGAAAACTGGATAGAGATGACCAAGTGGCTTTAATTTTATTATTTGTAGCATATTTTTGGTTTTTAATGAATCATAGTAAGAGTTTATTTTTTCTTTCATGTTAATGGTGGGCACGACGGTTCTAGCAGTAACTTTCCTCCGAACTTCCTGAATGTTTCAAATATTTTATAACGTGAAACAAATACAATTTAGTAAGAATGAAAGAGGGTGGCACATCAGGCGATTGTAGCTCTGAACGGCTGGAGCACAGATTGCAGAGAAGGGCAAAAGGCAGAAAGCGAGATGAGAAGGAGCACTGGCTGGGCGTAAGGTGATAATGGTAAGAGTGGCTATTTTATAAAAGGGTATTTGGGACAGATGTCATAGAGCAGTGCCTTAACATGCATAGGAATTATGGAGGGATGTGCTTTCATGTGCAAATTCCAGTTCAGTTGGTCTGAGAGGGGCTGTGTCCCTTGTAAGACTCTGCCAGGTGATGCCAACATCGCTGCTCCTGCAGTGTGGGATTTCTAATATGGCTGCACATTGGACAGAATCCCCTAGAGTCTTACAGGAAACACTGACGTCTGGCTCCAACTCCCAAAGATTCTGATTTAACTATCATTGGGAGTGGTCTGGCTACCACCCAATATGTATATATAAATGAATGAATAGATGAATAAATGAATAAATATTATAATTATTTTTATAATATTATAATTATTTATTCATTTATTTATTTATGAGAACAAGGAGAGAGTGAGAAAGAGAGTGCAAGAGAGCAAGTGGGGAAGAGGGACAGAGGGAAAGAGAGATCTCAAGCAGCCTCCAAGCTCAGGGCAGAACCCGATGACACAGGGCTCAATCTCATGACCATGAGATCATGACCTGAGCCCAAATCAAGAGTTGGATGCTTAACCGCTGAGCCAACCAGGCACCCAACTACCCGATATGTTAAAAGGTGACTTTTAAAGTGCAGCAGAATTTAAGAATCACTGTAGGGGATCCAGGCCAGGCGACTTCCTGGTAAGTTGCCACTTCTGAGCACTGCCTCATGATGCCTGTTTGCTTCAGTCTCCTTCTGAGGGGTTTTAGGGCAGAGGTCTACTTGAGGCTGCTGCTCAGGCAAGGCCAGATGACAAGAATTTGGACCCAAATGCAGACATAGGATGTACATTTAACCATGCGCTTTTTACCGAATGAGGCCTGGCTGGTCAATTATTTCAAGTACCTGAATCAATATTGCATGCAATGCAAAAGTAGGGAAAACTATGCTAACTTCTGAGGAAGCTATTAGAGATGCTTCCCTTTGTTGGGAGACCATCAAATTAATTATTTGATCATTTAATTCATTTATTATTTTCAAAATGTAATGATGGTTTAATACGTGCAAGACATATAACTTAATGGTGAAGAAGACAGACTTTTTGCAGTCCTGGTAGGGCTTACAGTCCATCAGTTATGACCTACCATAAACAACTTATGACATGATTGCAGACTTATTTATAATGTGGTCATTGTTGTATGCATATTCTGCTTCCTGAAAGCGTGAGTAGGTAGAGGTCTGAGGAAAAGTTTTGTCCCAAGTGATGGATAAGCTGAGACCTGAAGGGTGAAGTCGTAATCAGTGAGGAGAAGATAGGAAGATGGGTAGGAGGCAGGGGGAATCTGCTATTGAATACTGAGTGTTAGGTTTTTTTCTCAGGAGAATCTTCAGCTGCTTAAGCAATTTCCTTTCTCCTTCTTCTTCAAATGTTTTTCGATAAAGACTTTAGTAACTATTATCCTAAATGTTTTACTGTTTTGTTTTCAATATGAACGATCCAATCCATGTCAGCCATGGTTCCAGACCAGACAAACTGACGAGAAGCGATGAGAAACACAAATCAGGGGAGCTGTGCTCTATTGTAGTTGCAGTGTGGATAATTATTTTGAAAGGAGTTGGTGTGGAAGGAAAGAAAAAAGTAAGTGAAGGGTGTGAGAAGAGTCTAGAGATTGTGAAGTCAACTTGAAGACAGGTGCTCTGGATCCAGTGAGGGACATTGATGTCCTATACTGGGGAGCTGACTGAAGAGAAGCAGCCTATATGAGGGGTGTCATTACAGGATTTTGTAACTGACTGGAGGGATCTTGTTGGGGAGTGGAAGGACTTAGAGATGACCTCAAGGATTCCGACTCCTTGGCTCACTTATAGGTTTCTTTTCTGTGTTTCAAGAGTTTCTAACCTCGTACCATACTTCAATTCCCCAATCTCTATTATTGCCTAATTACTTTAATATCTAGTAATTCTAGATTTTTGATGGCATAAGTATCTCCAAATACTTTGTAATAGTAGGAAAAAGTATAGAAAATCAAATTACTTAATTTTTAAAAAGATCTGCTGTCCTTTTTATGGGAAATGAAATACTATGTCCATGGAAGTATGTTGCTAGGCGTTTCTTTCTTTCCATGTGCCTTAGAACACATTGTTGCTGAGTTACTGGGCCATGGCAGAACTGACTGTAAGATTCAGTTTTATGTTGGGAGGTGGGGATGGAGTGGACATGCCAAATAGATGGAAAAAATAGTACCTGCTTTTAGAAATGTCCAATCAAGGGGTGCTGGGTGGCTCAGTTGGTTAAGTATTCGACTTTGGCTCAGTTCATGATCTTGTGGTCCATGAGTTCGAGCCCCACATTGGGCTCTGTGTTGACAGCTCAGAGCCTGCTTCAGATTCTATGTCTCCCTCTCTCTCTGCCCTTCCCCTACTCGTGCTTTGTGTCTCTCTGTCTCTGAAAAATGAATACATCTTTAAAAAATTTAAAAAAAAGAAACATCCAAACAAGGTAAGAATTTAAAACTCAAACATAAATTGTCAAAACCATTGACAAAATACCATGAAATGTCATGGAATTTGTCTTTACCTTGGTGAATCACTTTGTTCAGATATACTCATCAAGTATTAAATAAATACCTAGTTATCTTTTCCTATGAGATAGCAAAATACTTAGAAGACCTATATCCAATCTTTAAAAAGTTGGCAGAAACCATAATTGTAGTTTTCAACTCTCACTCCAAACAAGTGCCACTCTAAACTGATTTTGATTTTTAGCATACTTCCAACGAATACAAATATTAGGTAAGGAATAGGCAAAAGGGATGCTATTATATTTCAGAATTTTTTGTTAGAATTCACAGTTTTAATAGGCTGTGGGGAGAGGCAATTCAGCAATTATTGGGAAAACTATAGGTCCAACACAATTGCCTTTCATGCTATTGTTAATATTATGACTATAACATATGAATATATTGTGATGTTATTCCACGTGTCCTAACATGAAATCAAAATCTGAAACTGATTCAGATGATAGCCTTATATCGCTAACAGCATTTTCCTTACCAAAGATTAGAAAATTTGATAGAAAACTTTCTCTCTCTCTCTCTCTCTCTCTCTCTCTCTCAATCTCTGCCCCTCCCCTGTTCATGTGTGCACTTGTCTCCTCTCTCTCAAAACAAATAAACTAAAAAAAGATAAAAATATGAAGAGAATAAAAATACAAAAAAAATATGAAGAGACGAGGAAAATAAGATAAATTCTAGGTAGTGACCTACATTTACACTTGAAGACTTCAACAAATTTGGTGCATGCACTTTAGCAAAGGAAAGAATTCAGCTTCTACCTAGAACAATGGCTGGCATTGTGAGATTTACTTTTCTGACATTTACATTCTACTGACCTGAAAAGTTCGATAATCTCACTAAAATTGAGAGATCAGACAATCAGAAAAAATATAAAGATGATAGAAATGTTGAGATGGTAGAGCCCAAGGAATTCCTGTGTTTTAATTACTTCTATTTTTTTTTTCATTTGAGGAAGTAACTTACATGTTTTCAGTTGTTTGATGTTCGAAGTATTTTTACACATTTAATTCTACAACTGCTTTGGTAAATCGTATTGGGTAGGTAGAATACAAATGCAAAACTGGGGAATCAGAAAAGTAGAATGCTTGCAAACAATTGGATTACTCATAATGCAGGAGCCCATTAGAAGGACCTCAGTCTCCAGGTTCCCTATTACATCTATTCTGGAATTGCGCTGATGGTGAGGGCAACTACCATGTGTTGGGTAACAAGTTCTAGTCTAAGTTACCTTATTTAATAGCAGCACCCAAAAGATGGGGGCTGCTGTCCCTCTTACATCACGAGAAGCAAAAATGAAGGAGCTGATACAACTCAAGTCTGGGGAGGAGGTTCATAATTTTTTCTTCTCGGAATGTATAAGCTCCGAGGAGCCTTTTAACATTTCTTGTTTGTGTTTAGGTTACCTGAAGCCCATATTTGATAGAGAGCTATGAAAACCACTCTGTAGTTCTTTAGGTCACTTTATCAAAGCTTGTGTGGGGGCCCATCTATACAATAGTAGTTGAGGGAAGGAAGATAGCCAGTCAGATAACACACTATGAGAATAATATGCTAAAATATAACAAGGGGACTGGTTTTAACACTTCTCATTTAGGATTAGGTAGTCCAATGAGTTTCGATCCGTTCCCTCCATTCTCGATCTTACTCTTGTTCTTGTTCTTACAATGTTCGTTATTATCACTATGTTTAACCAAGAGGAGGGATCTGCAGGAAGCCCAGTGGCTTTCACCTCCAAGCTTTTGTCTCCCCATGATTTCAGAATTATAAATTCTTGGCTTTGGGGGATATGGCAATAAAAAAGGGCACCCGAAACCAAAACCAAAACAAACTTTACAACTTTACAACAGCAGCAATTAGCTTAGTAGCATAAAGCCATAGTTACTAGCAAAGGGTCTAACAAGTTTGATGCATGAAATTCAGCCCCAGAAAAGACAAGAAACAGTCTCTGCTAGCCGGAACAAAGGCTGATATTGTGAGATTTCAGTGGCATAATATACAGGCTTCAAATAAGAGTTCTGGTCAGCGAGACATAAAGGAAGTGCTTCATTAGCTATCATAGTGCATACCTCTCCGGCTTGTACCACGGGGCAGCACGCAGCAAGGGCATGGGCGCAAAGAATGAGCTATTCACTCAGGTTTCATAATCTTGCTCTGTTTCAGCCTCCTGGGTTGACAGCTTTCAAGTTAAGCATGGAAGGTTCTAAAGAAACAGTCTTACATTCTTCAGTGATAGAGTTTGTTTTTGGAAAATGCCTATCTAAAATAAGGAGATAAAATACGGTGGGTCTGTGAGCTCAATTTATTACATTAGATGTCTTTCCCGAGCATGGTGATATTTTTATGATGGCTTTGAACACTTCAGTAAAATAGTTCTGTGGAAATATCGGTCTCAAATGAAATTATTTGCAGTTTCTATGTCATTCAACCCTATGCAATCATATGAATGTTCATTTTACAGTGAAAGCTTACTTTATAAGTAGGAAAATTACAGTAAAATGCTTTGCAAAGATATTGAGTAGAAGAAAAATCATCCTATGTAGTAGTTTTCAGGAAAACTACTGTGAATTCCAATTTCTTTCCCCATCATCCGGAGTCACATACCACTATCCCTCAAGAAAACAGAAAACTATACAACTCAACTTCCAATTAATGGCAACATTTCTGGAATCATTTCATGTATCCTCTGTGCTTTGAAGATAAATGTATTATAATTAGGTTCTGATTTACAGTAACTTCCTAGATGCCAACATCAGTATTAAATAGTATTGTCCGACGACCCAGGGATCTAACTTCATAAAATTGAATAAAGATGCTGATAATGGTTCTCAGTTTGAAAAGTGAAGGGGAAATAAATAAGGTTAGAAAATCTGCGTATTATGTTGTTACCAAAGAATTTTCAAGAAAAATAGCAAAGAAATCATACAATTCAAATTCATATTTAACATTATTTTTTGTGAAGAATAGCACCATTGATGCACTAAAATATATTAGAGATCTTTATTTTCTAAAATAACAGTAATTTCTGCCCTACACTTGTTTGGAATTTTACCAGATACACAAATGGAGCGGTGGAAAATCATTACTTGAAAACATTAAAATCTCTGAAATATATGAATCAAAATACTTTAAAATAACTGTTTAAAGTTAAAATTTTAAATTTTAGTTATTTTCCAGAAAAAACAAAAATCTCTTATTTGAAACACTTAGATGTGAGCAATCACTCTAAAGTCTGGCCAATCGCATTTGTAATAGTGCCAGAGAATATACATTATATTCACAAGACCCCCAAAGACCTTCATCTAAAACAAAGATACTTTTTAAAAAAAATTAAGTTTATTTATTTATTTTGAGAGAGAGACAGTGTGAGCAGGGGAGGGGCTCTCTCTGTGAGAAAGAGGGGGGGAGAGGGAGAGGGAAAGAGGGAGGGGGGGGGAGAGAGAGAGAGAGAGAGAGAGAGAGAAAGCCCAAGCAGGCTCCGCCCTGCCAGAGCAGAGCCCGACGTGGGGCTTGAACCCATAAAACCATGAGATCATGACCTAAGCTGAAACCGAGAGTTGGACGCCCAACCGAATGAGCCACCCAGGCGCCCCAAAACAAAGATACTTCTTAATTAACAGACAAATAAAGTCAAAATCACTCACTACAATGTAGCTCTACATACCCCAACAAAGCAGTTCGTCTTAAGTGCCTGTATTTAACTACTCTATTTTCTCACTTAGCAAATTACAAGCAGTTTTACACTAAAAGGCTATTCTGGAGGCAAACTATCTGACTAGCCTTTAATCTATTTTTCATAAAAAATACATGCTGTGGGTTCAACTGCATGTCCACCAAATTCTTACGTTGAAGTCCTAACCCCAAGTTCTTCAGAATGTGCATCCCTTTGGAGATCAGGTCTTCATAGAGGCAAGCAACTTAACATGGGGTCAATCGGGTGAGACACCAATGTGGCTGGTGTCCTTGGAAAAGGTGAAATTTGGAATACAGACACACATACAGGGAGAATACCATATGAACATGAAGACAGCCATCTACTAGTAAAGGAGAGAGGCCTGGAGCAGACCCTTCCCTTAAAGCCCTCAGAAGGAAACAACCCTGTCAGTGCCTTGATTTCAGACTACTAGTTTCCAGATCATGGGACGTTTTCTGTTGTTTAAACCACTCAGTTTGTGGTACTTTATTATAGCAGCCCCAGCAAAGTAATCCATCACACATATTAAAAAGAATGTTCCATCTCTCTGGCAATTTCCTTTAAAAAGAGATAACTGAAATTATGGTCATTTTTCTTTATTCTAAAAAATTAAAATTGCAATACTTGGAATGCCTTGGCTCAAACTGTGTTGCTAGTTTTTATTATAACAGTTATGTATGAATCAATTTGTCTATAATTATCTATTAAAATTAGATAAATAGTAGATATTTAGAAATCATTTAGAAATAAAAACTTGTTAGGGGCACCTGGGTGGCTCAGTCAGTTGAACACCTGACTCTCGATTTTGGCTCAGGTGATGATTCCAGGGTCCTGGGATCGAGTCCCACACTGGGTTCTGCACTGATCATGGAGACTGCTTGGGATTCTCTCTCTCTCTCTCTCTCTCTCTCTCTCTCTCAAAAAAAAATTAATGAATAAATATGTAAAATTAAAAATTAAAAAAATGTGTATCCTGTTGCATTTGCAAGATTTCGTTTTATTTAAACTTAATATTGCTAATGCTTTTATAGTTTTTAAATGTTTATTTATTTTTGAGAGAGAGAGATTGCTCACATGCATGGGGGAGGGACAGAGAGAGAGAGTCAGAGGATCAGAAGCTGTTTCCGTGCTGACGGCAATATGGGGCTCGAACTTGTGAACTGTGAGATCATGACCTGAGCCAAAGTCCACACTTAACCAACTGAGCCATCCAGGTGCCTCTAAACTTAAGTTTGAAAACCACAAATCCAGGTAATGTGAATAATGCTCCTGTAATATTAAAAAAAAAGCACAGATAGTAAATTTACTTACATCTTTAGTTGAGAGTTTGTTCTCTATTAATTGATGAATTTCCTTAATATTTTATCTATCATCTATTTATCTACCAGAGCTTTGCTACAATAGCATCTTATAGGACATTTCTGTGTCATGCAGCTCATTCTGACTTTTGTTTTTCTAAGTTCAAAAATATTTCTAAACTATCAGGAAATTTTATATATGTTTCACATGTCTAAGACAAAGATACAGCTACTTGAAACAATAAAAATTTACTAAACTAGCAGGCTATAAACTAAAAATACAGAGATCTATAGCATTCCAGTATATAAATAATAATCAGTTGCAAGATATAGTGGATCACTGTTCAATCACTAACATAAAAGTATATAAAATAAAATGAAGTAAAATCCATGCACTTAAAGAAATGGACAGAATCTAAATGGGGAAACTACCTAAAAGATGTCAAAGTATACTGGAATACTTGTGAAGACACGCCATATTTCTGGATAGGAAGACCCAATTTATTTAAAAATTTTTTTTTTAATGTTTATTTATTTTTGAGACAGAGAGAGACAGAGCATGAACAGGTGAGGAGCAGAGAGAGAGGGAGACACAGAATCGGAAGCAGGCTCCAGGCTCTGAGCTGTCAGCACAGAGCCCGACGTGGGGCTCGAACCCACGGACCGTGAGATCATGACCTGAGCTGAAGTCGGACGCTCAACCGACCAAGCCACCCAGGCGCCCCAGGAAGACCCAATTTAAAAAATCCTCAATGTTTATAAATTTAGTGGATTCTAAGAAAAGACTGTAGGTTTTTTACTTTTACCCTGAATCAAGACAGGTTGGTCATAAAGATCATTTGGAAAGATAAAGATATAAGAACATACAAGAACTACCTGAAAATGAAGGAGAGGGGTCTGGCCCTATGAGATGTTAAAACATACTACAGAGTCCGTTAAAACAGTATAGTATTGGTATGTAGAAATTGAAAGAAAAAGCACTGTACTAGAATTGAAACTCAAAACAAACAAACCACAACCCAACACAAACAAACAAACAAAAAACTAAATGCATATGAGAATTTATGATAAAGTCAGCATCTAAAGACAGTGGGGTAACAAAGAACCTTTTGGTATATATGGTTGAATCAATGGATAGCCATATAGAAAAGTATAAAATTAGATTTATTCTTCACATTAGAGAAGAAACTATAAAAGAATTAGAGTGTTAACACAGAGAATAAAAAGAATCACAAATACTCTAAGAAAACTTGGGTAAGTTTATTTATAACATGGGACTAGACAAAAATGTTTGATGTGATTAAGAATCCTAGAACATAAGGAAACAGATTGATAAATTTGCTACGTGAAATAAAAAATCCAACTTTTGCATGGCAAAGAGCATATGCAAATGAAACGACAAAGTGTGAAAATCATTTGGGAATGATCTCACAGACAAATGGTTAATATTTCCAATATTAAAATGATTTTTTTTAAGTTTATTTATTTTGAGAGAGAGGGGCAAAGAGAGAGGGAGAGAGAGAATCCCAAGCAGGCTCTGCACCGCCAGCACAGGGACTGATGTGAGGCTTGAATCCACAAACCGTGAGATCATGACCTGAGCTGAAATCAAGAGCTGGAGGCTTAACAGAATGAGCCACCCAGGAGCCCCTCCAATATTAGAATAAGTGCTTCTTAAAAATTCAGAAGAATAAATCAAAAATCTTGTGGAAAAATGGGTAAAATAAATGGACAGTACACAAAAAAATAAATATAAATGGCCCTTATACACATAAAATGGTGTTCAGTCTCACTTATAAGAGGAATTCAATTTAAAATTACACTGAGATACCATTTCTCATCCATTAGATTCACAAAAATTGATAACTCTGAGCACATATCCCAATGGCCAGGCTCTTGGGAACCATTGTTCTTACACACTGCTGACAGGAATGCAAAATATGTATCCCCTATAGAGGGGAATTTGGAAATATATAAAACAAACAAACAAACAAACAAAAACCCTACATATGCCTTTGTCTTTTGATTTGCTAATCTCACTCCTAGAAATCTTATTGGAGATATACCTCCACAAATACACAGAAAAATTCGATTCCTTATAAGACCAAAATGCCCACCAAAATGTGAGAATTATTGTGGTACATTCCCACACAGAAGACAATGCCATTGTAAACAGAGACAAGGAGGGTGTCTAGAATAAAGTGAAGTGATATCCCAGATAGGTTTCTAAGAAAAAAACAAAACAAAACAAAACAAACAAAAACAAGTGTAAAGCAATGCGTAGAGTATGCTGAATATATTTTTTTTTGTAAGAAAGAGTGTACAAATGTGTACTGATTTATAATTTCTCAAAGAAACTTGGAAGCATAAATCAAGAACTTTAATGATTGTCAATGGGGAACGTAATCATAGATACAGAGAAAAAGCTAAATTTCTGTGTGCTCTTTTATTTTTTTTTTCTCTTTCCTTTTTGAAAACTGGTTTTACTTTGGAAGAATTGTGGAGGAAAAGAGACTTGAGAAGTGTTATCAGCCAAATGCAGCAAGGAGACCTCGATACAAGCACAACAGCTTGCAAAAAGGCATTTTTGACACAGAGAAATTTGACTACAGAATAATTATTAGATTATATTAAGGAATTATTATGTTTTAGGTGTGATAATCATCATAATGCGGTTAGATTTTTAGACAGGCATTACTTCTGAGAGACATAAACTGAATAATTATGGATAAAATAATATTTTATCTTGGATTTTTTACAATGCAGTAGGGGGTAAAAAGTGAAAGGAAGGAACTGATACCTTAAAAGCCCTAAAACTGTACATACATTTTGACCAATCAGGTATAATTTCTGGAATTTATCATAAATGTATAGCTATGAATATACATAAAGATTTAATTAGAGAAACATTTATTCCAATAATTTTTTGGAGCGAAAAACTGGAAATACCTTGTGCCTAAATCATTTACTTAAATAAATCAAATATGTATAAATGTTTTCAAAATAATTTGAATGGAAAAGTCATATTATTACTAATTGAAGAAAATAGTTCATAAAAACATGATATTTTGTTAACAAAAATTATTTAAGGAGAAATAGAAAATGTTTTATAAATGTTTATAGTATAATCATTGGGAGATTGGAATTCGGGCAACTTTTACTTAAAATCAACATTGGAGGCTTATATTTATCTTTTAAAGTACCTACAATAAACATGTATTTCCTTTGCAAAACAATAATTATTAAAGTAAAAGGTGACTTTGCATAAGGTAATCAATTTCAGCAAAATTACAGAAGATACATAGGAAAAAAGAATGGAAAGTTTCAGATATTTGTGAGAGGGAAAACATTTTAAAGACATGAATAACAACCACTGTCCCGTAAGTTGAAATAATTAAAAAATTTTTTTAATGTTTATCTATTTTTGAGAGAGAGAGAGAGAGAGACAGAGAGAGAGAGAGAGAGAATGAGAGAATGAGCAGGGGAGGGGCAGAGAGAGAAGGAGACACAGAATCTGAAGCAAGCTCCAGGCTCTGAGCTGTCAGCACAGAGCTCGACATGGGGCCCGAACCCGCAAACCATGAGATCATTACCTGAGCTGAAGTCAGATGCCTAACCGACTGAGCCACCCAGGCACCCCAGTAATGTTTTTAATATGAGTGATATAAGATTCTTTACTCTGCAAAAATCGTTCCTCACCGTGAGATTTCTCACACATTCATCTTAGACCCATAGGAGAAGAAATAATATTTTATTTTGCTTAATCCACAGAACCAAGAACAATGCTGTGAAGTTTATGTAAAGGGTAGAATATTTTTGAAAGATCTGTTAACTTAATTTCCCTTTTTCATAAACTAGATGCCCTCCTTTTACCCTGTACACCACAATGGCTGTGTGTGTATGCTGAAAATATATATATATATATATATATATATATATATATATTTTTTTTTTTTTTTTTTTTCTTCCCCAGGAAGCAACTGGAAGTGTGTCCTGTCTCCAAAAAAAGAGAAATAAGAGAGAAAGGGAATTAGACAGGAACACTAATTTTGACCTTCTCCCTCTGGGGGTAAGCCCCTGGCTGTAAGGCACACTTGATTGTTGAGGGAAAGCTGGACAAAGAGCTTAGCCCTCCTCCCCGTTAAGAACTTTGAAGGAAGAGACAGTGTCTGCAGGGCAACAAAAGTAGTGCCATCGGGTGGTTAGGCCAGGAGCACCTGATTTATCTCCTTACTTCCTATTCCTTCCAGCCCTTGAAGTGGCAAGGGCTCCTGCCTGCGCTGTGCGTGCCAGAGCACATTGTTTTTCTTAATTTTTTAATTATGTGTTATTTTTATTTTTATTTAAATTTGAGAGAGAGAGAGAGAGAGAGAGAGAGAGAGAGAGAGAGAATGAATATGAATGAATCCAAATCAGGCTCCGTGCTGAGCATAAGCTCAGTCCCAGGCCCTGGGATCATGACCTGAGCTGAAATCAAGAGTCAGATGCTCAAGCAACTGAGCCACCCAGAGCACATTAGTTATGGCACTTTGCAAGCATACACTTGAGAGAAAAAGAGCTAACCTACAGAAGGGATCCAAATACCCATAGGTGTCAAAGCATAGGCAAGATAGCCAGGAGACATTTCGGCAAGTTCCATTAAACTTGCATTTTGTCAGGACCCTGCAAGGAACCTAACTGGGTCTTGGAAAACACACATATTAGAACACTAAACAATTTACTGGCTCATGCTGGTTATTACAAAAAAAAAAAAAAAAAAAAAGAAAAAAAAAGAAAAGAAAGAAAGAAAGAAAAGTCAATTACAGGATATTCTCCCCAAAAGTATCTGCTTCTAGGATAAGGTTATTAAAAAATATTTAGCACATTAGAAGGCATGAATATAGTTTATTTAAAGTATAGCTCCTTTGATTAATGTTTTCAGTTAAAAAGCGTTATAATGAATTATGTATAAATATTCAGACGATAAGGAAGGTTTTTAAAATAAACATAAAAAATGAAATCTTGAGCTATTGAGCTGCTGGAAATCACTTGGAGCTATCCACAAATTATATAAAGACTAACATGATAAAATATTATCTGGGTTGAATAAATGAAGTTGAAATCTCTTTATCATTAATATGAAGCTGGCTCATATTTGAGAGATGCTTTTTGAACATTTCAGACTTTTGACTCTTTGCCAAGGTGGACATTTTTGGAATAACATTAAGTATATCCTGGTTAGACTTCAATAACACACACGGGACCGACCAGGGAGCCCATTCTCTTGAAATCTCCCATACTTACTAAGACCTAGACTCAGACATTTATTAAGACCTAGAAAAAGTCTATCTTTAGAGTCAACGTATTCTGATTCGAGAGAATAGTTATTAATAAAATTCTGCCATGTTTTAAAAGAGGCTATCCTAAAAGGATATGTCGGGTAAAAGAGTAAATGGGTTGGGGTGGGGGTGGTTCAGAAAGATAAAGATGGGAGTTCCTTGACCTGGTAGTACTTATTTCACAGAATCTACTTTGTGACGTTGCATTTACTTCTGTTTTAAGAGTCATTCAATGCATTTACTTAACAGATGTATCTAACGCCTTCTAATGCGTCAGGGAGGTTTTAATTTAGTGGGGTGATGGGGGGGGGCATCATCAAATAGCTGCAAACCATGAAAGAAAAGGCTGTAAAGAGTCTGGGGCAGGGGTGGGTATGAAGCCCTTCCTGAGGAAATGGGATTTGAAGGGGTAACAATAATAAATCACATAAAAAGAAGGGGTGCTGACATGCCAGCCAGAGAACTGCTTGAACCAAAGACCTGAGAACCTGTGTTTCGCAAAGCCAGAGCACAGACTGACGTCCCAATACGGGAGCACAGAAAGTTGTGCAAGATGTGCAGGCAGTCTTGTAAGGATGGTTTCAGCAGTTCGATATTTACTCTAAGACATGGTTGACAAAAAGGTGATCTCCTGGCTAGAAGATCTGCAGACGTGTTTTTGCTTGCGCTTTTTCAGCCAGCATTTTTTTTTTTTTTTAATTTGGGCAGGGCAACATTCTTGAATTAGTTCAGAGGCCACCTATCCCCCGTCGGCCTCAGACAAATATTTGACCTCTGAGGAAAAGGAGTTTGTTAGATTTTCTAAAGGACTGTCAGATTTTATATTTAAACAGCACTACAGAAGAGCTGCTGGAAAGCAAACACGGTCCGAGCCTTGCACACCCAGCGACACCTGCGCTTGTCCGCGCAACGCAGAGGCGAAGCTGGGGAGGGCGGGGAAAGAGGAGGAGCTCGGTGCCTGCCGGCACCCACTGCGCATGACCGCATGACGCTGCCGTCCCCGTTGCCAAGGCAGCGGGAAGGCGTAGCCCGGAAGGGGAGCCTTGCTGAGCGACAGCCCTGAGACTGATCCCCGGTGCGCTCGGGGCTCGCTAGTTCCTGAGCCAGTTTTGACCGGAACAAAGCCGATGAACACCCAAGTATGATGCAAAGGGATAGCCATCTGCACAGAGGAATTCACAAAAGCCAGGGGAACTGGCCCAAACGGACTTGAGGGCTATGGCAGACCTTTCTGAGGACACCATTCCTGATGAGGTACAGAGTTCCGGTTCATTCAGCTCCTCTGGAGGACTGCAGCCCTGGCCCCAGGCCTCTGGGAGCAAACCTGCGAGTGGAAAGCCGACCACACCCTTGGAAGACGGAGACAAACAATCTGAGCTTCCAGACTACAAAAATAATGAGGAGAAGTTCAGCAGAAAATGGATCAACTATCTCAAGGGCAAAGAAACTAACTCTGGACAGTACCAACCAGACGCTAAACTTCAGACACAAAGCACTTGGGTATCCGATGAAGAACTGAACGCCCGGCAGTCTTTTTGCGCCGTTAAGATAAGCCTGATCCATCGCAGAGCAAACTTGAAGGAGAAAAAGAGCAGCAGACAAAAAAAGCCACAGCTTAGATTGGTTGCAGAGGCTTCAGAGATAGATGCCTTAAACTGTACTGTGCCTGATGAACTTTTGAATAGAATCTACTTAAAAAACATAAGGACAGCACCAAAACAGGTGGCAACAGCTGATCAACACATTTCTTCTCAGTGCCCCAGTTGCAACAGAAAAAGAGCAGAACTGGCTCAATCGGCCTTTCTGAGACAAAAGAAGACTTTACTGGAGTCACTTCTACTCCAAGAGAAAATGGATGAACATCTTTATACCAGAGACTTTCTTACCCTTATTGGAGATGCACATCAGGGCCTCCCCAGGCTTTCAGATGATCCCAAAATAATCTGGAAAAGACTGAATGAGAAAAGGCAGATCAGAAACTCTGGTTTTGAAAGGTCAGATACAGAACAGGTGTGGCAGAATGAAAAAAGTGTTTGTCATTTACCTTTTCTCCACCACCTGTCCAAACCACTTACACTATCCAAACAGGACACAGTGTTTATTAATGATAATGTGTAATGTGGATAAATGTTTCTGTTGTGTATTTGAATAATCATCATTTTTACAGGCACTTTGGAAACCAATTTAAGACTTTACTATGTTTTCTTCACAGATGTGATGACTAAAAACTTTCCATCCAGTACATTTTTTCACATTATAGAGGGCAACATTATAGTTGGTATACTTGCAAAGTTTTCACAATCCAGGAGAGAGATGTTGGTAGTTTAGACTAGGGTTTTGACCATACCAACAGAAAGAAGTACAGAAATGTAAGAGATAGTTAGGAGGTAATAACAGTCTTTGGTGAAGTAATGGGTATGGGATTTAATAAAGGGTAAATGTTAATAATGTTACTAAGTTTCTGACTTGTGCATTTGGATGAAAGATAACATCATTAAGATAGGAATATTGGAAAAGATCTTGTTTGATGGTAGTCATTAAGAGTGTGATTATCTGGACAAAGTTTAAGGTATATTTGAGACATCCACATTGAGAGGTTGAGAAATAGTTGGTTATTTGTGGGTGCAGTCTAAAGAAAAGGTTGAGCCTAGAGATTTGAAATAAAGTTGGAGGGGTGGTGGTGGTGGAATCGTTGACATCTGGTTGGGAATTGAAATAAGAGATATGGTGAGCTCTTCTAGAAGAAAGTAGAGTGAGAGAGAGGAGGGGCTATGAGCAACTCCTGAGAAATTCAGCAACTAACAGCTGGGTGGGAGAGAATAAGCCAGCGAAGAGGTTGAGAAGAAATGATCATAGGAAACCACGAATGTGTCATGTTACAGAGATCAAAGAAAGAATATTCCAAAAAGGATGGGTTGTCTAAGCATGCTAACTCAACAGAAAGTTCCTGTGAGATAACTTAGTTATGTGTTGGATTCTGTTGACCTTAGCAATAGTCACTTCACTTACAGAAATTGGGCAGACTAAGTGGATTGAGGAGTAAATGTAAGTTAAGGAAATGAAGACTTTGAATACACTATATTCCTGGTTAAGTGCAGGGAGATGGGGGGGGGGGTAAGCTGGAGATAGATACAGAATTGAGGAAAGAATGCTCTAAAAAGCCATTTTGTTCATAAAGATTCTATGAAACTTTTCTTGTTCCTCCTAATTTCCATTCTGATGAAACAGTATCACCCCCTGGAGAATACCATGGTGATCTGAAAATACATTTGTTGGAAAAGGGTTTGATGCATTCTGAGAAATTTTATCTGTTATTTCCCTATAAAAACATAAATCCTAGAATTACTGACAGCATCTGGATGTCATTTTTCTACATGTCTAACACCTAAGCTGTCACAGTCAAAAAGAAATTTGTAAAAATCAGCACAAAACAGTTTTTGTATCATGTTCCAATAACACTCTTTGGAGTTTAGACCTTCATTTATGTATAAAGATACTGTTGTATCCTGTAGAATTTAGCATATTTCCTCTTAGTCATTCCTAAATAAAATGGAAAACAAATCATTACCATTTTCATAGTAACTTTTTATTTAAAATCCACATTATGTCATTCTTTCTTTGCCATCTCAGTATATTCACATTTCACAATCAAATTCTGAATAATTTCCCATTTAGAATTCCTCATTAAAGGTCATAATCCACCCCTGTAGTCAACTCAGCTAGAAATGTTAGAGTCATTATTTGTTCCTCCTCTTTTAACAACCCCCAAGCTAACTACTTTTCAGCAAGACCACTGGATCATTCTTTAGTATCTTCTGACCATGACTTCTCATTTCCATCTCATTACCACCTATCCTCATCATCTCAGCCTCTCACTCCCGGCTTCTCTCCTCTCCAGTCCATTGTCTGCACAGTTGGCAGAATTATTTTTCTAACACAGAGACCTGTTCAACTTATTTCCTTGATTAAAAAAGTAGTAACTGATTTATCAGTGTTGTAGAAATAGCTCAAATTAACTAATGCCACATAGAGGTTCCTTCATATCTGATCCCCATTTACCTATCTAATCTCATCTTCTTCTGTGCCTCACCCCAAACCCACCTATTTTATCCTCTACACAACTTTCACATCTCTGAACTCTCTTGTTCTTTGTGCTGCTGTGGTCTACAAGTAACATTTGTTTTATTCAAATTCTCTTAATTGTCTTTTATAGATGGTGTACTCTTTAATTTTGTTTTAGTTCTTCTATTTCATTATAGTAAATAGGTAATACAGTTACACGGTTTAAAAAATCAAAATGATGTTAAAAGGTTTTAGTATGCAGTTTTCCTACCACCTGATCCCATCCCATCCCACTTAATTCTATGCTGTCCAGCCAGACCTTTGCCTGCCAGGGGTTAACTCTTTACTTGCTGAATGATCAGACAACCGGGTATCCCAGGATGAGGACAGAGGTAGAAGAAATGCAGGAATTGGGGAGTGGCCATTTACCAATCAGGAGAGAGTATTTCTATATTTTAAACAGTCTGAACTGAATTAGTGTGTATGAGCTGAATATTCATGTTAACCGTAAGTAGCCACTTAATGCTAGTTTCTTATGCCTTTCAAGTGTTTATGCAAACATAAACATCAAAGATAACTTATGTACTCTCTTCTGTACCTTGTTTTTTCCCCCGTTATAACGTGTGTGTGTGCGTATATATATCATAAAATTTGCTATTTTAGCCATGGCTAATTGTACCATTCAGTGGCATAATTTACATTTACAATGTTGTATAGTTTCTCATCACCCCAAACAGAAACTCCAGATACATTAAGCAATAACCGCTCCACCCCCCCCCCCTTTTTCTCCTTCCAGTCCCTGGTAGCTGGCCTCTAATGTACTGTGTCAATGAATTTGCTTATTCTAGACATTTCATATAAATGGAATCAAAATATTTGTTCTTCTATGTCTGGCTTATTTTACCACACACCGTTTTGAAGATTCACCTATATTGTAGCATGTATCAGAATTTCATTCTGTTTAAGACTGAATATTATACCGTTATATGCATATACATTAGAGGTATGTTTATTCATTCATCTGCTGATGGACACTTGGGTTGTTTCCACTTTTTGGTTACTGTGAATAATGCCACTATGAGTGTTGGCATACAAGTATCTGTTTGGACACCCGTTTTCAATTCTTTGGGGTCGATACCTAGAAGTAGAATGGCTGGGTCACATGGTAATTCTAACTTTTTGAAGAACTGCCAGATGGTTTCCACAGCAGTTACAGAACTTTACATTTCGATGAGCAAGGTACAAGGGTTCCAAATTTTCCATGTCTTGTTATGTTCTATTTTTTAAAAATGATAACCATGCAAGTAGGTGTGAAGCAGCGACTCATTTCACTTTGGATTTTCATTTGCCTAATGAGGTTGAACATCTTTCCAAGTGCTTATTGGCCATATGTGTATCATCTTTGGGGAAATGTCTATTCAAAGACCTTTTTTTTTTAATTGGGTTGACTATTTTATTGAATTGGGAGAGTTATTGATATATTCTGGATCTGAAAATCTTACCAGATATGTGAGTTGCAAATATTTTCTTCCATTCTGTGGGTTGCCTTTTCAGTCTCTTAATAGTGTTCTTTGGTGCATAAAACTTTTGGATTTTAATGTAGTCAAATGTGTCTTTTTTCTTTTGTTGTTTATGCTTTTGTTGTCATATTTAAGAAAGCATTGCCAAATCTAAGGTCATGTGTATTTGTCCCTCTGTTTTCTTCTAAGTGTTCTGTGGTCTTAGGTCTTGTGTTTAGGTCTTTAACCCATTTTGAATTTTCTTTTTTTTTTTTTTTTAAATTTTTTTTTTTAACGTTTATTTATTTTTGAGACAGAGGGAGACAGAGCATGAATGGGGGAGGGTCAGAGAGAGGGAGACACAGAATCTTAAACAGGCTCCAGGCTCTGAGCTGTCAGCACAGAGCCCGACGCGGGGCTCGAACTCACGGACTGCGAGATCATGACCTGAGCCAAAGTCGGCTGCTTAACCGACTGAGCCACCCAGGCGCCCCTTGAATTTTCTTTTTATTTATGGTGTGAAGTAAGGCTTCATTCTTCTACATGTGGATATCCAGTTTTTCCAGCACAATTATTGAAGAGACTGCTCTTTCCCCATTGAACAGTTTCAGCACTCCTGTCAAAAATCAGTTCACCATAAATTTGAGGGTTTATTCCTAGACACTAAATGCTATTCCACTGATCTGTAGGTCTCCTTATGCTGGTACCACAATGTCTCATTATTGTGCTTTGTAGTTAGTTTTGAAATCAGTACATGTGAAATCTTCTTCTCTGTTATTCTTTTTCAAGACTGTTTTGGCTATTCAGTGTCTCTTAAGAGTCCATATAAATTTTAGGATGGTTTCTTCCATTTCTGCAATAAACATCATTGGAATTTTGATGGGGATTGCATGGAATCTGTAAATTGCTTTGATAATATTGTCATCTTAACTATATTAAGTCTTCCTTCCAATCCAAGCACAAGGGATGTTTTTTCATTAATGTAGGCTTTTAATTTCTCTCAGCAGTGTTTTGTAGTTTTCAGTGTATAAGTTGTAGGATACTTTTGTTGAATCTGTTCCTAAGCACTGTATTTTATTCCCTTGTTTGCTATTGTAAATGAAATTTTTTCCAATCCAATTTCTTCTTGGATGTCCACTGATAGTGAATAAAACCACAACTGATTTGTTGCAGGTTGATTCTGGATCCTGAAAATTTGTTTCAATTCACTTATTGGCTCTAACAGGGTTTTTTTTTTTTTTTTTTTTTAGTGGATTATTTAGAGTTTCCTAGCTATAAGATTATGTCATCTGTGAACAGAGGTAATTTTACTTTTTCCTTCCAACCTTCCAATTTGGATAATTTTTTTTTCTTTTTCTTTTTTGCTTAATTTGGTTCTCACTTCTAGTACTATAATGAATACCAGTGGTGAAAACAGACATCCTTGTCTTGTCCCTGGTGGTTTTTCGTTTTTGTTTTTGTTTTTAATTGTTTTAATGTTTATTTTTGAGAGACAGAGATAGAGTGTGAGCAGGGAGATGCAGAGAGATAGAGGGAGACATAGAATCCAAAGCAGGCTCCAGACTCTGAGCTGTCAGCACAGAGCCTGATGCGGGGCTCAAACCCACAAACCCTGAGATCATGACCTGAGCCAAAGTTGGATGCTTAACCCACAGGAACCCAGGCTCCCCTGTCTTGTCCCTGGTTTGAGGGGAAGAGCTTTCAGTCTTGGACCATTGAATATGATGTTAGTTGTGGGTTGTTTATAAGTGGGCTTCTTATACTGAGGACGTTCCCTTCTAAATTTGTTAAATTTTTATCACAAAAAAATGTTGAATTTTGTCCAAAAAATTTTTTTTCTGCATCAATTGAGATGATCATATGGTTTGATGTACCATTTCGCCCAATCTAAAACCTTGTTTTCATTGCACACATTTGATAACCCTAAAGCAATTGACTAATTAAAATCAATCATGCTCCTATGGGATTAATATAAATTCATATTAGAATACTTGTATCTCAATATGTTTTTCCTTATTACTTGATTGTGAGCATCTCAAGTGTAGAGACTTTACATTACATCATATCTATGGCGTGTAGCACAGTTGAGCATGAATGGGGCCCAATAAAAGCTTCATGGATGAAAAAACAAGTGCATCAAAGCAATGAAATTTAATATGTCTTTTGCACCAAAATAGGAAAAATAATTCGGGCATACCCTTTTCTGTCAACATTTTGCTTTTGTGCAGCTATCATTTTTCTTTCTCTTTCCATGGGTTGATGCTTCCCTTTTATCATGAGTACACATACATTTTCTCAGTGGCAAATTAATAGAATGTTTTTGATAAGACATCTTTCCAGAAGTATGTGACCGATTAATACAGTTTTCATTTTAAAAAATATAAAAATATTTCTTTGGAATCCACGTTCTCAGATAGAAAAAAAATCATCTGAATTATTCATTTTAAAGATAATTCAGGGGCTCCTGGGTGGCTCAGTCAGTTAAAGCATCCGACTCTTGATTTTGGCTCAGATCATGATCTCACAGTTCATGAAATAGAGCCCAGCGTCAGGCTCTGTGCTTATAGTGCAGAATCTGGGGGTTCCCTCTCTCCCTCTCTCTCTGCCCTTTCCCTGCTCACTCTCTCTCTCTCTTAATTAAAAAAATAAAGATAATTCATGGGTTTCTGCAGTTTTGAAGCAACAAGTTTCTTGTTGCTAAACTTGAACAAAATTTTTTATTGCCTCTGAGTACATCCAAAAGGAATGAATATCCTTTTTCCAAACTCTTTATAGCTGCACTCAAGAGATTCCAGTACAGCTGGAAAAGAAAGTCGAACAGATCAGATGCTGAAAAACCACATATTTCCCCAATGCACTAAAAACACATCCAGCAACTTAGGAATATACAAATATGCAATTTGTGTAATTGTAAGATACAAATTACATAAATATGCATCTATTTAGTTTACCTTCTGTCATCTAGAATTGTTACAAAAATTTCTGCCTCTGCAAATCTCTATGCCTTTAATAAACAATATAATAATGAAATCCTTAAGGCAGAAGTAAGTGATGTGTCAGACGGAGAGAAAAGAAAGTTCAGTTCTGAACGTCTGAGTCATTCAAATTCCAATCTCAGAGCTATTTAGGAATGTTTGGGACACCCAGCTCAGAATATCTCCCATTTTAAACATATTCGTTTGTTTCATGATGGAACCTAATATAGTAATTTAGTTGTATCCGCAGCAGCATGAACAAGTTGCAAAGAAATAGGAATTGTGGCTCTACCTAGGTGTGGTCTTAGCCCCTCATTTTTTTTTTCTGAAATTGACAGATGAAAATGACATACATACATAGTTAATTTAACATACAGAAAAGGAAAAGCCAGCTGAACTTCTGTTCTCAGTTGCTAATACCCTTTGGAATAGGAAATACAGAAAATTTCCAACTTGCAGCAGACTCAAATTACAGGGAAAAATGCAAAATTCTATCAGGGTGGCAGAAATAATCCTAACGCCTGGTTTTGTTGACCCCACTGTTTGTTGACGTATTAACTGAGGTTTAGGAGAAAGTACATTGTGGTGCATGCCACCAAAAATTTGCTTTGGATGTCAAGACTGATGACCCCACACAATGCCCGAGAGGTTACAAAAGGTTTATTACTCACATAATGAAGTCTTCTCGGAGGGACAAAGGGCAAACTCCCAAGCAGATCTCCAAATGGCTCCAAAAAGAGGAAAAGAGGCTGCCTTGGCTTTTCTTGCCATTAGAGACTGGAGCTGAGGTGAGGATTCCCACCTGTGTGCTGGGACCAGCATGGTTTGAATTTCCTGCCAGTAACAAAGAAGGGAGCACCTGGGCTTTCTTCTTAGCTAACCCAAAGGTAGGGCAGAAAGGTGGGGCTGGCAAGTTTTGACTGTCAAACATCAAAAATGCAATCAGACTCTTTAGAATAACTCACCCCTGATATCTGACTGATGACGGAAATACACTATATTGCATTAAGTGAAATTTTGACTCATTAAAGTATGCTGTAATGACGCTCTGTGAATCCTGTAGCCTGAAACTGGTGAGGGTAATAGAAGTCCCACCTACCACTTGTTCAAGAGACCAGCATTGTGTATTTTTAGAAGTGAAATTGTCACTTTGAACAATGAGCTCCAACGGGGACGTACTGTGGCTTTAATATGTAACCTTGATTTATATTTTGAGGATCTGTCAGGCAAGAGATTCCCATAGTTACGTTCACCAAAGATAGAAACTTTGGATATGTAATTGCTGTTGCTCTCATTGGTGGAGCTGCTGGCAATGGCCCACGAGTCCGTCAACAGGCACAGATGGAATCAATTGTTGGCCAGGGTAGGATGACTGCCTAAAGTTCAGCTGATTTGGCTGACCCTTGGCTCCCATTCTCTACCAAGGATGTCCAGATTAAGGAATTAAAAGCAGAAGCTCTCCAGTAAATTCCATTCTGTGCCGTTTTGATGCTGTCCATAAAGGGTACATGCCCCCGTTGCTGTTCACTCATGGGATCCCCAAAGGGCTACCTAAGTAACCAGGGGTTTGAAAGAGAAGCAACAGGTCCCCCTCTCTTGTAGGTGGAATACTCCTAAGGGTCCAGACTTCGCTTTATCTCGTAGGGAACATTTCTCTCTTGGGGAGGCTCCGGTGTTTCTGCTAAGCTTGTAGAATGCTGCCTCCATGACCCTCAGAACGATATGGAGCTTCAAAGACTCAGGGCCTGTGAGAACCTATGTTTCCAGAAGAGCTCAGTCTGCAGTCCCTAACTGCCACTCTAATGGAACGGAGAAGGGCAGTGACGCCACCAAAAATCTATGGGTGGTCCAGAAATTCTAGGAAGGATGACAAGTGTGAGAGAAGCATGCTAAAACCTCTCCAGTGACTGCTTCTCTGGGGGCAGGGAGAGGGAACACTAATGGAACTACCTGTGTATTGCAATGTGAACAAATTCTAGAGCCCTTTGTTACAAGGGGCCCCAATTCAAGATGGGCCTATTTGTAAATAATAGCAGAAACAGACTTAAGTAAAATGTGTAAGGGAGGACTAAGTTGCCTCCAAATCCCAAAACGGCCTAAAAGATACTGGGCTTAATATGGTGGCTACAGAGAGTGACAACTGCTGCTTCTTGTTAGTGTTAAAGATGTAGTAGGGGCGCCTGGGTGGCTCAGTCGGTTAAGCAGGCGACCTTGGCTCAGGTCATGATCTCACGGTCCGTGAGTTCGAGCCCCACATCGGGCTCTGTGCTGACAGCTCAGAGCCTGGAGCCTGTTTCAGGTTCTGTGTCTCCCTCTCTCTGACCCTCCCCTGTTCATGCTCTGTTTCTCCCTGTCTCAAAAATAAAATAAAACATTAAAAAAATAAATAAATAAAGATGTAGAGGCCTTCCACTTAACAAATAATTTTCAGGAATTTGACCAGGGATGCTGGGCCTTGAGACGCCCATTCCCCTTTTTGAGCTCCCTCTTTTCTTCCTTCTTTGTTTTTAATTTCGTCCTTCCATCAAAAAAAAAAAATATTGTATTTCATGCAACGTGGAGTGCACACATCAAAGTCACCGAGAAAAAATTTTAATGCATTAAATACAACAATAACAACCTGTGTGTGTGCGTGTGTGTGTCTGTGTGTGTGAAGTAGGTAGACTACATGGACAAAATTCTAGTCCCCATGGGGGACAAAGCTTTGAGGAAAACACCCCGTCCATTTGACTTCATCTCTTAAATGAAAGAACGTTTCTATTGCCTCGGGAGGTTATCATACTCTGCTCCAGGATGGAAGCTTTTCCAGAGTCAGGATGTGATAATGCACATCCCTGGAGAGATTTTCTTCCACAGTGAAGTGGTGTGAGAGAGAAAAAAAAAAAAATTTGCACAACCACTCTCTTCAAGATAATACCATAAATATGATATTTAATATTTTCATTTTACAGTATAGGCCGTACCAACTTACTAATTCCTTAGCAAAACACGGATTCTTTAGGGGGGAAAAAGCTGTGTAAGACAATCTGTCTCTTCCTCTTGCCTAGTTTCTGGTGGTTTGCCGACAATTTTTTGTATTCCTTGCCTTATAGACACATTATCCCAATCTTTGCCTTCATGTCAGGTTGAGTCCTCCCTGTGTGCATGTGCAAATTTCCCCTTTCTATGAGGACGCCAGTCGCCAGTCGGGGCGCCCTCAACTATCTCCTTTTAACTGGACTATCTTTAAAGATCCTATCTCCAACTAAAGTCACATTCTTCAGATTAGGACTTTGATATGTAAATTAGGACTTTGATATGTAAGTGGGGAAGGAGGGGAGTGGAACACAATTCAAACCAAAGCAGAGGGGGTGGCAGGTAAAGGATTGGGATGAAATTCCCAGAATTTCATTTTAGCTAAATCATTCTAGAATCTTAAGTTGAAGACAGGTAGTCAAGATAATAATTTTCAATCATGCTACACATTAGGATTACCTGAGAAGCTCTCAAAGTAAACCACTACCCAGGCTTTCCTTCTAGGCATTCTGACTTGTCCTGGGGTAGAGACATGGCAACAGTGTTTTTCAGAAGCTTCTCAAGGGAGTATAATACACAGCTGCATTTAGAACTACTTTTTTGGAATGATAAGGCTGAAGGCAGGAAGACCAACTCTGAGGTTGTTTTGTTAATCAAGGAAAGAGATAATAATGCTCTGAAGCTCGGCATCAGCAGTGGGAAAGAGAAAGAGAGGAAGAGATAGGTGGGTTCTAGAAACAGGAAGTAAATCAGCAGGACTTAAGACTGGATGGGGTGGGGGGGTTGGTAGGGAAGAACAAAGTTGATGCCTCTGTTCCCATCAGCTACGTGCTGGTGTCATCAGCAGACATTAAAGATAAAAGAGGTTTGTTCTCTTGGGGGAGAGCGAAATAACTGAACTGATGGAGTTTTTAACAAACTTGTTATTTTGAGATAATTATAGAGTCACATGCAGTTCTAATAAATAGTACAGAGATCTGATGTACCATCTACCCAGTTTCTTTCGATTGTAACATCTTGCAAAACTATAATAGTATATCATAGCAGGATGTTGATACAGTGGAGATACAAAACAGTTCCAGGGGTACCCGGGTGGCTCAGTCGGTTAAGCATACGACTCTTGATTTGGCTCAGGTCATGATCATGGTTCATGAGTTCAGGGCCCCATGTTGGGCTCCGCACTGGCTGTGTACAGCCTGCTTGGGATTGTCTCTCTCAAAATAAATAAACATTTGAAAACAAATGGGGCACCTACGTGGCTCAGTGGGTTGAGCATCGACTCTTGATTTTGGTTCAGGTCACCATCTCATGGTTTGGGAGTTTGAGCCCCGCGTCGGGCTCCTTGCTGACAGCATGGAACCTGCCTGAGGTTCTCTCTCTCTCTCTCTCTCTCTCTCTCTCTCTTTGCCCCTCCCCTACTCGTGCACTCTCTCTCTCTCTCTCAAAATAAATAAACTTAAAAAAAAAAACCAAACACTTCCATTACCACAAGATCCGCTGAGTTTGAGATGCTGGCAGAGAGTTGTCAAGTAAGACTTGCTCTTCCTTACCTAGTTTTGATCACTCCAAGGTACCAGAAATCTGCCAAAACTA
>NC_064811.1:176280568-176447922 GCF_023721935.1 Panthera uncia
CAAGCACAGAAACCATTCTTATTAGAAGATTCAGAATTCTGTGAGTGGCCACTCCATGAACCCCTCACATTTGAAGTGACAATACTGTCTTTTAAAGGGTGTGTTTCATTTTAACTACAGCCAAAAAGTGAGAGATTAAAAACAGCTGGAACATACGTCTATTTTCACCTCCTCCATCTGGAACTTTGTTTTTGGATATCACAGACATTTTCCAAACAAAACTCTGCTGAACAAAATGATAAATGTGGAAGAGACATGTATGTTCTTTTTTCGTTTGAAGAGTTTTGTAGAATTCAAAGCATTGGTGTGTTTTTCAAACATAAAGCTAAACCTTTGAACATCACAAATAGAGTTTGCTTTCGACGGGTGACGTGGCATTGATTTCATATTTGAAATTGGGCAATGTTGTGAGCTACAATGCTGGTTCTTTAATTGGTAGGTCCTATTTACATGGGAAATAAAAATGAAGTCTTTTCTTATATGTTGATATTTAAATACAACAACTAGACAACTAAAATAATGTGCTAGCCAATCTTGCAAGTTTCTGTTAGTGATTTACTAATTCATCCTTTTCCTTAAACTGCCCCACCGAACCTACTGTAGCTAGACCCTTATCAAGTCCTGCCTTAATGACTGCAATAACTTTTTCATTCTTTCCCTGACCACGCTATGCTTTTATGTCAATACCTCTATGCAACTCCAGGTTATCATTTAAAAAATGCTTTGGTAACATCACTCCCATTGTGTGTGGACTAAACTCCAAAATTCTTGACCTTTATTGTGGAGGTACTAGTTTGAGCCCAGATTTGGTTCAAATGCCAGTTTTTCCAATTTTACAAGTACCTTCTGCAAAGGTTCGTTGTCCTAGATTAACCGGTATGATATTTACCTTAAGCTACTGTGTGGATTGCCAGAGAGAAAGAACCCAGGAAAGATAGCGGTTTGGCATGGGGCTCCTGGGTGGCTCAGTCAGCTAAGCATCTGACTTCAGCTCAAGTCATGACCTCAAGCATCATGAGTTCAAGCCCCAGGACAGGCTCTGTGCTGACAGCTCAGAGCCTGGAGCCTCCTTAGGATTTTTTTGTCTCCCCCCCCCCTCCCCCCCCCCCCCCCCCCAGCTTATGTCTGTCTCTTTCAAAAATGAATAAATATTTAAAAAGAAAGAGGTTTGGCACAATGAGGAAGAAATCATTATTTCAAATTTTGTCTATGACATCTAGGTGAATATATTGATTGAGAACCAAGGAAAGAGAGAAGAAGCAAAGATAAAACTTTTGCAGGCAGTAAAAAATTATAATTGCCATGTTCATCCAATGTAAGACTATTAAATATAAATTTACTACACTACAAAAACATATAGCCTGGGGGTATAGCATATTTAAAACCCCCAATTTTACTGGATAATAAAGCAATAAAATTAAAGCATACTCTATAAAAATGATAGAAACAATATTAAACAAAAGTTCAAATAAAAATCTTGGTGCCATTTACCTCGAACTTTTGGCTCAGTATACAATATTTCAGAGATTATGGCTACTTGACCATCTCAGCAGCTGTTTTCACAGACTAAAGATATAGACTTGGGTTTCATGGTTAAGTGATATTTATTAGACTAGGAGAAATATGGGGGGGCTAGGAGGGGTCATGGCTACTCTTTTGCTCCACATTAGGGAAGTTCTTTTGTTTTGTGACCAAGCACATAGTTTTGAGATAAGAAAAGAGAAGGTCACCTGCCTAACAAGCTGGTTTACCCCAGGGCAGTCAACCAGGTGACAGATGGAGTCAGATTGCCCTCACATTCCTATAAGAGAAGATATTTTTCACAGTCCTGGACCATATCCACTCAACATAAAACAGAATCTGATAACAATTATGGGTTGCTAGTGCACAGTGAGAAGTCAAATACCAAAGCGAGCCCTTGCCAAGTTTTTCTTTGTATTTTAACCACATGATCCATATTCTTCATTAGGCTATCCTTCATCTGTCTAAACAACAGTCTGGTGTTAGTTTATAAAACTTAACCATTCTTAGCCCAGATGCTTATGCATCCTTCTTTGGAATATATTTGTGGAGATTTAAAATCAGTGGTTTGATATAAATATCCGGAGTTTGGAGGTAGAGATGAGATATTGGTTCATTGACATATGGGAATTAAAGCCTTACAATTGGATGAGGTGGCCTAGGGAGCACCTGTTGATAGAAAAAGAGGCCAAGGGTAAGGCACCTGGGTAATCCAACAATTAGAAGCTAAATAGAGCAAGGAGGCCAAGCACACGGAATGCAAAAAAGTAGCTACATGGGTGTGATATTTACTGACTTTTGGAATGACTTTTAGAAAATTTTAAGTCAAGTATTCTGCCTCATCCCCCTATTTTTACTATTGGATGATTTACGACTTTTATACTTCAATGACGCAGACTATTTGTTGTGATGCTTTAATTCCCTCCCCCAATTAGCCTTTTGTTTCATTTATATTTTAATATTTCCCTCATTTTTGTAGTCAAACTTACTCGTTTCTTAAAGTATTACATAACTCATTGCTTTTTTTCTTTTAAGTGTTCTTATCCTTCCACAATATATATTTTTTCAATTTTTGACCAATATATTTTTCTCAATTTTTATGAATTCTTGAAACTTTAGCTCTTTAATTCATCTGGAATGCATTTTTATAACTGAGAAGACATTTGTTGAAACTATGATGCGAATCGTGGCTAGCCAGTCTTGCAGCCAAGGTTCTTCCCACTGAGGCGGTTTCTCTCATTCAGTATCCTGAATACTACTAATAACGAGAGCAGCATCCAGAAGACTGTTGCCTGAGCCTGAAGCTTCTTATGGTGCAGTTTCGGGGGCCTTAGGAATTTTTTTTTAGTGTTTAGTGGCTATGCCATGATCAATCTCTGTTAACAAGGTTTGGTCAAGTTAGCTTCCCAAGTATTCTATTTGAATTTGTTGCTTGTAATCAATCCCAGAAATTTTATTGAGTCATGCTTGTTAAACAGGGTCACACCCTCGGGCCCCCTCCTTTTTTCCTCCCAAATATTTCAAGCCTGAGTGCTATTTTTTATTTCTGTTCAAGCGATTTCGCTTCAGTGTATGAATAAGATATTCTGGTCTGAGGTGGCAAAGTTGTTCAAATTTCTTCTGAATTTGCACCGCAGTATTCCCTAACGCACTTCACCCAATCTGTGTTCCAGTTGGATTTGATTTTTAATAAGAGCCATGATTAATTTTGCGAACAGAGGCCAAGGGAAGGTGTTTTGGAGGGGGAATCTGGCATCCCTGATTCAAGTGCCTGGATCCCTTAGTTGTTTTTATCAGCACACCCACTTTCGGAGCACCAGAGAATTTAACTGCTTAAATCCAGTGGGAACATGTGGGAGCCATTAGTTCTGTCCATCAAATATTTCTAGTTGCTTCTAGGCACACGGTAGGATTGCAATTCTTTGCTCCCCTGAAACTGAGTGTGACCGTTCGATTTGCACTGATCGGTGAAATGTTGAGTAGAAGTGATGTGTGTCACTTCTGGATGGAAGCTTTAAGTGTCAATTCACTCTTTGCCAACCTGTCAGTTCTACATAGAGGCTACCCTGCTAGCCTGGATGCTGGAGATGGGCCAACATAAAGGAGATCAGCAGATGTGTGTCTCCAATGAGAAATAAACCTTTTGTCGTTTTAAGTCACTTACCTAACGGGGTTATTCATTATTAGAGCATCATGGAGTACCTCTTGCCTGACACAAAATTGGATTTCTTAAGGTGGGTTTTTATGGGACTAACCTGATTTCACAGTTTATTTTAAAAGACAAGACATATTGTTATTAGTTACACTTAGAACTGATACAATAAAAATTGATTAGGAAATCAGTCCTGCATGTCCTTGAGGAAAGGCTGTCCTGGGGACAAAGAACTTCATCCACGTGGGGGTGTGCTCATAATGGTTACATTGTACCCCAGGGTGAAATTGTCCTATTGTGACAAAGCACAGTTGAGAGAAAATACACATAAAAATCCTCTCGCCACGTGATAATAATAAAACTTGAATAAAAAGCATGAAGCCGGGGCGCCTGGGTGGCTCAGTCAGTTAAGCGTCTGACTTCAGCTCATGATCTCACGGCTCGTGAGTTCGAGTCCCGCGTCAGGCTGTGTGTTGACAGCTCGGAGCCTGGAGCCCGCTTTGGATTCTGTCTCTGTCTCTCTCTCTGCCCCTCCCCAGCTTGTGCCCTATCTCTGTCTCTGTCTCTGTCTCTATCTCTCTCTGTATATATAAATAAGCATGAAGCCCAAATATAAGACTTCCTAATTTAAACAAAATCCTCATGATCTTCTGAGGAATAGACCTCGTTCATTGATTTTGCCTAGGGCATTGATTTTGCCTAGGCCTGCCTTACTCAGGCCTATATTCAGTTTCGAAGAGTTGTCTGTAATTGTTGATTTTATGGCAACTGTTTTGATTTGTTTTGGGGGGTCAGCCGAATTCCTTGCTTCTGTAACTGCTGTCTATCCCAACACCGTATCAGATTCTTCCAAGTTACTTCCACCTTTTTGCCTGCATTCTGAGCGAATTTCCACAAACCCATGCTGCACAGAGCTCTTTAATATTCTGCATAATTCTCCTGAAGGGAAGGAAAGGGTCTGTAGAGGGTCTATAATCCTCATTTTCATTGTACCTTATACATTGCTGTTTTTTTTTCCTAAACCCAGAGTCTTTACCTCTCTTATCGTTGGCTTTTCAAAACAATATTCTGACCCCTTTCCAGACATATACTTTCAATCTAGAGATTGCTGCAGAAGTTAGGAAAAATGATCTAATTTCAGTTTGCTCTTATGATATTTTATTTTAAAATTTCATACACAGAAGGTATAAGTCAACAACTGATGTCCCTGTCACATTTTAGTCTTGTACACTGTGAACACTCCTTTCCAATGTGATACTTGATTGACTCAATCTTGGATTCCTACTTTACTGTGGCTTTTTCTATATTTCTGTATAGATATCTTTATTTCTTGTGAAAAACTAGGGTCGTATGAATCACAGACACTGCTTTTCTCTTTGGACATGTAGAGAATCTGAGTGGGGTGACTAAAGGTCACCAGCGAAATTGTCATTATTACTTTTCAGTCACAGGCATTGAGATCACTAAGAAAGAAATGATAGAGATGCTTCTTGCCTGTCCTCCCCAATCAAAGGCACATTTAGTTACTTAATTTTTTTTTTTTTTTTTTTTTGCTAACAAAAATCACAAGCGTGTTCTTTTTGAAAGAGAGTAGTGTTCTAGATGTCAGGTGACAATCCTCCTGACTGATTATAAATGTGTTCGTTTCATGAAAGTATATGAACTATGAAACCAACAACAGTGAATACAGCATCTTGAAATGATGGAAGCAACAGGTAAACAGAAACAACCTATCTTTTGTCACTTCGAAAGTCATTTTGGTGTTTGGAATTTTGATAAAGAGAAATGCATCAAAATGTCCTACTTTTGGCATTGTGAATAGCCTGGCCACGAATGAGATGAATATAAAAAAAAATCCTAAAAATTACTTTTAATCTTGAAGTCTTCAAAGATATTTCAAGATGCTCCCAAGTAGTGAAAGATTACTAATCATGGAAATATGTATCATTAATGCTGTGCCAAACCTTGCCTGTGGTTTGTTGTATTCCAATATCTTTAAAAAAATCTTTAAAAAGAAATGCCTTTTTTTTTTTTTTTTAAACAGACCCACCACTGTTCAATCAACCTAAATAAAATGCTTTCAATAAATCTTGTGGGAAACCTATGATCATGGCACATTATGCCACTGGAATTTTTGTTTCTAACTCTGTCACTCAAAAACGATCTAGAAAAACGCCACGTTAAGAAATGTCTTCCTTTTATATATGCTACCCTTACATGTATGTATGTATGAATCTTCTAGACATATATCTGATGACTGTAAAAATTCTCTGAATTAAGAAATTTTTAATATACCTATGGTAAATGGTCCACTTTGTATAGGTTCCCTTTTTAAATGTTTATTTATTTTGAGAGAGAGGGAGAGAAAATGCGAGTTGGGGAGGGGCAGAGAGAGAGAGAGAGAGAGTCCCAAACAGGCTCCGTGCTGTCAATACAGAGCCCAACACGGACCCGATCTTACGAACTGTGAGATCATGACCTGAGCAGAAATCAAGAGTCCGAAGCTCACTGACCCACCCAACCACCCCTGTATAGGCTCTTTTGAGATGAAAATGATAAAGGTTATATGGGGGGAAGTTAAAATGGTGAATAAATTAATTCCAATACTATCACATTTTATAGTCAATGACTGGGTGGCTGCTTTAGCTTTGTGAGAAAGCATTAAGAACTGTCACACACGGCCTTCTATTTATTTATGACTTTGTCCTCTGGAACTAGTAGGAGGGTGAGGTTGGAGACAGTTTGAGGACTGAAGGGTGGGTTTTCCTGGTAGAGCCTCTCAGCTGCTGTGGCTCATCACACCTTGAAGTAAGAGCCTTCAGGCTTGACGGTCTCTCATTTCAGGTTCTGCCACAGAGTTTTGCGGAACGTTCCCAACCCTCCTCGAGCATCAAGAGATTCCTAAAGATCTGTTTTAAACTTCGTTGATACTTTCATGGAAAAGATAATGCTTTAGCTTCTTAGAAGGTTGGCAGAAGAATAGCACTGGGATTTTCTGGACCATTTGTGCTCTGAACGAGAGCAGATGAGCTCAGAAAGGAGGAAGAGAAAACAGGGATACATAGGGGAGTCTTTCAAATTAAAGGTTTACTTCCTTTATACATTTTCCTAGGGACCTCCAGGTTCCTTCCAAAACCCTGACTTCATGAAACTAAAAATAGTCACATGGAACATTCAAACAAACTAAGGCTGTGCTAAGAAGTTAAAGCTCAAGAAATGCTAAACACTTATGGCAACCAATGTCTTAGCAATTGTTACCTGCAGGGGTAACTGTTTTAGAGTCATTACAACTGTTCTACCGTGTTAAATGCCTGTGTACTCAGTGTGGGGGTGGGGTACAGATGGAAAGCAAGCTTTTACATCTGACTTCTAAATTCAGATGTAAACACACCCTCTTCTTTTCTACAATGCTCTGTTGTTTGAAAGAGAGAAGAGTTGGGCCATCTTGTTCTTCATAAAAAAGTCCAGCAAGGACAAGGAAAATTTACATTTTTCATATTATATGCCTTCTGGACTTTTTATATTTATTGCTGTTATACTTGCATTACTGGAGCCAAATTCTTACTGAATTTATTGATATTATTTTTTTTTAACATTCAGAAACAAATGGTCCACACTTAATTTGGAGAAAAAAAATCAGATGAAAGATGGATGCATTTCCAGCTTATATCTCAAGTTTTTTATTAGGGTTGACATTGGACAATTTTCAAACCAAAGTAATGACATAAAAAGTGACTGGGCCATCTGCTTTGCCTCTCCCATTACTTATGAGAATTAATTATGCAATCTTTGTTAGACTGCTCATTTTGGCCACTTGAATGAGTTTTAACACCATGTTAGAACTAACAAACAATTTGCCTTAAACATAATCCTATTTTTTGGACTATACTTTTCAGCATATCGATACATCTTACTCTCTTTAATTTAAGTTGAAATAAGCAACTCTTACACATCTACAATAGGATAAAGATCATTGTGTGTGTGTGTGTGTGTGTGTGTGTTTGTGTGTGTGTGTGTGTGTTTGTGTGTGTGTGTGTTTGTGTGTGTTTGTGTGTGTTTGTGATGGAGATAAAATCTTGAATGGAGTTGCAGTAGGCACAAACATAAGAGACACTGACCAGGCTATAAGAAATGATATCATTACGTATTATATATGGATATATGTATTTAAGGAAGATATTTTTATTCAAAGTCAACATCTTGCTCTCTTGGAGGTCCCCACTCAAAATACACTTTGCAACTACACGGACAGACTGAGTAAAAAAACAAAACAAAACAAAACAAAATACTTATATAGACACATTGTGACCTATTTTCATCCAAATTGCTACATGCAAGATTTGAAATGACATTATATATAGAATAAGATAGCAACAAGACAACTAAATTTAGCCATCTTTGTGTGGAATGCAGACTTGAATGCCTTATCGGGAATTAAAATAGTTTATATAGAAAAAGAAAAGAGGTGTCAAGAGTCTGACTACTAATTTTACTCTGCCATCAGCAGTGTCTGGCCTTTGTCTAAATAAACCTCATTAGGCTCCCATTTTCTAATTTTTTTTAAGTTTATTTATTTCAAGAGAGAGAGAGAGAGAGAGAGAGAGAGAGAGAAAGTGTGAGTGCACGAGCAGGAAGGGGGAGAGAGAGAGAGAGAAAAAGAGAAGCCCAAGTAGGCTCCATGCTGTCAGCACAGGGCCTAATGTGGGGCTTGATCCCATGAATCACGAGATCATGACCTGAGCCGAAATCAAGAGTCTGATGTTTAACCAACTGAGCCACCCAGGCAATTGCCCCCCCCCCCCACCACCCACACACACTTTCTCATTTTATAGAGAAGCTAACTTTCCTGAGTTTGGGGAGTGTTAGTTCAGATTTTTATGCACAATTATAAGTATTACAATTTCAAATGAAAATAATTATGATACTTCAGAGAGGAGTAACGACGAAGGTGAAATCTGACCAAAATTCCACCATTTTTCCCTTCACGTCATTTTTCAAGTATGTAAGAGTGTTCGGTGCATGCTGCTAGTCAGAGCCCTTTCCCTGCCCTCTGCTCAGTAGGCCGAGGGGACAACTGGACAAGCCCAATCCCTCCTCAACTCTGCTGAGCCCACTCATGGTAGTCCTGCTTTGATTACTTTTATTATTTACATATTCAACACCTGTTCTCTTTCAAGAAAGAGTTTCTTGGCCAAACAAAACATATGAGTGAGTTATCATCTTTCTTTTACTTCAATTCATAAGCTGATATTAACAAATTTACATTTGCATACAAAAATACACATTTGTACTTTTCTTCAGCTGACTCAAAGTAAAATGTAATATTATTGCATTATTACTTTTGTTACCCTGCTTTAATAATCAGTATGTGATAAATCAGTTTATGCAATGGCCTTAGAATATGCTATATCAATCCCAAGTCAACTCCCTCATACATACTGTTACATCAACTTTGCCTCACTCCATGAACAAGCTGAAATTTTGAAAAATAATTAAGAAATAATTTTTTTACCATTGGGAATAATTGCAAAACTAACATTGTAATTATTCTGAATAAGAAAATATGAAATTCTTTATAGAATATAAATGTGAAAATTGTCCATGTTTTAGTTATATTCAGAAAAGTTTAATTGTTCCTATCATTAAAACAGAATTGAAAATAAGTCAAGCATTTAACTTAACAAACATTTAACTTACCAAAAATAAAGCAAGAGAAAAGTTGCAGAAACAAATTAACACAGATGACACTTAATAATTGTGAATTAGAAAACTAACAGGGGCGTCAGGGTGGTTCTGTTGGTTAAGCATCCGACTTTGGCTCAGGTCATGATCTCACAGTCCATGAGTCCGAGCCCCACATCGGGTTCTGTGCTGACAGCTCAGAGCCTGGAGCCTACTTCAGATTCTGTGTCTCCCTCTCTCTCTCTGCCCTGCCCCCACTCACACTCTGTCTCTCTCACTCTCTTTCCAAAATAAATAAACATAAAAAAAAATAAAAAAAGAGAACTAACAGACATACTGATTGAAATGCTTGTTTTTATAAAAAATACCAATAATAAAAAATTTCCCTGTCATGTGTGATCAAAACAAAAAGAAAGAAAAGAAAAATATGACATGAGAAATAAAACAGATATATTCACTAGAGCAGGAAAGATTAAAGAATTATAAAGAGCATTATGCCAATCTCATGTTAATAATTTTATACATTCAGATAAAAAGGATAATGTCCTAGAAGAATAATAAATTACTAAAAGTAAGTTGAATACAAGAAAATAATTCAAGATCTATGGGGAAAATTCTGTTAATTACTTATCAGTAAAAGAGAAGCTGGGCGCAGGTGTTTTTTTACTAACATTTTTATATTAGTCAGAATATTCCATATGACAAAGAGATAGAGGATATCTTAACTCCTTTTACAATTTTATTGCCAAATATTGATGAAGAAGGCAGGAACCACGGTTAACCACGAACATAAGTATCTAGGAATAAACTACAGAAGTTGTAGAAGTAATTTACCCAGAAAATTATAAAACATTATTGAGAGACATTAACAAGGATCTAAATAAATGGATGCATATACTAAGTAGACAGAAGACTCCATATTGCAATGTCAATTTTAGCCAATTTATATGTAAATTTAACCCCTATAAAAATCTCTCTTTTTTGGTAGATATTGACAGTCTGATCCTAAATTGGAAAATGTAAAGGTCCTTGAAGAGCTTGGACCATTCTAGAAAGAAAATGCACTATAAATGTCCTTATCTAATAAGTAAAATATACAGGTGAGAAAGGAAAACAAATCTCAAACTTCCTATGTATGTATTGGTTTGTATGAGGTATGGACCTATTGGACATTCTGATTCAGGGTGAGTATCCTCATACACGGCCTGAATCAGAGGTACTACCCAGTTTTATCAGTTGGAGATGCTGACCCAGATGGCCATATCTAAAGAACCCATAAGCCCTGTCATTAGCAGGCAGTAACAAAAATAGGCTTCTCTTCTTTTAGGAGATGTGCCAAAAATTCAGACTCTAAGTGGCCCTGAATTATGTAATTCTCAATGATTTCTTTATGGATTTATATTTAAGTAACTGTACTATGAGGAGACATACCTGTTCCTCTGATAACCTTCCAATTAATTTATAAACTCTCTTAAGGCATGGGTTGAATAGAATTCACTGGTTGAAACCTTAAGTAAGAGGAAATCAATTAAGGAATTCCTAGGGGAAATTAAAACCTAAAGTAATTAAAATGTCTCAATGGGACTCGACATTTCTACTAAAGAAATATACCAGCATGCCTCAGAGACACTGTGGGTTCAGTTCCAGACCACTGCAATAAAGCAAATATTGCAATAAAGTGAGTCAAATGAATTTTTTTATTTCTTAGTGCATAAAAAAGTTATGTTTGCACTGTACTGTAGTATATTAAATATGCTCTACATTGTATGTAAAAATGTACATATTTTAATTAACAGTACTTTATTGCTAAAAAATGCTACATCATCTAAGCTTTCAGTAAATCATAATCTTTTTGTTGGTGAAAGGTCTTGCCTTGATGTTGATGGTTGCTGACTGATCAGAGTGGTGGTTGCAGAAGTTTGGGATGGCTGTGGCGATTTTTTGAAATAAGACAGCAGTTTGTTCCTTGATTGACTCTTCCTTTCATGAACAATTTCTCTATAGCATGTGATGCTGTTTGATAGCATTTTACCCACAGTAGACCTTCTTTGAAGATTGGAATCAATCTTCACAAACCCTGCTGTTGCCTTAGCAACTAAATATATGTAGTATTTTATTTTATTATTTTTTTATTTTATTAAAAAAGAAACGTTTTATATTTATTCTTAAGAGAGAGGGTGGGATCAGGGGAAGAGCATAAAGAGACGGAGACAGAATCTGAAGCAGGCTCCAGGCTCTGAGCTGTCAGCACAGAGCCCGACATGGGACTCGAACTCACGAACCACGAGATCATGACTTGAACCAAAGTCGGACACTCAACCGACTGAGTCACCCAGGTGCCCCAGTATTTTAAACCCTTCGTTGTCATTTCAACAATCTTCACAGACTCTTCACCAGGAATAGATTTCATCTCAAGAAGCCACTTTCTTTGTTAAAGAATTATAAAGGAATTATTATAGGAAGCAACTCCTCATCCGTTCAAGTTTGATCATGAGACTGCAGCAATTCAGTCCCAGCTTCAGGCTCCACTTCTAATCCCAGTTCTCTTGTTTCTACCACATCTGCAGTTAACTTCCTCGACTGAAATCTTGGACCCCTCAAAGTCATACATGAGGGTTGGAATCAATTTTTTCCAAACTCCTGTTCATATTGATTTTTTAGCTTCTTCCCTTGAATCACGAATGCCCTTAATGATATCAAGAATGGTGAATCCTTTCCAGAAGATTTTTGATTTACTTTGCTCAAATCCATCAGAGGAATCACTGGCTATGGCAGCTATAGCCTTAGTAAAATATATTTCTTAAACAATAAGACTTGAAAGTCAAAGTTCCGAGGCGGCTGGGTGGCTCAGTTGGTTAAGCGTCCGACTTCGGCTCAGGTCATGATCTCACAGTCCGTGAGTTTGAGGCCCGTGTCGGGCTCTGTGCTGACAGCTAAGAGCCTGGAGCCTGCTTTAGATTCTGTGTCTCCCTCTCTCTCTGCCCCTCCCCTGCTCATGCTCTCTCTCTGTCTCAAAAATAAATAAAAACATTAAAAAAAAAAAAAAAAAGAAAGAAAGTCAAAGTTCCTCATTGATCCACGGGCTGCAGAATGGATATTGTGTCAGGAGGCATGAAAACAATATTCAGCTCACTGTACATCTCCATCAGAGCTCTTGCATGACAACGTGCATTAGCGATAAGCAGTGGTATTTAGAAAGTGATCTATTTTTCTGATCAATAGATCTCAACAGTGGACTTAAAACATTCGATAAACCATGTTGTAAACAGGTGTGCTGTCATCCAGGCTTTGTTGTTCCATTTACAGAGCACAGACAGAGTAGCTTCGGCATAGTTCTCATGGGCTCTAGAATGTTCAGAACGTAAAGAAGCATTGGCTTCAACTTAAAGTCGCCAGCTGCATTAGCCCCTAACAAGAGAGTTAGCTTGCCCTCTGAGGCTTTTGACTTCTTCTCTTTGGCCATCTAAGTCCTAGAAGGCATCTTCTTCCAAAATATGGCTGCTTTGTCTACACTGAAAATCTGTTGTTTAGTGTAGTCACCTTCATTAATCATCTGAGCTAGGTCTTCTGGATGATTTGCGGTAGCTTCTACGTCACCAGGTGCTGCTTCACCTTGCACTTGTATGTTATGGGGATGGCATCTTTCCTTAAACCTTAGGACCCAACCTCTGCAGCTCCATACCTTCCTTCTGCAGCTTCCTCCACTTCCAGCCTTCGTAGAATTGAAGAGAGTTAGGGCCTTGCCGTGAATTAGGCTTCGACTTAAGGAAATATGACCGGTGTGATCTTCTTTCCAGACGGCTCAAACTCCCTTCATAGCGGCACAAAGGCATTTTAGCTTATCATCCATCTGTTCACTGGAGTGACAGTTTTAATTTCCTTCAAAAAATTGTCCTTTGCCTCCACAGCTTAACTAACTGGTGCAAGGGACTTAGCTTTCAGCCTCTCTCAGTTTTTGACCGGCCTTCCACACCAGCTTAGTCACTTCTCGCTTTTGATTTCAAGGGAGAGATGGGAGCTTCCGTGGTTCCCTTGAACACTTACAGGGCACTGGAGGTTATTAATTGGCCTAGTTTCAATATTGTGGTATCTCAGAAAATAGGGAAGTCAGAGGAAAGGGAGGAAGATGAGGGAACAGCTAGTTTGGAGAGAAATTAGAAGACACATTTATCGATTAAGTTTGCCATCTCATGAGGGGGGCGGTCCCTAGTGCCCCAAACAATTACAATAGTCATACCAAAGACTACTGATCACAGGTCACCACAGTAAATAAAATCATAATTAAAAAGTTGGAAATATGAGAGAATTACCAAAATGTGACAGCCACAAAGTGAGTGAATGTTATTGGAAAAATGGTGTGGATAGACTTGCCCAAAGCAGGGTCGCCACAAACCTTCAATTTCCAAGAAAAATGTAATATCTGTGAAGCACAATAAAATAAGGTATGCCCGTACGGTTACTCATGCTGTCTGAATCACAGAAAATTAGCTATAACTGGGGTGTCCAAAGAAATTTCAAAATAACATTAAGAAATTTTACATTTTTTGTCAATTACTAGACAACCCTCAAGCAAATAATCTTGACTCAAATCAAAAAGTACATTATAGTTAAAATGAAGGAACAGTGACAATATAAAACTCTACCACAGTACCCCTGGATAGGATTACTTTTATTCCTAATAAAGATTTCCTTTTATTTTTATGCCTTTCAAAACCTTAGGTAGTTGAAGAGTTCTTTTTTATTTAAAGCAAACATATTTTAGCATAAAATCATGGAATTGGTATAAGCAGCATCCAAAATAAAGTTCTTTTTCATTGTTTCATTTTCATATTGTGTACATACATACATTTACAAGCACGAACTGATCAGGGCCTTTACTGTATGTATTTGCCTGTTTGCAACATAAGCTCATTTAACTACTCTAAACGGAATTTACTCATTTTATACGTCATACCCATTTTATAAGACCATAATGGATATTTTCCCAATTTAAGTTGTGTTTCATATTTTGCTTATTCAGTACTTCCTGACAAATACATATTTGTTTATTTTCGGTCTTATCAAATGGAACTCCACTTTCATCCAATCTCTTAAGATATAATCATATGAACCCTGCCTGAGGGATCCCCTTGTCCCATTTAATGTTATTCTAGGTGACGGCTTCAAGCAGCTCGAATGTAATGCCTAGCCATCCACTAATAAGTTAGCCTTGTTCTAGGTCTGGTTTCTCATACTTTAGTTCCGGGAATCAGGTTTCTGATTAGCTCTTGAGCCCCAATTCCCATATTCCAACAAGCAGTTGCTATCTTATACTTTAATGCAGAAGTTCCTGTCTGCGAAAATTATCACTTAAAATATTCTGCCCATGTGATCCCATAAACAGAACTTAAAAAATGTTGGCATTTTACCATGTGAGCCACAGTTCTCAGATAGCTGGAAGCAGGACAAATATTATTTTTCAGGCTATGTGCCCTCTTTTCGATTCCTGGAAACATCATTGTTACAACCAAGTTAATATTCACAGGGGAGTAACTGTTAGAATAATCAGAGTAACAAGCTGGTACGTGAGGCGGCAACTTGAATAACTTGGTTAAGCGTCCGCTAAAGAGCCAGAATAAGAGGACAAAGAACAAGAAAACGGAGAAAAGAGAAGAGGGGAAGGAGTTGAGTGTGCATTTTCTAACAAAGTTGAGACATTTAATTTTTACTATGTATAATTTCAAGTTCTAGAAACTGCAGGCATATATAAGAAAAAAAAAACACCCTCTTTGGTGATTTTGCCAGCCAAGTAACCTAGAAGTAATATTCGTACTTCGTTCGGGGTTATGTTTCCATAAGTATCTTCAATGTGTCCACTATTTTTTCAGAATCAACTCTCTTTTTACATTTCAAAATAAAATAGGCAATGTTGAACACCAATGGTTGCTGGCATCACAAAAAGGAAAGCAATCACACGCTAAATGCCTCCTGATGGAAGAACAAGGCTAACTCTGAAGTTCCTGGCCTCAAACAGAACCTGGATCCTGAATCCGAGTGGTTGTCTAGACTCAAATACCAACTTACAAAGGATCCAGAAGGCAGCGAGATACAGAGTACCGTCACCATAGTACTATACTCAGCAAGCCCAGATGGGAATTCCCTGAGACTTAAAACCAGGGATTTTTCCACCAAGTGCAAGGACAAAAAACAGAGAAGGAGAATTTGTAGATTAAAACATTTTTTTAAAAAATCAGTGAATTTCCAGGTGTGAACTTTATTTAGATCCTGATTTAAATAAATGTAAAAAAAAAAAAAGACATTTAGGAGACTACAGGATAGTTGTACATTTCCTACTTATTTGGTGATAACTAAGGATGCTTATTTTTTAAACTGTGATCATGGTATTGTGGTACAGTTGACCCTTGAACAACAACCTGAGGGCGAGGGGTGCCCTCATGGTTGAAAATCTACATATAACTTTTGATTTCCCCCCAAACCTAACTACTAATATCCTACTGTTGATCACAAGCCTTACCAATAACCCAAAGAGTAGCTTAACACATATTTTGTAATGTTATATGTCTTATACACTGCATTCTTACAATAAATAAGCTAGAGAAAAGAAAATGTTAAGAAAATCATAAGGAAAATACAGTACTGTACTGTTTTTATTTTTAAAAATCCATGTAAAAGTGTACCCATGTAGCTCAAACTCACGTTGTTGAAGGGTCAACTGTATTTTAAAGAAAAAATCTTATTAGCAATGCATGCTGAAATATCTACAGATGAAATTATATGATGTCTAGAATTTACATCAAAATAACATGGAAACAAGGACAGACTGAAGGGTTATGTGTGAAACAAGAATGTCAATATGTGATTAATTACTACCACTTGGTCCTACACTACTCTGTCTGCTTTTCTATATGTTAAAATTCTCATAGAGTGTTTTTTTAAGTTATAGCAAAATAAAGGCTTTTCCAGGCGACCGAATAAGCAAACAAACAAAAAATAAGCCTTTCAAGTTCCTACTATTTCCATGAATTTTGTTTTTTTTATACTTTCCAATTCCGTGAAGGTTTCAAGGGAAGACATTTGTATTCTCCTCTATTTTTAAAAAATTTATTTAGATAAAAGCATTTGCAGCAAATATAATTTTCTGTCATCAGACCATTTTCACCTGTACTGATAATATAATTGAATTTTTTTTTTGAAGTATAGTTGACATACAATGCTCTTTCAGTTTCAGGTGTACAACATAGTGATTTGGCAATTTTGCACGTTAAGTTATGCTCACCACAGTAAATGTAGTCACCATCTGTCGCCATACAACATTACAATATAATTGTATATTTGTATAATTGTATAATTGTAATGATTTTAAGGCACAGGTCTTTTTACTAGGGTGAAGACTTATTTTAAGACACTAGACATTAAGATTTCTTAAGGTTTTTACGTGGCAATACTTTAGACAGCCTGACTATTAATATAACATAAAGAAGTAAACATGCTAAATTTTAAGATAAATTGAAGATGATGAATAAATTAAATTGTTCAAAGAACGAACAAATTTTGTTTAATGGAGAGTGGAAACAAGAATGCAAATGCATTCAAAAAATTATCTTGCTCTGTAAATTGTCTCTAATACGGAATGGTAAAAACATACTGACTAATACTTAACTTGTAATCATTTATTTTTGCACATGAAGACAGTAATGGAAATATGGGCTCAGTTTACTGTCAGGGTGCTGACTTTTACTGTCATACATTTCTCCGTAATGTTTGTGACATCTCATTGGTTTATGAGTCTTAGCAACATTAAAAAAGTAATTAATAAATACAACTCACAGCCTAATCTAAGCAGAGTTTGATTGATGAAAATCACTGAGTTTTTTCTTCAACATTTTATTCAGAGTTTCCTACATCATATGGAAATAGAATAGCAATTGAATCAACTGAGAACTAATAAGATCATAATTAGGGTCTTATAAGGTTAATTTATAGTAATATCAGATTCCTTACTAATCATAGTAGATAGCAGATTCAACATCACATTTAAAAAAAAAAGATGCACAGTAAATCTTAATTACTTACACTGAAAGGTCCTACTCTCTACATCACATTGACAATTTAAATCTTCCTAGTATAACTGTTCAGGACCTTTGCCCTGTTTGAAAACAACCAAGTAAATGCAAATGATTTTAAATCAAGGATGACTGTGCAATTACTTTAGGAAAGGAAGAATTAGCTTATCCATTAGTGTTATAGGTTGCTATAAGGAGAAACATGCTGTCTGTTCATTCAATTAGCCCCCAACCTCAAGGCAACCAATCATTTCATTTGTAACATTGCTGATTAAGCAGCTCTGAATTTTGAAAAAGCTATGCCTTCAGACAATATAACCTTGCTAACATATTTCTCTGGGAATGCTTAGATCTATTTGGTGCCTTAGTTAATTGTCGGAAGACATAAATGATTTATTTACTAGATTTTGATCAAATTCTATTTAAACATTTATGATAAAAAGAACACTATAAAATTAATTTTCTAATCCAAATCACCATAAACATACATAAATATTACTTCAAAATGCGATGATAACTTGATGATATATGTACTGAATTTATTCAATAAAATAATAGAGAATGGAAACAAGAATGCAAATGCAAATCTCACACAGTATTGTCTGCTTTAAACTGAACAAGTATTTTCACTTTGAACTATGCAGCAGAAATCTTAATTCCAAATAGTTACATAACAGAACATTGCAACTATCAATTATTGTTCAAAATTTATGCTTCCACACGAAAGTATTAAATGTTTTTAGATGAATGCACCTTCAATCAATATAAGAAAGCAACCCTGAGCATCTCAAGGTTTTTTAATGTACATTTAATTTTAGACATTTTTCTCTACTTACAGAACTTCATTTCAAGAGTAAAGTATTATAACTATATTTTCAGAAACATGTGAACATGCAAACCTCTCAGATAATAATGCATATATATATCATATACAGCAATATATATGTATATGTATATACATATATATTGCTGTATATGATATTAAATATAAAAGGAAGAGTAAGAGCTTTACCTGGTTAATCACCTGTGTTGGTCTAAAGCTGAGAAGAACAAATGGATTCACCAGCAGTGTCTTGTCTGGTATCATGAGCGAGGTGGCCGCAGTTTCAAGGGGTGGGATTTATCTTCAGTAATGAATACCCAAGGGACTGTTTCCAATCAGGGAATGCTACTGCAGACAATGAAACCATTCTCTATTTGTTGACCGAGGTTTTGTATGTGCAATCTGCTGTGGGTGTATTCATACATCCCCACAGGAACCGACATATATTTCACTGAAGTTCATGGTATGAAGGATATTTTGAAACAAAGATTATAGGAAAATAAAACTTATCATTCATTTCTCTGAAGTTTTTCCACTGGTTTATTCATTGCTTCTAATTTTCCCCCTGTTGGAAAGAAAATCATGAAAAGGCTTAACTCCAAGCAGTATAATCTCTCACCTGATGATACCAGAGCCCTCTGGAACAACACTGTGGATGGATATACACGGTCTCTGCCTTGAAAATTTTAATGACGGGAGCGCCTTGCTATTTTTAGATCTACCTTATTCAGCTCAGGACAGTGTTACCTGTTAGACATTTCTCTATATTCACCAAAATGTATGTAACAGTATTTTCACCAAAAATCTATATAAACTCCTATGTCTCCTATTACAAATCAGAACGTTTTGTTTATCTGACAGTTACATTTCCCAGTTAGGTAGTTCTAATTTGTTGTCACACATTCTTCACCCAGTTCTGTCCATTTCTTTCAAGTGTATATCCATAATCCAACTTCTCACCACTCGGGCTCTACTGCCCTAGAGAGCTGGCCATCAGCCGATCTTCCTGAATGGCTTCCCTTTTTCTACACTGCTGCCCTGCAATCTATTTTCCATACTGCAGCCTGGCCGATCCTTTAAAAGATAAATCAGATCATGTTATTCTCTTGACCCTCCATTACTGTCCTACTTTAACAAGTGATCTGAAAAAATTCTCTAGTAACTTCCAGCCTCATTTAGAATAAAATAAAACCCCCTTAGGATGGCCTGTAATAGCCTGGCCTCTCACCCCAGCTCTCTGACCTTACTTAACTCTTATCCTTCTCTTCTTCTTCCCAACTTGCTCCCTCCACTGTCTGGGTACACTGGCCTTCTGGTTGTTCCTCGAAGATGTGGGCAGTGCTTCCGCCCTGGGAACTTGACCTGATGACTATTGTCCTGGAATACCCCTTCCCAGGTGGATTTCTCTGCATTTACTTGTCAGTTCAAATGTCAGCTTAACTGTGGGATCTTTCTTGACTACCCATGGAAATAGCATATACACCCTTCATCATACTCCCTCTTATCCTGTCTTATTTTTTCTTCATGGCATTCAGTTATTTATGCATTTATTTGTTTATTAGGCATATCACCAAATAGAATAAAAACTCCATGAGAAAGGGGATTTTGTTTATTTACTGACATATCTTAGCATCATGAACAGGGCTTTGCAACGAGTTGGCATTGAAAACATATTTCTTAAATGAATGTATTATTAAGCTTTGCTTCCTTCTCCACTTTATAGAATATTCTAACCAATAGAATCTAATGGAATAAATGAATTATCAGTCTATGGTACGAGCCTATCTCGGAGATCTTGAAGATTTGATTCTAGACCACTGCAATAAGATCAATATCATAATAAAGCAATTTTTTTAGTTTCCCAGTGCATATAAAAGTTATGTTTACACCATACTTTAAGTGTGTAATAGCATTGTGTCTATTATGTCTACATACCTTAATTTAAACATACTGTATTGCTAAAAAACGTTAACCATAATCGCAGCTTTCCACAAGTCATAACCACGGACCACGGATCCCATAACAAATATAATGAAAAACTGCAATACTGCGAGAATTACTACAATATGATGCAGAGACACGAAGTGGGCAAAGGCTGTGGGGAAAATGGCGTCATCAGGCTTGCTCAACACAGGGTTGCCACAAACGTTCAATGTGTAAAAAACAATATCTGCGAAGGGCAATAAAACAAGGCACAATGAGAGACAGACCAAGTATGCGTGTAGTGCCCCCTCGTTCATGGTTTTGTTTTTTGGCGTCTGAGGTTTCAGTTGCCCACAGTAACTCAGTCCAGAAGCAGATGATCCTCCTTCTGATGGACTGTCAGAAGGTCAATAGTAGCCTAACACCACGTCACAGTGCCTGGTCACCCATCTCGCTTTCTCTCATAACGTAGGCATTTCATGGTCTCGTTTCATCACGAGAAGGGTGAGTACTGTGCAACAGAATGTTTTGAGAGAGAGACCACATTCACATAACTTTTATAACAGCATGTTGTTATAACTGTTCTATTTTATTATTGTTGTTGCTAATCTCTTTGTCCAATTCATAAATTAAACATTATCATAGGTATGTACGTATAGAAAAAAAACATGGTATATATAGGGTCCGGTAGCATCTACAGTTTCAAGCACCCACTGGGGTCTTGGAATGTATCCCCCGTGGATAAGGGGAGGGTTACTGTATGCTAATAATGGCTTATGTGACTTTGTAAACTAGCATAACCATCAAACATATATTAAAATCTTAGAACCTGAAGATTCACCCTTTGTTCATCTTCTGTTACCAGGCAGGACTGCATTGAATCTATGGACAATTTTGTTCTTGATCTCCCTTTATACCTATTCAATTGGCTTTAATCACCGTTATTATAAGAAAATACTCTCTGCATAAAAATTGGTTTCTTTCTGCAAATAATCTCTCAGGAGATTCTGAAAAGGTCTTAATAGGACTTTCTTTTTTTTTTTATTCCTTAAAATATGCAAGGCTTTTTCTGAAGCACTAGTTTACTACAGGTCTTAATTTATATCTCCTTCACATTCAAAAAGTATCTCTTTATTCATTTCAGCAAAATCTCTACATTTATTTGAAAGCTAAAGAATAAAATGAGGTGTCAGTTTTGTGAAACAGCATGCAAGTGAAACTATCTTTGACCCTGTTTGAAGTGAGACGTAACTTCCTAATCGTACCTTGAGTTAATCCTAATGGTTACTTCTAGACAATGAGAGAAAAAGTGATACAACCAACAAGTAACTCAATTTGTAAAAGTTTTAGAAGTTTGATATATCATAGGTCAAGATATAAGAGGTGATATGAAAGCTACTGTGTTAGGGGCACCTGGATGGCTCAGTCAGTTAAGCATCTGGCTTTGGCTCAGATCATGATTTCATAGTTGGTGGGTTCGAGCCCCACGTTGGGCTCTGTGCTGACAGCTCGGAGCCTGGAGCCTACTTCAGATTCTGTCTCCCTCTCTCTCTGCCCCTCCCCTGCTCACACTCTGTCTCTCAAAAATAAATAAATGTTAAAAAACATTTAGAAAGCTATCGTGTTCGGAGTCAGGGATGTAGAATGTTTAGGATTGGGATAGTTGTAGAATGGTCAGAAAAAACAGATGTTTTATTAAGTTGGGTTTTTTTTAACTTTTTATTTTTTTAAGTTTATTTATTTATTTTGGGAGAGAGAGAATGAGAGAGAGAATCCCAAACAGGCTCCGCACTGTTAGTGTGGGGCTCGAACTCATCACTCGTGAGATCATGACCAGAGCTGAAATCAAGAGTCAGACGCTTAACCGACTGAGCCACCCTGGCGCCCCTATTAAGTTGGTTTGTAAAACAAAGCTTCATATCACTACTAGGATTTTGGCATATTTATCTATGTTTCTACATCTCTATATATGTGTCTATATATCTACCAGTGTATCTCTCTACATCTCTATGTCTCTATGTCTCTATCATCTATCTATCTATCATCTACCTACTCACCATACTTATATAAAGGAAAAATATTTAGAATATTTGACAACAAGTTTAGCTGAGGTAATAAATAATTGGAAAGAATTTTGGCCATCATCTTTGGAGCAGGGTCCTGGAGGCTCCTTATTTTCCAGGTATCACACTGATTTCATGGATCACAGAGACACAGAGTCACAATGTAGGTGCTGAGCCACACGAGGGCACTCAGGGCTCCTGGGTAGCTTAGATCAAATGTGTTACTCACTCTATTGCACAGATATTTTATTCTTAGTAAAGATTTCTTGAGCTTACTTAAACAAAATTCTTACTATAAGCATATAAGTTAAGGTAATGACTTTCTAATGACTTTTATCATTTTTTTAAATGTTTGTTTATTTTTGAGAGAGAGAGAGATGCAGCATGAGCAGGAGAGGGGCAGAGAGAGGAGGGGACAAAGAAAGGAGGAGACACAGGATCTGAAGGAGGCTCCAGGCTCTGAGCTGTCAGCACAGAGCCTGGCACGGGGCTCGACCTCATGAACCATGAGATCATGACCTGAGCTGAAGTTGGAGGCTTAACCAACTGAGCCACCCAGGTGCCCCTCTCTAATGACTTTTATAAGAGGAAATATGTCCTTTATATTTCCTTTGGAATACTTTCTCAATAACCTTTGAAGCAGTGCTCATAAAATTACTATGTTCCAGGCTTTGAAAACAATTTTCTCAGATCACATGCAAGCTTAAGGTACCATTTAACCATTCTTCAGTAAAGGAATAAATTTGTTCATTTCTGAGTTCTGTGTTGTGCTTATATTAAATTACTGTCTAACTGGTTTCCATCCACTTTCCAGATTACCTTAATAGAAAATAACATTACTGCCCCAGGTCATTTCTCCTGATATAAATGGATTAGATACGTATATTTTCTTATTCCTCCTTAGAGAGGTTTAATCTGGCAGCAGCATTTTCTGAATTTGACACTGGTTAAGGAACAATGCATCCATTAGTGGCCAAGGTACAGCTAGATGTTAATTAAATCATCATGCTCTTTCGTAGGTGGATTATGTTTTCTGTTAGAGAAAATTAAATTCGTAAAATAATGCTTTTCCCTTGAAAATGGAAAATCTTTTTGCATGGTTAGCAGCTGCCACTCTAATTTCTGATGCAGTGTGCAGGATGAGAGAAAAGACATAGTACTTCATAATCAAGACAGTGGCCCTGAAGAGACTGCAGTCACTTCTATACCTGGGAGAAGGCTCATTTTATACTTTGCAAGTGAGCATTGTTTGGAATTCTGAAATCAAACCCTTCTCTCTGAATGCGGAGACATTAGAAATGACAATTTGTATGTCACAGTATCTTTACTCTAAAGCACTTCAAGGATTGTAAATAAGCATGTGATTGTGTCTGTGGTTCTTCTTTATGGAAACAGAACATCAGAATGCTTTCCACAGGGTGTTGGGTTTGTGAGAAGCCCTCTGTGTCTAAAGGCTGGAACAAAGCCTATTATCCTAATGATCTTCTTTCTGTGCCCCTTCTGGACGAAGCCACAGGATTAATGGTATATTTTTAAATTGGATTTAAAGAGTTATATGGATGTTAAAAGTATGGTAAAGAGTTCCTTTACCCCAATTTCTATACCCAGTGTCTTAGAAATTCCCTCTCTTCTTTGTTCCTCCCTATCCAGTTACCTTTCTCGTTCCTAATACATCCCTAGGTAGAGGGTGTCTGGATGGGTATAGAGGGGAGGGGACAAGTGACATTTGCATTGGCTTGAATGTCAGCAGGCAGAAAGGAGCTGTTAAGAAGTGGGAAAACAGCCTAATTTTATTGATGGTGGCCCTAGAGAGACATATTTAGAAAGTCCCAAGCTAGAAGAGTGAATTCAAAAATTTGTTTTTAATTCTAGTATTTTAACATAGGCACAGGAAAAAAAAAATCTCACTATATCTTACTGATTTTTTTGGTTGAAATATTAAAAGAATAATGAAAATTAAACCTATAAAATGTGCATTTTGAAGTTCTTTTTAAACCCAAATATGCTAGTGGCTTTTCTAATCTCCTCTTCTGAACTGCATACATGGTATCTACACATTTAGGATAATGACCTACTTATCTGAAAACCGGAGCTGAGAAGGATTACACAATTTTATCAAGTAGAGTGAAGCTGTCCTTTGCACCTTCTGTTCAGCCATCCTCAGATGCCATCTGTTGACATACCCATCCTATGACTGGAGCATCTTAAGAAATCACATCTACATTAGGAAAGCAAAGGCTTTCTAGAAGCCACATCCAGGAGGCCTGACTGTCCAAACACCTCTCAAAGAGAAAGAAGTTACAAGAACTGGCTTACAGTACTAAGGATTCATCCCTAGGGGCTCAGGTGGTGACCACTTCTATCTCTAAAATTAAGGAAATTCCGCCATGAGAACTGTCAGCAGAGAAAGAGGAGGGGACTGCCTCTGGGTTGGCAACGGCCAGTGTCAGAGGCTGCCACACTAGATGGGATTCCCTGCTTAGGATCCTTTCTGCTGGGAGGCAGATTTATAATTTTGTCTTGCAGCAGTTTAATCCCCCAGAAAACTGTAGTTGCCAGCTTCTGGAATGACAATGATAATGGTATTTCCTTCCCTTTTCCGTTGATTTGGGATAGGATCAGTGCATCAGTACAAAAAATACTTAAATTCTGTGTAAATAAAATATAAAATATGTAATTCATAATACAACTGTATCAAGTAGTTGGGAAGGCACGCAGTGTGTTTTTGTGGAAAATGCACCGGCTTTGGAAGCAATATTCAAATTTCAGTTCCGCCATTAACTAACCTTGTTACCTTCAGAAATGTGTTCATCCTCCTAGAGACTCAATTTACTCACATAAAGTAGGAATTCAACTTGCAGGATGCTGTGAACATTAAGTAAGATTATGCCCATAAATCACTTATCACAACTCTCGACACATACAAGCTGCCTACTAAATGGTAGTAACTATTTAACTTATGCTCCAATATACTCATTTTATCGTAAAAATCTCATGATCTTATATGTTTCTAAGGGTGTACATGTTCCATCTGGAAAATGCACGGCTTTCCATTATAATACTCTTATTAATACAGCCAAACCATTACTTACAGGGGGTTAACAGTCTGGTGCATTAGTAAAGGTAAATGAACTCTATCCCTGTTTGCTATTCGAAGCAGGATTTAAAAAAAAATTTTTTTTAACGTTTATTTGTTTTTGAGACAGAGAGAGACAGAGCATGAACGGGGGAGGGGCAGAGAGAGGGGGACACAGAGTCTGAAACAGGCTCCAGGCTCTGAGCTGTCAGCACAGAGCCCGATGCAGGGCTCGAACTCACGGACCGCGAGATCATGACCTGAGCCGAAGTCGGCCGCTCAACCGACTGAGCTACCCAAGTGCCCCCAAAACAGGATTTTTAAGCAATAGGCACATGGTCCATCCTTGCAGGTTCACTTACAACGTACCATGGAACTAAGCACTATGGATATTGTATCCTGATACTGTAAAACAGAGCTCAAATTTGATAGGAAAATAAAGCTTCTAATCATGACCTTGTTGGAAAGGTAAATGGTTTCATTTTGAGTAACATGTGGTAGAACGTACACCCTTACTTAGCTTAGGACTGGAAAAATGCTCACACATTCCTTTTTAGAATATCAGGTGAGCCCAGAGGAAGGTTTGCATCAGTAGCTTAATAGGCTAAATCATTTTTTCAATTTTTATTTTTATTTTTTTGCACTCACATAAAATTCTAACTATAGAGTAATTAGAATATTATTAGATAACTGAGTAAATTTTCATGCATTTATATAAAGGTGAAGTTAATTTTTATCCACTTGCTAAAAAAGTTAAATTACAGCTATTGGAGTGGATCTTTTAAAGCTGATTTCTTACACAGCTGTCCCTTACCTTTAAAAGCATTCACTGGAAAAAAAAAAACAACCTAGCATATTATTATCTGCTGTCTAAGATAATAAATGATTGAAGACTTAGGAGCATTTTAAGTACCACTTAACATAATGAATTGGCTCTACTTACCACCACATTGAACAGTAATTTAATTTGCTCTATTAATAACTCAGAGCAAATTTAATGTAAATAACAAATATGCTCTCTTTGAAATCCGCATATACTAAAAAATGCTTGCACCTCCAAACACAGCTTTCCCATATATATATTATATGAAATATATGAAAATTATATGAAAAAAATATATATGTGTGTGTTTCCCTTGAAGGAATTTCATCAAAAAACCATGAAAGGTAAAAAAATATGAAATAATTCACTGAAAAACACATCTCCACTATTGCACCTCCTGGGTGGAGATATTTACCCTAAAAGCAACTAACAATGGCCACGAATTTTGGAGGCTTAAAGTATTAGGTGCCTGTTGAAAAAAAGTGTCACTGTACAAGCTAGGTTAGGCAACTGATACCATAAACAACTCTTAAATCTCAGGGGGTGAATATTAAAAATGTTTGGTTTCTGCTCATATCACAGTCAAGAGTGAGTTACATGGCTGCCCTCCAAGCGACAACTCAGAATTCCCTCTCGTGATCCTACCATTTTATAATTTCAAGATCAGCTTGGTGCCATGAAGCTTCTAGAAGGCAGAAAGAGTGAGGAATCTCACACGTATGATACTTAAATGCCTCAGCCTAGAAATGGATATGTATCGCTTTCACTCATATTCTATTGGCGAGAAATAGATACATGCTCTAACCTATCTACAAAGGAGAAGGGACTTGGGGATACAGCTCTCCTTCGCTCAGCCACTTGCAAGAACTTAGTCTATACTATGGAAGGGGAACATGAAACTCTGGTAGTCAACTAAGTGTCTCCGCGACCATCATCAACCTTCTAAGTCTAGATTTCGAACCGTTAAAAGACAGTAAGGAGGCCAACATATGGGAGGAAGCTGCAACGTGGACCAAGTATCATCAATTTATGCTCTAGAGTCTAAGGACAGCTACTAAAAATTATTTTTTCAGAAAAAGTAGGTACAGTCATTCCATCTTTTTCTTTTCAACTTAACACAGTTGAGAGATGAGCAACTTTTAAAAGTCATATAAAACATTTTTTATTGCCCTTAGAGAATTAGAGTCTACAAGAAAGTATTGTGGCCAACTTTTTTGGCAGGAGTTGAGCAGAATATGTTTTAGAGAACTACTCCTCCACATAAGCTTTGATTACTGCTATCAGTATGGACAGTCAGAAAACAGGAAAAAGCGACTTTCTCCCTTCTGTCTTTAAGAATTATTAAAAATTTCCATTATCCAGAGGTGGAGTTATCTTCCTCACTATCCAACTGATCAGTTTGAAGAGATGTTAACAGGAAAGGGAGAACAGGGTGAAGATTTTCTACTAACAGAATGGATTGGTATGGAGGAAAAACCCTCCCAATTAAAAAAAAAGAAAAAGAAAACAACAACAACAAAACCCTAAATATTGTTTACGAAATAAACATTTAAAAAGTCAAGTGCAGAGCTGAGTTCACACACCCACACATTAAGAAAAGAGTAAGATAAATCTGCAGAAGCCACGAATGAAGTAGGTAAAGCTTCTTAAGGCTAAAGGAGCAGTAAGCCAGGAGAAAGATGGAACTTATGTCTTCTAAATGAATAAACAAAATAAAAATTTTAAAAAAATCAACAAAAAGTATATCAGGAAAGATATAGGATAACAGAGGAAAAAACTAAGCTAGATGTAATGGTAGTAGAAATAAAGCCAAAAATATCAATGATCTCCAAGAATATGAATGGACTAAACCTATCAGTTACGAGAGAGATTGTTAGATGGAACACATAAGGTCCATCTAAAAGGTCCGTCTAAAACTAAGGAATGAGAAAAGTTGAGAGTAAAAGGATAGTGATAAGCCAGGTGAATACTAACAAAGGAAAACTGGGTTAACTGGATTCTTGTAAGGAAATGGACTTTTGGGCACAAAAGTAAAATGGGTATTAAAGGGCTGTTACAGGAGCACCAGGGTGGCTTAGTCAGTTGAGCATGGGACATCGGACTCTTTTCTCTTCCTTTCTTTCTTTTTTTAAATTTTTTTTAATGTTTATTTATTATTGAGAGACAGAGAGACACAGAGCATGAGCAGGGGAGGGGCTGAGAGATGGAGAGACACAGAATCCGAAGCAGGCTCCAGGCTCCCAGCTGTCAGCACAGAGCCCCACGCGGGGCTCGAACTCACAAACCACGAGATCATGACCCGAGGCGAAGTCAGCCGCTCAACCGACTGAGCCCCCCAGGCGCCCCTCTTTTTTCTTTTTTTAAATCTTTATTTATTTTTGAGAGAGAACAAGCAGGGGAGGGGCAGAGATAGGGGAACAGAAGATCTGAAGCCTTGTCTGTGCTGACAGGCTAACAGCAGTAAGCCCTATGTAGGGTTGAACTCACCAGCTGCGAGATCATGACCTGAGCTGAAGTCAGACGCTCAGATGACTGAGCCACCCAGGCACCCCAGCATCTGCCTCTTGATTTCGGCTCAGGTCATGATCCTAGAGTCGTTGGATCGAGTCCCACTTTGGGCTCTGCGCTGGGCCTGGGGCCTGCTTATGATTCCCTCTCTCCTTCTGCCTCTGTCTCTACCCCCACCTCGCTCTAAAAAGATAATAAAATAAATAAAATAAAATGAAATAAAATGAAATGAAATGAAATGAAATAAAATGGCTATTACATAATGATAAAAGGTTCACCCTCACGAAGAAATAATAACGATTGCACACTGGATTGTAGTTATATCACAAATATTTATAGGCAGAAATTGTTAGAGCTGTAAGAGAAACTTGAAAAGTTCTTCTTCATGGGGAAAACTTTAATATCCATCTCTCAATAATAATAGACTCTGAAGATAAAAATTCATAAAGAAGATTTGAACAACATAATTAAAAAGCTTATCAGGGTACCTGGGTGGCCTAGTCACTTAAGCCTCAGACTTCGGCTCAGGTCATGATCTCACATGAGTTTGAGCCCCGCTTTGGGCTCTGTGCTGACAGCTCAGAGCCTGGAGCCTGCTTCAGATTCTGTGTCTCCCTTTCTCTCTGCCTCTTCCCTGCACGTGCTTTCTCTCTCTCTCTCTCTCTCTCTAAAAAATAAACATTAAAAAAATTTTAAAGAAAAATACATGTCCACAAATGCAAATATTAGAAATAAAGATTATCTAAAAATTAGTGAAATAAAAATCCAAGTCAAGAAATTACAGAAGAAACAAAATAGACCTGAAATCATAGAAAAAGGTAATAATAACAAATGAATGTGATGTTAATGAAACAGAAAAAAACTACAAGAGAGGATTAGCAAAATTAATCTGTTTAATCCAAAGTTGACTGTTTAAAGAGACTCATAGAGTAGTCAAATCTGGAAGAGTTTTTCAAAGAAAAAGAGAAAGGGAATGCACAAATAATATTGAAACATTTTTGAAATGTTTGAGAGAGAAAAAAAAGCATGAACAGAGGAGGGACAGAGAGAGTGGGAGAGAGAATCCCAAGCAGGCTCTGCACTGTCAGTACAAAGCCTTATGTGGGGCTTGATCTCATGAACCATGAGATCATGACCTGAGCTGAAACTGAGAGTCAGACACTTGCTTAACTGACTGAGCCAGCCAGGCACCCTCCATATTAGAAATTTTAAAAATTAAATATAAATTAGTGATATATATTTATTCATGTATAAAATTTGCTAGATATACAACCAATCTACAAAAATAATTTACTACATCCAAGGAAAAAAAAAACATTTGAAAACATAAAGTTCAAAATACATGATTAACTATAGCCACAAAAAATATACAGTACCTAGGAAAAAGTCAATCACAAGATCAGAGAAACTATCTGGAGAACAGTATAATATTTTACTAAAAGATATTGAAGAAAATAAACATATATAAAGAACTGAAAAATTAACTGAGCCATTCTATGTTCATGGATAAAAATAACCAAGTTAATATCAATGTCAATTCTTTACCAATTCTCTCCATAAAGGTAATGCAATTCTAATAGAAATCTTGATAGAGGTTTGATTAGCAGGATGACTCTAAAAATACATTTGAAAAGGTCAAAGAGCTCAAAAGAAATAGAATACTTTTAAAAAAGAAAAACCTAGTGGGTGCTCTTGGCCTATGATAACAAGGCTTATAAAGTTTTATTGAATAAGACAGTATTAGACAAAAGCAGAGACAAATAGGCCAATAGTAAAGAAACAAGAATCTTATGGATTGACTCTGACATATATAGAAAATTTATAGATGACAAGGTTGATATTATAAATACCTGCCCCCAAAAAAATGAAGGAAGGAAGGAAGGAAGGAAGAAAGAAAGAAAGAAAGAAAGTTTTAAATTATTTAGAATAAAAGAAAGTAGACTATTTATGAAAATTTAAGGTGAGATGAAGGATTTCTTAAACAAGACAAATGAAGTAAAAATGCTACAGGAAAGATTAAAACTGAAAATGTCTGGGTAGCAAAAGACACAACAAAAAATGAAAAAAACAAGGCAGTTTGAGGAAGATACTTGGAATGCAAAAAATTACCAAAGATTAGTATTCAAAATAGAGTTTTGAAACTATAAGTCAACAACAAAAAGAAAACAACGAAATAGAAAAAGACCCGAAAAGGCCTGTGGAAATACAGATGGCCAATAAACACAGGAAAAAATTCTCACCCTCACTAGAAATGAGTGAAATGCAAATTAGTCACAAAGAGATGCCATTCCTCAGCCCTCAGACTTCAAAAAAGCTAAAAAGCCCAACAATAACAAATGTCTTAGCCAGGATATGGAGCAGCAGGATTTCTTTTCACTGATGAGGAAATATAAATAGTTTTAATCATGCTGGAGAACAGTTGGTCATAATCTGCTAGATTTGAGATATGTGTAATTTACGCCCCAGCAATTCCTTTCCTAGAGATATATACAACCAATTAAGGAGACTTGTATAACAGTGGTCATAGTTTCACTGTGGGTTCTAGCAAATAACCAGAAAAGTGAAATGTTATCAAGAGGGGAATGAGTACATAAATTGTGGTATGTCCACCAAAAGTAATACAAACATCAGTGAAAAATGAGTCAATGAGAGTTAATATATACTCTTGGATGAGACTCGCAAATATTATGTTAAGAGGGAAACAGCAAACTGTCAAGGAATTTACCAGTATGCTATGATTCACAGGAAGTGATGGGTTAGAATACATACAGATATAGTAAAGAAATGCTTGGGAATAATAAAAAGTAAATCCATAATAAAGGTAACTATGGCAGAGGCTGGGGAATGTAACTTGGGGAAGTTTCACAGGAGGCCCCAACTGTGTTTCTAATATGGGTATTGAATATACAGTTGTTGATGGTATCATTATTTATGCCATTTGTACGTCAGAATGGTTTCATAACTGTCTTCTCAAAAGGATACAGATTGTGAAATGAACAATAAAAAAGTCTAGTCTGATGCTTTTGTGTGTATATATATGTGTGTGTGTGTGTGTGTGTGTGCGCGCATATGCGTTTTATTGATTAAATGGTAACTGAGGGTCAGAGGGAGGAAATAACTTAATCGATGCTATCTAACTAGTTAATGACAAAATTAAGTTTTCAAACCATGTATGTGACTCCAACACCAGTGCTTTATAAATCCCATTGCTAAGCAACATTAGAGAACAAAATGTTTAGCTCCTTTTTGCAAAAAGAATTGATTCTGAGAAAAGTTTAATTGACTGCTTTAGGATTACAGAATCAGAAAATAGGAAGTATTTTTTCCCATCCTAACAGTAAATAAACACATTCATCAACAAAAGTGGCTTAAGCGGCTTTGATTTTCAAATCGGGTAAAAGGTAAGCACAACACGCCTAGATTTCCAGACAGAACTTGCCTGGTGTAAAAATATCCACTAGCTGATTCTGATAGATGATTTCCCTCTGCCAATGGAAGGAAGGGCTTAGGGGGAAATATTTCTACTCATGGGAATGAACAATAACTTCACCCTCAGTTCAGAGGAGGGTGCTCAGTTACGTGCTATGCGCTGTGCACAAAGATTAGTTATATTTGTGTAAGGTGTGGATGTCTGTGTATCTGTGTGCTTGCCTGCATAGAGGCTTTCTAAGTTGGAGGCAGAGAAGGACATTAGCTATAAATATTCAATTTAAGGGGGCTTAAAGAGTATTGGGGGGGGAGGGTGGCAAATTTATAATACTAAGTAAAATCCACCTGTCAAGGCAGGAGTCCACAGTGCCAAAGAGGGTATAAGTATGATGCACAGATAAATGAGAAAACAGGCCTCCCATTGTGGATTGGTATACAATAGATGGTTCCAGTAGTCCAGGCACTCATCTACTATTTAAACCATCAGACAATGTACAGGTGAGATAATGACAGTTTTAGGAGTTGAGCAGCTTCACGGAGATCCCTTTCCCTTTGATAATCCTTGAGACGTAGAATGGTTACTTTTGCATCTTCTTACAAATCCTGCAAACCTACTCAGACTTGTCTTGACATCTGAGCGGTCTTCTTTCTGCTGTATCAGGTGACCTGTCTACCTTCTTCTGTTTTGGTAATAGGGATGGAGACGGATGGGTAATAAATGCACCTGTTTCGGGGCTCTACATAGCTGTCAGGCAAAAGTCTAGGTATAAAGGAAATTACACAGAACTTCGAATTTTCAAAAATTATCGCCCACCCCCACCCCCAAAATTAATAAACTTTGCAGGGTTTCTAGAATTAACGGAACAAACATGGGAGGACAAGAATCAATTTGGTTGTTTCATTTTTAATTTGTTGAGGGTGCTTCATACTGTTTTTGATAGTGGATATACCAAGTGCCTTCCTACCAACAGTGCACAAGGGTTTCCTTCTCTCCACATCCTCTCCAACACTTGCTCTCTCTCGTCTTTTTGATAATAGCCATTCTAACAAGTGCGAGGTGCTATCTCATTGTGGTTTTGATTTGCATTTCCCTGATGATGAGTGATGTTGAGTACTTTATTACCTGCCTATTGACCACTTGTATGTCTTCCTTGGAAAAATGTCACTTCGGGGTATATATCAGAAATAAACAAAATCATTATGTTGAAGGGAAATCTGTGTCCCATGTTCATTGCAGCATTTTTCACAATAGGGAGACATGGAAATAGCCTAAGTGGCAGTCAATGGAGGAAAGGATAGAAAAAATGTGGTATACACACACACACACACACACACACACACACGAGAATAATATTATTCTGGAATATTATTCAGCCATTAAAAAAATAAGCAAATATTGTCATCTGTAACCACATGGAGAGACCTTGAGGCCATAATGCTAAGTGAACTAAATCAGATATACTGTATGATCCCACTTATAAGTGAAATCTAAAAATGTCAAACTCATAGAAAAAGAATAGAATGTTGGTTGCCAGGGACTGGGGGCAGGTGAGGATAGTAGGAGATATTGGTCAAAGAGTATAATTTTCCAGTTACAAGATGAATAACTTCTGAGCACCTAATATATGTCATGGTGATTGCTGTTAATAATATGGTATCGTATACCTGAAATTTGCTAGTAGAGTAATCTTAAATGTTCTCATCACAAAGGGAAAAAAAAAGGTAACTATATGTTGGATGTGTTAAATAATCTTATGGTGACCATTTCACAATATATATGTGTATCTAATCATTGTATTGTACACCTTAAATTTATACAATTTTGTCAATTACGCCTCAATAAATCTGGAAAAAAATCATTTTGCCCTTAGGTTCTTACTAGTCTATGGAGAAAAGCTACCTTGGCTTAGCCTGGTAGAGAAACTGAAGAGTGGTAATAACCAAAGACCATGCAAGCAGTTGTTGTGATGGAATCTCTAGTAAAATGATGAGGGGGGCTCTACTCAAGGGAGAATACCCCATAACTTTTTGAAAAAAAATGTTTACTTGTTTGTTTTAGGAGAGAGTGCATGTGCACATGTGAGCAGGGGGACAGGGGCAGAGAGTGAGGGGGACAGAGAATCTCAAGCAGGCTCTGCGCTGACCAGCGGGGCTCGATCTCATGAACCATGAGATCATGACCTGGGTGGAAATCAAGAGTCGGACATTCAACGTACTGAGCCACCCTGGTGCCCTGCCCCATAACTTTTAAGGAGAATACTGGTGATTCCTATGTAACAGGTCGTGTAAATACAAAGAAGTACCCCTCGATGCTCCTCCTGCATTGTGCAGCTGACAAGGGTGTGTCTAAGGAATCACAGAGTGGATGAGAGTAATAGGGAAGGCACCAGGGGTATCCTGGAGGAAGGGTGCTTCTCACGGATTTCCTAACTTGACAGAGAAAAGACTCAGGAAAAAAGGCTTCTCTTTGTTGCGGCCTCTGAGCCCAAGCCCCATCAGAAAGCAGAGGAAGCCCTCATTTGGAAATCAATCTTCTCTGTCCATTGAAAATTTAAAGCAATTATTCAGGGCTGCCCCCAAAAGAGCAGGCTTTGGCATTAAAAAAAAATGTCAAAGTCTAGTCAAATTCAAGGAATGAGTCCCCCAAAGATGAACTGGAAAAGATTGTAATGGCTATATTAATTGGCCGAAGGCCAAATGCATCCAGCTGGGCCCCAGCTAATGTTACAGATGGTTTTATTTCAAAACAGCCACCGACAATCTCTTTAGGTCCACCACGAACAGACAGACTCACTCCAGGGGACTCTGAGGAGTCTACCGTTACAGCAAACAATTGCCACCATCGTAGCAGTGTTAATAATAAAAGAGGGAGGATTAGCAAGATATGGCCCAAAGATACTAAAATCGATTCAATATCCCTGATTTTTTTTAAATTTACTGGACCTATACATTTCTGACAATGGTATCCTAAAATCTCCAAGTACGACAATGAATTTATCCATTTCTCATGGTGACCGTATCAGTTTTTACTCTACGCATTTGGGGTATACGTTTTCAAATGCGTACAGATTTAGAATCATCATATATCCCTGGTGAATTATTTCTTTTGCCATGGCTACTTTTTATTCCTAATCTTTCAATAATAATAATATTTTAATTATTATTTGTCTTTGATTATTATTATAAATTTGATTTTTATTTTACTAGCTTAGTCTTTTTGTGATCTATCCTTTTTCCATCTTTTCCTTGAATACCCACTGCAAAAACCTCACGAGCAAATATATGCTGGTTTTAATAAAATGAAATATATGAATGCTATGAGAACTGTATTAAAAGAACTTAAGTTTGTAATTCAGACTTCATTAATTTCCAAGAATGACAGCATTAATCTAATACCCTGTCTGATGTCATATTAATAAGACAATAAGACATTTTTAAGGTAAGGGTCACTCATTTCTGGAAGAGACGTGGTAAGGTCTCCCCTATGGCCGCTTACTTTTGAGGTTAATTTAACTTCAACAGGTTGTAGTTCTATCACTCTAACTAGCTTGGGACATTTTAAATTAATTTTAGTTTTTTTTTCCCTTGCATACTGATTTGCTTTTATTTGTTACTAGCGACACTTTGTAGATGACACTGGTAGATAGGGTGATCTTTTAGAGAACCCTGTCATCGTAAAACAATGAACAACCAGTGGGGTTGCCGCCGGGGAGAAGAGACCAGCGACAAAGAGTTACCTCACAGATCCTTGATATATTCTCCCCTGGACAAATTCTCTGTAAGTGGACTACAGGAGAATATGAATAGTATCCAGTGTTGCTTTATATCAGAGTAACGCTCCTACTCAGATGTCACTACTAAATAACAAATAGCTTTGCGTGTCTGCTTCCTAACAAATGAGTCAGAGTTCACTCAGACCTTGCTGCTCTATGTATAGTGCCCTGACTAGGCACCCGCCTTTGCAGCCTCTGATCTACTGAGTCAAAATCTGCATTTTAACAGGAGCCACATGTTAAAGTTTCAGAGCTAGAGAAAACAGAGGTGAAGGATGGAGTATACCAAAGGAGACAGTCCAGGTAGAGAAGGACAAGCATTTTCAAAGGCAGCAAAGCACAAACGAGCATACGCTATTGGGAAAACCAGAGCCACGCGGATTTTTTGAGATTCCAAGTGAGTGAGTGGGTATGTGTGTGAGGGGTGATGGCAGAGGCCACAGCAATAGCAATGGTAGTAATAGTAGTAAGGTAAGTAAAGGGTTTGATGCTACAGATGTAGGCAAGAATTCAATTCGCTATAAAAGCTCCAGTGGAATTTAACAGGAGAGTGATGTGATGGAATTTTTTATTTGCAAAGGTCATTAATGGCAGCAGAGTGGAGATAAGACAGAGGAAAGAAAAGCTGGAGTTAGGCAGACCGTTAGCAGTTAATTGTGGTAATGCTGATAATGAATGATGGAGATCTAAACTAAGGCAGATTCAAAGAAAGGGCGATTATTCAGAAGAGAGAATTCAGACTGTGGCCATTGCAGGAAGGAGATAAGGAAGATGGGGTCATGAAGACTGGCACTGACTTCCTGCTCTCTTAGATTGGGCCTCCTGGAAGAGAGACATGGAGGTAAGATTTTGTGCAGGCAGTTTTGGCGGGGAGTATTCCCAGGAATAACACTTGGAAGAGACTGAGGAAAGCAGGATGGGGCAGAGTGAGAAGTTGAACTCTGATGTACTCACAGCAGAGGCCTTCTTTGACGTACTGGTGATCTGGGGCTGGGAGAGCCATCAGAGCTGTTCCCAATAGAGACAGGAGGGTGGGCCTTTGCTCCTCCATATTTAGCAATCACTGGATATGGACTGTCCCCGGGGAAAAGGGCATAACTTTGGGCAAAGGAGCTCTCTTTGTGCCTAAGGGCACTTTTGGAGGAGGGACTCATCCATAAGCTGTCTGCATTCTTGTAGCAACTGGGGAAATGCATGCCTTTGTCTTAAAGGAGGGGATCTGGGTGGCACACCCCAGAATCCACTATTCTTGTCTTCTGTGCCCAGGGAGATCGTTCTAATATCTACTTAAGTGAGAATATTCAGGAGAAGAGCTAGGTTGGAGATACAGATGGGTTAATAAACCGACATCTATGTTTTGAGGCATCCAAGGGATCACATTAGAACTGATAATGGAACTGGTGAATATACGGGCCTTGAATTAGCAAAAAGATCTGGAATTATAGATTTAGGAAGCCTCAGAGTGTAGGCGGTAGTTAAAACCGTAGTTACTGTTGGAATCCGGTAGAATTAGAGAAATGGCTGCAGAGACTTGGAGAACAACAGCATTTAAGCTAGGAGTAGCAGATAAAAGCTTTTAAGGAGATGGAAGAAGAAAGTGATATGGTGGAAGGTGACCCAAAACGTGTGTGAGAAAGAACGCATGAATGCTGTTCTCCAGGGCTTCGAAGGGCACAGAGAGTGTAAGGAAGGCTATTTTGAGAGGAGTGGGATTGTGGACGCTGAACACCACCAGTGACTTCAGAGACAGCAGGTTCAGTGGGGCAGCAGTGGGCTGTGAGGGCTTGCAGGCAGAGAAGGCAGGTTCCTTTTTCAATCAGTACATGGCTCTTACTGATTGCTATAGCTAGAAGAAGAGTAGGGTCGACAACTAGGGAAGAGGCACGTTTAGTTTACTTTCAAAGATGTAAGTTAGGAGCAAGGGACCTAAGAGAGAGCATGTGAGGATCCCAGGGCTATTAAGGTATTAAGATTATGGTATTGAGAAGGAGGGAGAAAGAGGAGGGAGGGTAGAGAGGGAGAGACAGAGATGCTGGGGGGAGGGATTATCTGAAGAGGGGTACTGACATTAACTATGACCTCTTTACTTGGAAGAAGTTGCCCGTCTCCAAGGTGACGCTCCAGGGAGGGCAAAAAGGAGGTTAAATCCCTGACCCCATTCTCCTCCCTTCCTTTATTATTCTCTTGCTGGCATTCTCCATTCAAATGAAACTGAAGTCAGAAAGTAAAGTATCTTTCCATGAAGTCCACACTGAGTTGAGGGAGAAGAACGAAGAGTGGATCCAGGGGGTAAATAGAAGATCTAGAACAGTTTAACGCCCAGATGGACACGCGCTCTTTTCCTTTCTCACATGTAATGAGAACCTTTGGGGAGCCTGGGTGGCTCCGTCAGTTAAGCAGCTGTCTGGCTCTTGACTTCGGCTCAGGTTTGATCTCAAGGGTTTGGTTCGTGAGTTCGAGCCCTGCACAGGGCTCTCTGCTGTCAGCGCAGACCCTGCTTTGATCCTCTGTTCTCCCTCTTTCTCTGTCCCTTCTGCACTTGCACTCTCTCTCTCTCTCAAAAATAAACATTTAAAAAAAAAGAAAGAGTTTTCTTCATTCAAGGAAAACCAAAGGATCAGTCTGCTATCCAGACCACAGAAGTGAAGAATTAAATCTGTAGGACTAGAAATATTTTCATGACAATGAAAAATACAAACATTTCAATTTGTAATATTAGAAAAATTCAAAGAATATACACACTACGATACATAGTGAAATATGTGATAGAAACTGTGCATTTTTAATATGTATACTAAGATTATGAGACTAGATTATAAAAAATAACAATGTCAGAGTTTTTAAATTCATGTTTTTTTGTTTTGTTTTGTTTTTAAATTTGTTCTGAAGAAATGGAAAGCAGAGAAGCCTGGAGATTTACCAGGACTGAGTCCTTCACAGTCAACAATTGGCTTTTAAACTTGTAAAATATTTAGAGCATGTGTTTTTCTTTGCTTGTTAGTTTTCCCACACTACAGATTTTCTAGATTTTGCTCAGCTAATCCAAGTGCCTGGCTCATTTCTCCCTCAACATCCTTATGTATTTCCTCTGTGGATCAAATTCCCTGTCTAAATTAGTACACATTTTTCTCGAAGGAAAGACCGAATAAAAAAAAAAAGAATAAACGCAGGCCAACATTTCTTAGTGTTTTTTGAGCAAACATTTCTAGTATTATTCATTGCAGTTTGTTCACTTAAAAATCCCGACAGAGCTGTACTAAAGAAGTAATACAAATCGCAGTTACTTTTTTATGCGGTAAGAACGTTTAATATAAGAGCTGCCTTTCTATTGAATTTTTAAGTATACACTACAGTGTCGTTAACCACAGGCATTATGCTGTACAGAAGATCTCGGGACTTATTTATCTTACATAATGGAAACTCTGTATCCTTTGACAAATGCACCTACATATTCCCTGCCCCCAATCCCTGGTAACCACCACTCTACCTTTTGATTCTAATAATAATAATAATAATAATAATAAAGAAGGCAAACGGAAACTTCTGGAGGTGGTGAATATACAGCATAGATGGTGGTGATGGTTTCCCCGTGTCCACTAATTCTAAACTCATCAAGTTGTACACATTAAATATCTACAACTTTTTGTATGTCAATCGTACCTCAATATAGTGGTATAAAAATCAAAGGTAGGTTAAGTTTGAGATTTAAAAATCTTTTTTTTTTTAAGTTTATTTATTTATTTGGGGGGGGAAGGGACAGAGGGAGAGAAGAGAGAGAATCCCAAGTGTCAACACAGAGCCCGACACAGGGCTTGAACTCACAAACTGGGAACTGTGAGATCATGACCTGAGCTGAAATCAAGAGTTGAATGCTTAACCGACTGAGCCACCCAGGTGCCCCAAGTTTGAGCTTTAAAAATCTTAACTAAAATTACGATTTTTTTTGTTTTTTGGTAATAGAGGTATTTAAAGGAGTTTAACTGTTTTCCCCACTTCTGGCCTTTGTTTACCCAGAGAAGTAAAGTAGATAGGAAGGCTTCCATTGTATAGGGCCAAGGAGAGGTGGGGAGTGGAGTGTGGAAACAGAACCCCAGGGAAGTCTACAGAGACTTCATCGGCCCTTGGCTCACTTAACATTACAGAAGAGCCCTTCAGGAAATATAGGTAAGGACTCATGGATTCTGGACCACAGGCTGATGAATAGAAGGCAGAAGTGACCTGCAAAGGGCTTTTATGTTGAAGTGGCCCCATCTGGGGATGGCTTTCTTGAGGCTATTATTTGCTTTTATGGGGTATGGGTTAGCAGTATAAAGGATTTTTAGAAGCATTGACTTCTGTCCTAACCTACATATTTATGAGAAATTTCTCTGGCGGCCTTAGCCCTCCATGTATGCTTCACATCGCTTTAACGAAGCGTCAATTATACGATATGTTTATATTCACTGAGCGTCATTACTCAGACCAAGGTATCCACTGTGTCAGTAGAGAAAGTCAGGCAACATCCTTATTAAACTGGTCCGATGGCTTTGATTTGTTTTACTTCTAATCAATGATATAAGAAATTTGAAGGTATTTTTTCTTGGTGATGGTGGGTGGGATGAAGAGTAAATGTTCACTGCTGTCAAGATGAAATGTAAACCCTATCTCTCAAAGGTCCTGTTATGGATGCTTTAGATCTTTGTCTCAAACCAGTAACAGCAAACTTATAGCACATGCATACGCATAAATGAGAGCTTTACACTTGTTATAAAATCACCAATTCTACGGGGAACTTAAAACTATCTAAAATCTGTAATTCCTTCATTCCCTTATTTATCATGCACAAACTATTTGCCAGGAGGGTTTGGGGTCTGAGTGATACCGAGGTGAACAAGCTAATTCCCTGCCCTCCCGGTTACTGTTTAGTAAGCCAACCAGTGGAAAAGCACACCCTCCCAGTTTTCCTCAGGGAACGGATACATTAAGGGTGCCCAGTAGGAATGGCACATAAACCTGGTTAGTCCTTTATTGTCTGAACAGCCAAAGCGCCTCCTGTTGGAGAGTCTGAGCTTGTTTCTAGTTAGAGCTGGATGCAAGTTTCTTTGCTGTTCTCATATTCCTCTTTGGAAGTCTCTCCATTCTAATCTGGAATCTATCCTGTACTACCATATTAATTTAAATACCAACTGTAATTGCATAAAAAAGCTTCAAGGACAGATCCTGCAGGAGCTATTCCATTTTTCAAGTAACTTTTCAAAACAACAACAAAAAGGTGAAGCTTTTCAAAATCATAAGAAATAAAGAAAGATGATGATTTGATAGGCAGTGTGTGATTGGTATTTTTGGTTTAGGAACCTGCCTTAGTTAATTCATTATCAAACAGCTCCAAATGAGCAGGTGCCCTCTTACATGGTTCACTTCGTTTTTGATGGTATCGAGTCCATAACATCAAATCAACAAATTTATTGGATCCTTGGGGGATGGGATGCCCTTGGCATTTTTGAAAGTCTGGTAGAAACTCCAGCCAGGAAACAAAAATGGCATAAGGGTACTGCATTCTTATTAACAATGAACGTGTTCTGAAAATGAGAACTTTGATTTTCAGTACCCCACGCGTATCAGCCTTCTGGTGCCTTCTCATGTTTTTTTTCTTCGAAGCTCCTTGGTTATCAGGACTTAGTGAGGACTTTGGAAAAAAAGAAATCCTAAGCAGGAGATCTCCTGTGGCATTCCAACTCAAGAGTATTTATCGCCAGTAATTCCTATTTTTATAAATGTCTGAGATGTGAGTTTACAAGAAAGAGTTGTCTATTTATTGTAACGAGGTCCTTATGTTCTCCCACGACAGGACCAGGCACAAGACTAGGAATTTATCTTTTCACTCTCTGTATTTACTCTGAGAACAGTGACTCTCCCAGCACTGATTTATGCATGCGTCAAAATGATTTCTGTTAAATATTTACATGTTATGTACACAAAAGCTTCAATTTTCAGAGAACTGGGGTAATTCATTAAAATAAAGATATATTGATATTTTTATAATGCAAAATTCCATTAATCCACATTAATTAAAACAAAAACAAAAACCAAAACCGGACTGAATTTAGATGTAACAATTTCAGGAAATGTTTAAAGAAAGCCAGTCTTATTACTTCAGCATGCATGTAATATAGAAGGAATACAATTATTAGGTCTTGAGATAATATAGTTTAATAGGCAAGTATGAGCCACAGTTACTACCTATCCTGAATATAAAAAGAATTCAAGAAAAATTCTAAGATAATGTATTGTTGGCATTTTACACCCTCCTTTGAAAATGTATGTTCTTTCGTACTCAAAAATATATTTTATCACAGCTTTGAGCTTGAACACATGGCATCCCAGGATATCATGCATTCTAAAATGTGAAAGCTTAAGTTTTTTCACAATAAGTAAGAGATCGTTGATTTTCAAACGCATGATTCTTAAAAAATGTTCATAATTATTATTTGAGAGCCTTCACATTTCATATAAAACTCTGTTTGCTTGGATTCGTTGGATGGCTTCATGAACTCAACTCTGTCTGACACATAGCACTATATTATGTTAATACAGTATAAAGTTGTATTTATACTCAGTGTGAACTTGCACAGCAGTGTATACATACTTCACTGGATAACAGAAGAAAAGACAGCGTCGGCTGTGGATAAGTACCTTGATACGAAGGGATTATACTGTGCCATTTCCAGAAATGCCCTTGACTCAGCATGTCCACCAACCCACGTCCCCCCAAATAAAATTCATGACTCACTATTCACTTTCAGTCCAGAGCTTTTTCTGTACTTTTTAGAGCTTGAGTGCAATAATGTCCTCAATTTTTCACCTCTCTGTCCCCCTACCCTTTGTCAGGTTACTTTGCAGTCCTTCCCGCTAAAGTGTCAGGAAGGATTTTTCCTGCCTGTAATTCTGAGTTTGACTATGTCACTTGCTTTGCCTATACACTTTAAGTGGAAGCCGCAGCCAGCCTGTCCTGAGTCTAGGCCTCTAGAGACCTACCCGGCTTCTACTTCAGCGTCTCTGCATCACCATGGGGACAGGTCTGAGCTAGTCTGCTGGAGGATGAGACTTGCCTCGGTCATGTCGGCTGAAGCCGGTCTAGACGAGCAGATTGGTCGGCCCACCCCTGACATACAAGCCAGCCCAGCCTTTATACACAGAGCTACTTAGAGATACCCAGCTTATTTCGGTCATTTAAACAACAGCTGCTCATTGCATGCCCTGCAGCTTTGTGTTTTGTTGTTAAACAGCAAAAATCAGCTAATACAACTAGATAGGAAAATTCATTACTTTGGAAGCAGGGAAGGTTATGCAGTAGTTTTTCTTTTTTTAAAGTTTATTTATTTTTGGGACAGAGAGAGACAGAGCATGAATGCGGGAGGGTCAGAGAGAGAAGGAGACACAGAATCTGAAACAGGTTCCGGGCTCCGAGCTGTCAGCACAGAGCCTGACGCGGGGCTCGAACTCACGGACTGCGAGATTATGACCTGAGCCTAAGTCGCTCAACCGACTGAGCCACCCAGGCGCCCCTATGCAGTTTTTCAAAACAGAGCTTTCCAGTGCCTATGTCTGAATTGTTTTAGTATGCTTGTTAGAACACAGATAGCTATGTCCCATCCTGTACCCACTGAAACAGAATCTTTGTGGGGAGGTACCTGAAAATGGACATAGAACCCAGTAATTATTAAAGACATTAAAAGCCGAAGACTCCTGACCAATGGACTGGAAATTTGAAGAAAATGTTTCTTTTTTCTCCCCAAGTGGTGGCAGCAGAAATTTTCATAAGGGATGTTTTCCTGGGATATTTTTTGGAGGCCTCTTAAGTTGTTCTTTTTGTTAGATTTCCACAAGCAGAGAAAGTATAAAAGTCACAGAGGAAAACAACCACATGTAGATTTTCATGGTCATGTCTGTTTTATGTTCTGTAAATACAGTGTTCTAAAATCTTGATGTAGTTTTGCAACCATAGACAGATTTACTGGCAACAGCACAAATGAATTAAAAGCCAGATGAATTAAGCCCTGGGCTGAGACGCTCAGTGATGTAAATTTCTAGATACCTTTATATCATAAGAAACTTATGTTCAGTCTTTTTTCCCCATGCATACCAAAAATGTAGGAAGCTCTACATTGTATAACTCTACATAAAACCTCAATATAGCCTTACATAAATTACTTGTTTTTTCTTTTGGGATTCATAAAAACCATTTGAAATGGTTGGCACTAAATGTTCCTATGACAGATATGGACACTGTAAGAACTCACGTTTTAGACTATGGGTTGTCTAATGTTCTATAGTTGAAATAACATACATCATTACTTTTTTATATCCTGAAATAACAGCAAAACCTTTCCATACCTTTAGCTTTCTGATTCACTTATTTTGATGTGATTATTAAAATAGAAATGCAGATAACTGGCCATTGAGTTTCACACTGGCCATTTCAGCATAGTTTTGCACCCTGGGCTCCAGAGATCAGACACATGCTACTTATGAGCTCATAAAAGGACACATTTGAGCCCTTTTTAGTGTACTTGGTGATCCACTAGTAGTGATATCTACGGACTTTTTCTGTAAAGAGCCTGAGAGTAAATATGGCCGGTTTTGCAGATAATAGAGTCTTGGTCTTTACACTCAAATCAGCCACTGTGACACAAAAAATGGTCCATAGGGGAGGGAGAGGCTATGTTCTAATAATGTTATTTGGAAAAACAGGTGGTGGGTTAGATATGTTCATGGACCATAGTCTTCTGACCACTGTTTTAGCTGAAAGATTCATTTCCAGATTGCTTCTACTGTCTCTTGCTCATGGGGACTATGGCTTTTTCTAATTGTCATTGCAATAATTTAATGCAGTTAAATTGGCATGTGTCTTAATATATCCCGACTATATATTTTTTGCTGCTGGTGGGGGAAGTACTGGAAGCTACACATGACTATCATGGCAATCCAGTTGTCCATCCTGGAAAGGCTTGTCCAGTGTGGAACCAGGGCCTGGGGAAAATTGTGAGGGTGAGCTGCAATTTAATCAGCACCTTTCCATTGCAAAAGGGCAGAATCTCAATTTAAAAATGGTTGGGGGGTGGGGGGGGAAGGACCTTTATTGGCTCACACAACTGAAGAGTCCAGAAATTGATTTTCAGGTACAGCAAGATCCAAATGATGAAACAATATATTTAGAAATATCTCTCCATCTCTCAGCTATATTTTTCTGTATGTGGTCTTTCACATTGAGGTGTAATTTCCAAGTGATTTCAAAAATACTCTCCAACAGGCCTGCACTCGTTTCCTACTTGCTTGGTAATCTCAGTAAACATGTGGATCTTCTCTTCCTATTTCAGCAAAAGTTATAGGAATGATGCTTATTTTTCTAACTTCTGTTGAAGGCTCATTCCTTATACCTGGTGCCTAAGAGGATGGGACCGACTGTTTGGCCAGGTGTGCATCACCTTCCCACACTCTGCCTAGGGCGTGGGTTTGGTCCCAACGAGACCATATGGACTGAAAACTGAGGTAGATGAGGTTCACTAAAGAAAAGTCAGGATGTTATATCTGAAACTGATGAAATGCATAATAGGTGACCAAAACCAGCAGGTGGCATACACCATAATTTAATGAATTTATTTTTCATAGTTCTCCAATAAACTTGGGTGGATATTTTTTAAATCCTCATATATGACTGCTTCAGGGTGGGGTGATAATGAAAACCACAGAAATTTTTACTAAGTTGAGTTCCATCCCTAGAGATACTATCAATACAAAATTTGCTTCAGTTAGAAACTGATACAATGTTCCTATCCTCAAAAAAATGTTTATCAGCTTAAATGTGAGACAGGAAACCATTACAGTCCTAGAGGAGAACACAGGCAATAACCTCTCTGATAGCAGCCATAGCAACTTCTCACTAGGTATGTCTCCTGAGGCAAGGGAAATAAAAGCAAAAATATACAATTGGGGCTATATCGAAATAAAAAGCTTCTGTACAGCGAGGGAAACAATCAACAAAACTAAAAGGCAACCTATGGACTGGGAGAGGATATTTGAAACTGGCATATCCAATAAAAGGGTAAGATCCAAAATATAAAGAACTGACGACACCTAACATCTAAAAAAAAAAAAAAAATCCCATCAGAAATGAGCAGAAGGCATGAACAGACATTTCTCCAAGGAAAACATACAGATGGCCAACAGACACGTGAAAAGATGCTCAACATCACTCATCATCAGGGAAATACAAATCAAAACTACAATGAGATATCACCTCACACCTGTCAGAATGGCTAAAATTAACAACACAGGAAACAACAGGTGTTGGCAAGGATGCAGAAACAGGGGAACCCTCTTACACTGTTCGAAGAAATGCAAACTGGTTCAGCCACTCTGGCAAACAGTGTGAAGGTTCCTCGAAAAGTTAAAAATAGAACTACCCTATGATCCAGCAATTGCATTACCAGATATTTACCCAGAGAATATAAAAATACCAATTTGAAGAGATACATGCACCCCAAAGTTCATAGCAGCATTTATCAACAATAGCCAAATTATGGAAAGAGCCCAAAACTTCATTGACTGATGAATAAAGACATATATATATATATATATATATATATATATATTATATTCAGTAGATTATTACTCAGCCATAAAAATGAATGAAATCTTGTCATTTACAACAACATGAGTGGAGCCAGAGAGTATTTATGCTAAGTGAAGTAAGTCAATCAGAGAAAGACAAATACCAAATGATTTCACTCGTATTTGGAATTTAAGAAACAAAACAAATGGCACAGTGAGAAAAAAGAGAAGGAAACCAAGAAACAGACTCAACTATAGAGAACAAACTGCTGGTTACTGGAGGGGAGGTTGGTGGGGTGTGAGTGAAATAGGTGATGGGCATTAAGAAGAGCACTTGTGATGAGCACCAAGTGTTGTATAAGTGATGAATCACTAAATTCTCCACCTGAAACTAATATTACACTCCATGTTAACTAACTGGAATACAAATAAAACCTTGGAAAGAAGAAAAAAATACAAGTTTGGTAAACATAAAAAGTACATATTTATCAAGCACCTTAGAGAAATTGCTGCTTTTAAGACATGAATGAAAATAATCTATTTGAAGCATAAAACTATCCCACTAAATGAATACTCTGAATCTACAATATGAACGTAAAATACAACCATTTATAGCATAAAAATATCAATTTTAATGAAAATAAAATGAGGATGTATTTAAGAATTAGATTTAAATTTGGTTCAGTGGTTACACATTCCAGATGTTTACATTTATTACTTGCTTGTTAATAAATACAGATTTGAAATTTACTGACCAATTTGTTCTTTTCATTTTGTTCTATATTTATGGCTATGTATGCCAAACTTGCCTTCCTAGAAGACTATGTAATTCTTTTATTCCAGAAGGAAATAACATCCACCAGATGGTACAAGCACACATACATAAAGCCCAGATGTCAATATTTTCAAAACTTCATTTTTAGTGAGCGGAGATGAACGCAAACATGCATTACATAATGGTTAGCATTCCACATTATTCAAATTCTGGGGGGAAAGCTAAGAATGTTCTCCACTAGTACACTTGTTGCCTATTCAAAATCATAGAAAATTAGATAAGATAGGATATCGCTACAATCTTTTTGCCCGAAATGTACTAAGGAAACTGTAAATCTTGAATTAAGACACACAAAGTCATCTGTAAAAGTACAACATGAAGATGACATTATTTAACAGAAACATATGTGGAAAGATTTAGAAGCCTCTCAACATGAGACTTCATATGATGCCACTTGAAAAAACAAAAGTTAATGTGATGACGAGTAAAATAAATTCAGGAGATGACAGTCTTGTTCCAGTATGCCCTAGTGTGAAAACACATGGGGAATTTTGTGAAGTTCTAGGCAATAAGCACTACATGGAAAAATGACAAACAGGAATTCACCCAGAAAATAGCAGCTGCGTCATATGAGGAACATTTATTACAACTGGGAATATTTAAGTTGGGGCAAGAAGACTGAGAAGAAACAAAGTATTGTCACAAGACCGACATAAGGAAGAATGTGTACAGATAATAGAGGACAAATTTCCTATTAACATAAACTAAAACATCCTAACATTAATGTTGATTCAAAATGGAAAAGTTTTTATTGGGGGTCGTAAGATTCTGGCACTAGGGACATTCATGGAGACCAGAGAGTCTAAGGGCAGATAGTAGGTATTCTGTCAGTATTTTGGGAATGGATAAGTGCAGATAGGGAAGATGATCTAAATTTATTAAGCAACTACTGGTTTTATATCTAAGAAAACAGTCATACAATTTCTTCAAATAACCCTTTCCAGAGCAAATATAATTTTTCATTTTGTTGATTAGACGACTAAAGCTAACTCATGGAAGATCACAAAATAAATGGAGACCCAGAATTCCTCCAAAGATCTTTCTGGCTCTAAAACCATGCATGCTCTGCTAGGATTTTTTTTTTTGTAACATCAAGACTGCATGATCCATTGGTTAATATAGATAATGGGAGTGGATGCTGATAAAATGCAGCTACCTGAGCAAGACACAAAATATTAGATATGTGCAAATAAAGACAACACTACCAAACACAAAGCTTTCTTCTGCTTTGCTCCCCTGTCCCAGGAGAGACTGGAAACAAGATTGTTTTAGAAAGTGCTAAGCACTATAAAGAAAAAGTACATGGGGGCACCTGGGTGGCTCAGTTAAGTGTCCAGCTCTTGATTTCAGCTCAAGCCATGGTCTCACGGTTTATGGGATTGAGCCCCACACCTGGCTCTGTGCTGACAGCATGGAACCTGCTTGGGATTCCCTCTCTCCCTCTCTCTCTGTCCCCACCCCCGCTTGCACATGCACATTCTCTTTCAAAATAAATAAACATTAAAAAAAAAAAGGAAAATGTAGGGGTACCTGGGTGGTTCAGTCAGTTGAGTGCTCAACTTCGGCTCAGGTCACGATCTTTTTTTTTTTTTTTTTTTTTTTTTTAAATCTTTTAACGTTTATTTTTGAGATAGAGAGAGACAGAGCATGAACGGGGGAGGGTGAGAAAGAGGGAGACACAGAATCTGAAACAGGCTCCAGGCTCTGAGCTGTCAGCACAGAGCCCGACGCGGGGCTCCAACTCACGGACCTCGAGATCATGACCTGAGCCGAAGTCGGCCGTTTAACCGACTGAGCCACCCAGGCGCCCCTCAGGTCACGATCTTGTGGTTCGTGAGTTCAAGCCCCACATCAAGCTGTGTGCTGGCCAGCTCAGAGCCTGGAGCCTAGTTCAGATTCTGTTTCTCCCTCTCTCTCTCTGCCCCTCCCCCACTCATGCTGTCTCTGTCAAAAATAAATAAAATTTTTTTTGAAGTTTAAAAAAAAAAGAAAATTTAAATGTAGAGTAGTAAATGGAGGAGACCTTTGCATAAGGTGGTCAGGTAAGGCCTCCTTGAAAAGGTGAGATACAATGAGACCTACATGATGAGACAGAGTCAGCTGTGCAGACAGCCAGAAGGAATGAGTTCAAGCTGAAGTAACAGGAATGAGCTTAGCATTTTCATGAACGTGCAAACCAAAACCAAAAACAAAATCTACCCCAGAACAAAATAAAACAAAACAGACAAAAACCTCTACTATTGAAACCTAGTTGGCGTGCCTGGATGGCTCAGTTGGTTAAGTGTCTGACTTCAGCTCAGGTCATGATCTCACAGCTGCTGAGTTCAATCCCTGCATCAGGCTCTGTGCTGACAGCTCAGAGCCTGGAGCCTGCTTCGGATTCTGGGTCTCCCTCTCTCTCTGCCCCACCCCTACTCGTGTTGTTTCTCTCTCTCAAAAATAAACATTAAAAATTAAACAATAAAAGAAACCTAGTGAATAAGAGAAATGAAATGAAGTTGGAGAGAAGGACAGACAATAGATAGACCTCTTGATCTATGCCAACTTGTGTAGATACTCTTCTGTGTTCAGTGGAAAGCCTAACATGATCTGGGTCATGTATTAAAAGTTGTTTATTACTGAATGGGGAGAATATTTTCAAGATTGATAAAGGTAGAAGCAAAGAGATCAGCAAGAAAAATATTTCAGAAGAATGAGAAAGAGGTTAACAGTGGAAACGAAGTTGATGGATAGTTTCCATCTTATAAAATCATCTTTAATGAAGTATAAGTTACATGCAATGAAATGCACACATTTGAGGTTTCATGAGTTTTGACACATATGTGTATGCTCAGTTACATTTTTGAGGGAGCACCAACAAGAAATAAGAAATCTCTTGGATAATAGAAAACAATTAGCAAGATAAAAATGAAGTTGGGAAAAAATTGAGGTAAACATCCAGAGTGTAGGGCAAAGGCTAGAAATATTGACAGAAAAGTTAAGAGACCTACAGCATCATTGCAATCTCAAACTTAAAATTTTTTTTAGAGTGAAGAATACAAGTAATATAAAACCATGTTCCTTATGCTTTTGTAAGAGAAAATGCAGATAACTTTGAAAGAAACAAAACTCAGACAATATCAGTTTGAACAGTAGTACTGATTGTTAACTGACAGTGCAACAGGGTCTTGAAATCTGAGAAAATTATTTCTAGCCTAGAATTCTATACCCAGCCAAACTACTCATCCGATATGAGAGTAGGGGTGGCTGGTTGGTTAAGCATCCCACTCTTGATTTTGGCTCAGGTCATGATCGCACAGTTCATTAGTTTGAGCCCATGTGAGTTCAAGGCCACATCAGGCTCCATGCTGACAATGCCTAGCTTGCTTGGGATTCTCTCTCTCTGCCCCTGCCCCCACTCATGCAGTCTCTCTCTCTCAAAATAAATAAATATATTTAAAATTTCAAATATAAGAGTAAAATAAAGTCATTTTCAGATATACTTTATACCATTTTCTTGGAATTTTTGAGAATGACCTTTAGCAGAAGATGGAAGAGAAAGATACAGGATTCAGGAAACAGTAGCTCCAGCCCAATGTAATAATAAAGTGACTCTTCGATGGTCAGTTAGGTTTGGCCCAGAAAACCAGAATGTGAGAAGTTAATGAAATTATCTGAGAGTCATCTCTCTGAGAAAAGAGTGTGACCTAAATTATGATGGAAAATTTAGAGAACTTCAGAATGTAAATAAGGTAAGTGGCAATTTGGAAAATGTTTTGTTGTTATGCTCCACTAATCAATCCATTTCAGAGATTAACTGGATACAAAAGAACATAAATATTATCAACTCTGATGATGTAAAGGAAGTAAATACATATCTGACATCATATGTGGAAGAGGCAAGAGAGTGGAGGGAAAGGTAGGAGTAACAAGTTCCTCATTCTACAAGGGGAGGACTAAAGTGGTACTGTGATTAATGGATCAAGAGTAGGTGGTTTAATTTTATTATTTAAACTTTCTACAGTAATCAAGGAAGCATCTGTAAGCAATGAAGTCATTATTAGGATGGAACGAGCAGGAAAAATGTGGCTTAAGTGAGCGAAATTCTCCTATCTCCTATCAGAAAGTCAACAATGTCTACAGTCAATAAATCAAGAGCATCAATAGGAACTAATGAGTCAGAAATGAGGAGATAACTACCAGAAGAACTCAGAAAAACAAAGGGTTTTTTTTGTCTCTGAAAGCCAGAAATGGAGAAAAATAGTGATTAGGCAGATAATCGTTTTCATCCTAAATTTTTCAGAAGTGTTTGAGTTTTTAAAGCACATATATATTTCATGTATTTCTTGGATAAACAGTTTTTTACATTAAAGGTCTGTTAGTGCTAATTAGTAATTTAATTTCTGAAAAGTTAGATATGTTGAAAAACTTCTGACTGTTATGAATTGTTTTTCCTAAAATATCTAACATGTCCATTGAATAACTTCTCAGTAATATTAAAAATATGAATGTGATAAAAAGTATTACCTGTATCCAAATAGGTAGAAATGTTCTATTACCTTTGGTGAAAAAAAAAATAATGGTTTTAGAAATGATAAAAGAAAAACATTGTGATAATTTTCTGGAGTGCGTTTCAGTTGATTATTATTTATCTTATTTATTTGTATGTTCTTTCTCATTGCCAGGCAATGGAGATATTTATACAATTACATCACAGATTTTATTATTATGTACTGGAAACTTTGATAATAAAATAAGAACTCATCTTGCTCACTAAACTCAATTCAGAACAATTTTAATAAAAAAATTTGGAAGAATTTTGGAAGCAATGAGCCAAGCACTAATAAAAATCACATGTACTATAAATTGCACAAGATCTGAATATAATCTGTTCTTTGTTAACATCAAATAATTATCCAGTAGCATGAGGTTTCAATTCACTATATATTAGGGATATTCAATAGTTGTTAGTGATAAATCACATAGCAATATAAATTAAGTGTAATAATCAATGAAGTTTGATGTGTTGCCATTTCTTGATGTCAGATGATCCATTAACCTCTGAATGATTTTTAATTGAAATAACTTGTATAAAAGTTGAAAAAAATATGATCTTTATTATTCAAAATTATTTATGACAATATGTCCATATGGCTGGCAATCTTTATATTCTAGACACAAAATGGTTTGCACAAAATGGGTTGGCATGTTCTTGTTTCTTGGCTAATAATAACTTCTATGGCATGCGACCGTGGAAGCATGAACTTAAAAGCGATCCAAGAACTTTTACATCTCTGAGGGACGAAGGAAAGGAACATGCAAACTCTGACCGGAGATATTTACTTTTCAAGTAAATTTTTATTAAATTTTTACTTTTATCTCATTTCCAAACATTTAAAACATGCCCTTGAATCACGATGTTATACTTTGACATTAATTTTGGTTAAGTTGTGTTGGGATGGCATTATGAAATCCCAAGTCCTCAGGTTGATTTCCTCTACTTTAACATCCTTCTTTTTTCCCTGACCTGTCACACAATTACAGCTTTGGATCTCTCTCTATAAAATATATACTATTTAAATCTCAACTAATTTTCTTAATGATTAACTATGAAATATATACCACCCAGTATTTACTCAAGGGTACTTTCTGAGTAAATTAGTTTTTAAATTTGTTTTTGCATTTTAATATAACCCATTTTCGTTACATAGAAGATAACTATATATGAGCCAACAGTTCGTGAAAGTCACGAAAACACCAAATGGTTGGAGCATGGGGAAAGGAACGGTTGCTATAGGAAACTGGCCTAGACTAACATTTTTTATCTGCCTTCTTGTTTCTCTTTCAGTTAAGTTGCATCAAATCCCTAATTTTTGTATGGTAGGGAGAAGCATAATTTGGAATAATATCAATTAGAGCCAATTACCATAGAATATATTGCCTTTCCCACAGAGCCACATACTAGTAACCTACAAATTGTAAGATATACAGAAGTAGAAAATATATTGAGAATTGAAAAGGGGAAGGAAGAGAAGGAGGAGGGAAAAAAAAGGCCATGCACATAATCTGCTTAGACTATCAAATATGGTCCAAAGACACCATCTGATACTGTGCTAAGTTTCCAAACTCCTTAGACAAAATCCTTAGAAGTTAATTCTTTATTTGAAGATGAAGTTTTTCCTTCCCAAGGGTTTTTCTCTGCATGACATATGTGATTCTAACTTAGAATTCGGATGGGTTGGCAAGTAAGGTGAGTTTGTGGTAAGGTGCCTCCAAACCACTTAGAGTCAATTAAAAATAAATGAGCACTCCATCTTTAAAAGGTTAAGTGATTGCTCCTTATGGGGCATCCATTTGTGGGCACTGGATACTTGCAGGAGGGTGTGCTCCCTGCCTTTGTCTAGGTCGCGATGATCTGTAGTCAGGTACCCTTCCCTATGCACCTGAATCTGGAAACCAACCCCTGTACCCTTTCTACAATTTAGGTATTAAGAATATCTTATTATGTCTCATGATGCTACTCTTAAAACTTATTTCCCACTTGGTAATTAATCCCAACTTTTGACATTCCTTTAATAAATTATTTTTTCAAGCCTTTTAGACATAGGAAGTTTGAAACCATTCCAATATCTCCAAGCCACTCTAAAATTTTGACCAAGATGCACTATGATGTGACCCATTCCACCAGATAATGGATTTGGATTACAATCAGAGAGGTATGAGGTACAGGAGGTAATGAACATCTCAGCCAGTTAAAAAGCTATGAGTAAAGATGTTATTTGAACACAGAAAAGTAGACAGTATTTCTCTATTTAGCCAAACGATTGAATCTTATCAGGTAAAAGGCAGAACTTCCTGTTGAAAAGTGAAAAAAACAAAAAATGAACAAATGAAACAGTCAACCAATCTTCCCTTTAGTCTCCAAAATGCCACGTAACTGCCATATTTTTTTAAAACACGTTTTTGGTCAGATTATTTTTTGTAGAAAATGGGTTTTAATAATAGAGTAACGGGAATTTTTCAACTACTGCCAATTCTTTTCTCTGTTTTTTAATTGTAAAAATTAAATCATATCACAAAAAGCTCAATTATTCATAATGCCAGAAATCTAACAAGACTATTCCAATTTTGTCTACTCCTTTCTTATCTTTGGCAGGAGCATTTAGTGGGCACAGAAACATGGCTTAAATCCTTTTTAGCCTGATAGGACAAAGGGGGTTTGAAAGGGAAATCAAGAAAGAAAGAAAAAAAAAAAGAGTAAAAGGTTTACTGTTTCCAGCAGGGCAATCTTCCCAAAAGTAATTCCTTCTGGCCCCAAATCAAAGGGACTAGATAAGCAATTCCTCCCACTATCCTGGGAAAAGTGCAGAGCAGACTGATTTTGCAATCCACTCATAAAGGACTGTGGGAATTCTGAGATCTGAAATGTGGTCAAGATGGAGTCTATGAAAGGGAATTCATTCATTCATTCATTCATTCATGCAAACCTTTAGTGAGACCCTACTATGTGTTGTACTTTGTACTATGCAGTAGGAAGGCAAAAATAAATAAAATATAGTTTCTGAGTTTGCAAAATTCAAGGTCAATTGAAAGACACTGATGTGCAAACAGGTAAGTAACGATACACCATGGCAAGGTTGCGACAGAAATATCAACAGAGTCTGGTTGGAGTAATGGGAATGCACAGCTCAATTTGATTGTGGAACTTGGAACATCTTCAATAGAAAAACTATAGCTGGTTCGTGAAGAATGAGTGGAGATTGCAAGGTGACAGGTAAAACGATGGGGGAAAAGAGGAACACTCCAAGTTATTTAATTAGATTAGTTCTTGGGTGGCATCTTGGCAGTCAGTGTTCACACTGACAATCAGAAAGAAATATGATTGGTTCTATTTAGCTTCTCATGTATGAGATACCTCTTACTGCTTTCCATGCAATATCTCATTAATTTTCACCACCACCATGTCAAGTTAGATATTATTATCCCGTTTTACTAATAAGGAAACCAAGCTTAGAGAGTAACTAGCTTAATGTCACAAAGATTCCAATCCACTTTTATCTGGTGTCCTATGACCAATGAGCTCATGCAGTTCAGCTACGCAATCCTCAGGCTACACCAGAAAACCTAAAATCAGTCTTGGGGAGCCAGAGAGAAATACAATCTTAAAACAGACGTCTAACTTTTAATGCAAAAAAACAAAAATAGAACTGAACTAAAAGCTGGGTGAGTCCAAGAGTGGTCAAATCAATGACTGAAAATTCACTGAAGTCAAGTAAACCACTCACAGCTGGTCAATGTGGGCTCAGAGTGAGCATTCCATTTTGATCTTGCTGATTAGATAGAACCTACCTTTCTGTCAGTCTTTTAAGAGACAAATTATATAGACAGAGTTTACATACCTGGCACTTGAATCCAATAGGATTTTTTTGAGGAGGGTCTACTGCAAATAGATGCCTACTATTATAATTTTAATGAGATATTGCCATCTGGAGGTAATCTAGAGAACTGATCGACATTGGCAAGCCAAGATCTAGATTCAGGGTAGGCATTTCGAAACCAGTCATTGTATTAAAGTAAATTTAAAAATATATGCTTTAAGGACATTATTGTACTGAACACACAGCAGGTAAGTTTTCTGTAAGTACTGCTACATACTCTTTACATTCACTATTAAAAAAGGGTTAAAAATACTTTTAAAATATTCTGGCCACATATACATTTTAAAATTTATTGTTTTCTTTCTTTTTAAAATATTCACTATTTCATTTGTGCTATTTTCTCCTAAGATTAGCCTATATCTAGGACAATCAACTTTGCATTTGTTAAGCGAAGATAAGTAGTCATAGACCAATTGTCAATTACCCAGTTATTGGCTATGTTCCAAAAATTATTTAAGTGTTTGTGGGAGCACAGTTTTCTTCTGAAAGCCAGCTATTCTTTTTATTTTAAATTTTTTTTAACGTTTTTATTTATTTTTAAGACAGGGAGAGACAGAGCATGAACAGGGGAGGGTCAGAGAGAGGGGGACACAGAATCCAAAGCCGGCTCCAGGCTCTGAGCTGTCAGCACAGAGCTCGATGTGGGGCTCGAACCCACAAACCATGAGATCATGACCTGAGCCGAAGTCGGACGCTCAAACAACTGAGCCACCCAGGCGCCCCTGGAGCATCTTCTTAAGATGGCAGCTCTACCTTAGTCTACAACAGTCTGGTTGATTTCATGTGATCAACTCAGTCTGCGGTCAAATGTTTGGATTCTTCAGGAGATGACTTCAGTGTATTTCTAAATTCTCAGCTTCTCATTCGATGTCCTTATTAAATATCTGATTCAACACTGGATTTCCTGATAGGAGTATCTCTTTCAACGAGCAAGAGAATGTCCATCTTAGCTTTTATAATTCCTTGATTCTCATTACCTGACCTGCTGCCTCAGCAGTTTGATGCCATGTATCCTACAAAAATTAATGGGATTTCTTTGAGCTCCAGGATCCTCTGCAGCTTGTCAGTTTTCATTATTTGTTCCATGACAAGGGCAGATGTGGCTCCGTTACTAGCAGGCAGAAGACACATGGGAAGAATGGCATTTGATCCCTACAGTGAGGGCAAAAAGAATCTCGCAAGCAAAATTACTAAACTCTTAGATCCCCACCACCCCCAACTCTCTAGGGCAGGGCAGACAGGCAAGGAGTTCTATGAGATAAAGTGCAGGACAGACAAGAAAGCAAAGACTTGACAGAGTGGAAGGATTTTGAGCATTGAGCATTGGCTGGTTATCTTGCAGGGATTGAATAGAACTTCATGGAAGAAAAATATCTTTATAGCAGAGAGGTGAAGGAAGGGTGGGAATAAAGAAACAGCCTAATGAGACTGTGCTAGTTTGGTGGGGGGCTTTCTTCCAACCAGCAATTTAGGGAATGAGCCCCTCAGGTCCAAGTAGACCTTTGTTTTCTGGTGGAAGAAGGGGAAAAACAGAATGGAGAAAACTCATCAGTTTCCTAAATGCTCAGAAGAGGCAAATGTCACTTCTATCTACATTCTACTGGTGAATAGAGAAAATATAAAGTATGAGAGGGATTTCATGCCACTGAGAAATAATTTCAGTGTTTTCATTGTGGTGTGAAAACTGTTCCCTTATAAACAACTCTAAATTATATTAAACCCACAGGATCAAATGTTTATTTTTCATAAATGTTCAGAAGGTTGATGCTTTTGGTTACGAACATTAGTTTAGGAATTAGTAACAATATATCTAAGCAACAAAAGCCCTCATTATTATTTCATGTTTATGAATCTGAAATATATGTAAAATAATAAGATGAAGTTACTTTTCAGTTTAAAACCCCAGAGACAACTCATCTCAAGATAAAATCTTCAACGCCACGTGATCTAGTCCTTACGTACATTGTCAACTTTTGTCTCTCTCTTGTCTCATCGATTATCACACTTTGGTCACACTACTTTCTTTTCTGTTTTTGGTCAATTCAAGAGGATTGCTCTGTCAGGACCTCTGCTGCTCTCTGTTCTCGTAATTCCTTTCCCTCAGTTCTGAGCAAGCCTTTTTCTCAACATTTAATTCAAATATCACCTACTCAAGAAGCCTTCTTAGCCACTCTACTCTATTTGGTTTCCACATGACCTTATCTCCTCTATTTATACCTTTATTGTCTGATTCCTATTGTCTGATTCCAGGTATTGTTTTCTGTTCACTGCTATTTCTTAAGCATGTAGAATATAGGTATCTGGCTTATGGTGGGCACTCGATAAATATTAGATTAAATGTGATATTCTCCTAATATCATAAATATTATATAGATTTTTTCCTTGGCTTGAAGATCCAAAGAAAAAGTTTTGGGTTAAAAAGGCTGAAGCACATTATTGTAGTATTTTTATCTTAGAGAAAAAAAGCCATTATGAAATGGAAACAAGTTAGGCACATGTTAGCATTAAGGGTGTATGTGCATGAAGGTGAACTTTTTGAAAGCCTATGATGTTCAGTGTTTATGTAAATTATCTAATTTAATTAAAGCAACTATGTGAGGAATGTATAATGATGATCATTTTCTGGACAAGGTATTTCTGACTCATTAAGCTTAATGGGTTTTCACTTTGTTCAGGGAATAAGTCAGTAGAACCGGAATCCAAATCCCAAGTCTCCAGGACCTTTCTACTGAAGCCTTTCCTTAGTCAATGTCCTCCATATTCAGAAAAACCTCTTCCCAATAGCATCATTTCCACGGAAAGCACAAACTGGTAAATTGATTTTGTCACTTAAAAATGAATCAGCTAATCTACCAAAACACCCAACTGAAGTAATTATTGGAGATATGGAATAATATAGTGAATTCTCCAGTCCCAACTTGGAAATCTAACACTTCAGAATAACCTGGAGTTTCCAAGAAATTTACACTAAGAAAGAGTGCCACCTTGTGGTAAGCTTTACAACAGGAAGGTTTTACAAAAGGTTGCTAATACACTTGTATTTTTCATCCCTGTGCCTATCTTTGAAATTTGTAGACACAGAGAATAAAGTAACATTCTATTAAAGACAGAGAAAGCAATACGGTCTTTGAATGCTGGTCATAATTAGAATCCCTTTGTACTTCAGAGCAAGAAAAATCCATCCTGTGCCTCAGTTTGTAGTCATTATTTTTCTGCTTTAACTTATGGGAATGTAAGGTGGACGCTGTAGCTCTGTGCCTTATGTACTGTTTGGAAATGTTGGAATCTAAGGGGAACCTCAAAAAGAGGACTGGGATGAAAAGGAGAATGACAACTGACATGGAGGGTTGGCTCATTTCTTTTCTTTCCCAGATCTCGGAACATGGCACCAGCCTCATAACAAATAATAAGAATCAAGTTGCAAAGTGACTTTCTATTCATTGAAGCAAGCTTCAGGATTTTCCTCAAATCCAACCAAGAACTAGTATTCAAGTTTGGAATTAGTCATGAGACGCTCAGTCTGATCTCCTCTTATAGAAACGAACATATTGGCATTTACCTAGTGATTTTTGTTTTTCCTTTCTTGTGGAGAAGTTGGAATTATCTAATCAATTCTGACGGTCGCCTATTATTCCAAGTAAAATGCATCCAGGTCTGTGAAGATTATTTCCAAGAACGTAGGTAATATCGAGAGAGGGTACATTGGTATACCCAGAGAATCTCCACCTCAAGCTTCTTTGTCTGCACATTATTCTGGCTTGTGTTGTGGCTTCTAAACTCTGTGTATTTAGTGTCTCAAACCACTGGGTGACGGGATGGCACCATTTAACCTGCATTAAGGTGAGAGTAAAGTGGGTGGGTGACAGCCTATACTTAAAATTTCTGCTCTAAAGGAGGTAGTAAAAGGAATCAAGAAACATTTCACTTTGGAGCAGTTTATTCCCCCCCCACAAAACTTAGCTAGTGTCAGTGTTAATTATTCCCATCAGCTCCCTTGACTAAGTGAGTCTCGGGCACTTGGGGGTGGTAGACAGTGAAGAATCCCACTGGAGGCAGAGCTCTGGTGGCTGCCCAGGTGACATGAGCACACCTTCTGATTTGCACTGACAGATGAACTGATCACCCTCTTGGTGTCCTGAGACGTCTAACGCATTGTGAAGAAAACAAGCTAAGAACATCCCGGTCTACTAGAGACATGTGCTACCTAGTTTCAGTTGGTCCTTGGCTGAAGGAAGAGTTGATTTCTTCATTAGCAATTCGAGACACCGCCATGCCAGTTTGTCTGAAGTGATGCCCTTCACACGGTTTAACAGAATATGTGCTCTGGGCTTGAGCTGGATGCCTCACAAGGGGGGTGACCCTTGTTGATTACAGGCTGGTAGGCATATGAAAACAAAACAAAACAAAACAAAACAAAACAAAACAAAAACAAGGATGAACAGGGGCTGAAAGAGGAAAAGAGCAAAGTGAAGTAAAAACACCCGCAAAACAAAGGAAACAAAAACCCAGAGGGACATTGCTGCTCCTGTGATTGAAGAGAAACCTGGGACAAGACAAGGCTGGAGAAACAAACAAGGGCCAGGTCACAGAGGCTGAGTGTTTTAATGCCAAAATACACAGGCACTTGTGTATTAGCTGGACTGAGATGCACATGTGCACACCTGCTGTGTGACAATCTCATTTAAGGCTCCCGATAACTCTGTGTCTGCAAAGTCTTAGTTTTGTAGATGCGATGCAGGATTTAAGAGGATTGAATTGATCCACCTCATGGGGCACCCGGGTGGCTCAGCTGGTTAAGCATGTGACTTCAACTCAGGTCATGATCTCACTGTTCATGGGTTCGAGCCCTGCCTCTGGCTCTGTGCTGATAGTGCAGAGCCTGAGCCTGCTTTGGATTCTGTGTCTCTCTCTCTCCCCTCCCCCACTCAAGCTCTGTTTCTCTCTCTCTCTCTCAAAAAGCAAATAAACATTAAAAAAATTTTTAATTGGTCCACTTCACTGGAAAACGTGGCAAATCCTGTTGAAAAATCCAGTTCTACCTGCCCATTTTTAAGTGATTTTAACTTAAAATACCATATATATGTCTAACATTTTACACACGCACATACGTTCACACACACACACACACACACACACGCACACACACATCACATATTCTCTACATAAAAACATTCAAGAATTGAAGCAATTATACTATTTCTGCGGGCTGTGGATACCAAGCTTGGCATGTAGGGAGTAGAGGTTGTAATCAGTGTTTGGGACCGATTCTTACACCACCTGAAAGTCTATTCAGTTGTACGTGCAGCTCCTTTTTCTCATTCCTTCAGTCCTTTCATTTTTTTTTGCCTCTTCCACCTTCATTACCTTTACCCTGTACTCCCTTCTTAAATTTTTTTAATGTTTATTCATTTTGAGAGAGAGAGAGAGAGAGGGAGAGAGAGAGAGAGAGAGAGAGAGAGAGAGAGAGAGAGAGAACATGAACAGGGGAGGGGTAGAGAGAGAGAGGGGGACACAGAATCCGAAGCAGGCTCCAGGCTCTGAGCTGTCAGCACAGCGCCTGACATGGGGCTCGAACCCACGAACCGTGAGATCATGACCTGAGTCGAAGTTGGACGCTCAACCGACTGAGCCACCGAGGCGCCCCTAACCTGTCCTCCCTTCTGATGTCCCTTTATCTCTCCTTTTTTTCTTTTCTTTCCTCTTCTCTCAACCGGGTGAGATTTAATCTTGGTTGTACTAATGGCATACTAGTAAATGTATTTTCTCATCTTAAAAATGTCATCATGTATATAGTTCCCACGCACTGTGATGAGCAAGCAAAACCAACACGAAGACAATCATAGATCCAGCAAATGAACTGGTGGCTTGGGAACAGCTCAATATTTTGAAGTCAGAAGAGTCGCACTTGAGGCAGATTTTGGGACTAAGCCTTTGCAAAGCAGAACTTCGGTTTTCTCACCTGTATAATGAAGATATCTTTTGACTTTCTGACCTCATAGGGTCATTGCGAGGAGAGTGTAAGTGGAAATGATTTGTCACTAATTATGAGCCAGTAAAAACCACTACCACTTTCACTACCGGCACTCAGATCCTTTAGTTGATCCATGACCTACTGTTACGACCCTTCTGCAAAGCTTTTAAATTAACAAGTGTTAATTTAGATTATGTTATGCTATTTTGCTCAAAATCACCCTTAAATCATGAAAGATCACATTTGTGAAGTTGTTTTTGTTTTGTTTTGTTTTGTTTTGTTTTTGTTCTTACTTTGGAAAGGAGCCGGTCCTTTGACTTTCAAATAGTTTGGCATCCCCTTAGCCAATTCACATTTCCTAGCGTGTTGTCGTATCGCCATCTGCTGGCACTTCAGGAGGCTGACACGGAAGACTTCAAGGACATGGGAATCTCCTCCCAAAGCCAAGAGCACACTGTATGTTAGCTAACTTGACAATACATTATATTTAAAAGGAAAAAAAGAAACGCTAAAAAAAGACTTAAGGGAGAGTATCAAAATTGCATAGAGACAATAAAGACAGGCTCTTACGAGCTAGCTACAAATAACCGTCAGCTTTTGAAATAACGATTCGTTCTCTTCATACATCATGAAGCGAACCACTATGTAGTACTTAAAGCAATGAACTAACTCTGAAATGAAAGTAGTTTTAAGATTGGAAAATCTAAGAAACAAGATACAGAACACTATTATTACATTACTGTTGGAGCTCAAATGCAAAATATGTCTGCAAGTGTATGTATTTGCACAATTTTAATAGAAGATATTATACATGTTGTTATTTTAACTCTTAACACTGCTTTGGAGCAAAAGGCTTAGTGGAGGTAAAGGTCTATTATTTTTTAAATGTCTATATTGTTTGAATTTCTATCTTGTACTTATTTTATTTTATTTTATTTTATTTTATTTTATTTTATTTTATTATTCTAGAGAGAGTACATGGGCAGGGGAGAGGGACAGAGCAGAGATAAAGAGAATCTCAAGCAGGGTCCACACTCAGCACCACATGGGGCCCATGACCCTGGGTTCATGACCTGAGCCAACATCAAGAGTAGGACATTCAACCAACTGAGCCACCCAGGCGCCCCTATTTTATTTTTAACAAAATAATTGGGGCTATATGGATAGGATCCGAAGTCATTCCTTTCACTTTTATATTTGCCCGTATTTAAGAATTATGTTAGTAAGTGTATTTTTAAAGTATTATCAACTCCTTTCTTTATGCCCTTATCACATTTTGTCTATATTTATTTCATAGTACTTACATTAATTTGGTTTCGGCATAGTTACTCTTACAATATAACCTACATTTTCCAGAAAAAAACATGACTTCAAATATTCTGGCCTTTTGTCCCCACCAATTGCTTGTGTAGGTTTTTAGTCTTTGAAGCCTCTTTCTTACAATTATAGTAGGTAGCTCATAACAACAGGCTTTGCTACCAGCTATGTGTCCTTGGGGAATATTACGTAAGGCCTAGGTGCTTCAACTTATTTGTATAATGAAGATAACATTATCGATCTGAAAGGGTATTTATGAAGCTTATAGATCATGAAACACATACAAAATACCCAGTATTCATAGTTATTAAGATTGCGTGTGTGAGTGTTGTGTGTGTGAGTGTTGTGTTTCTCTCACTCTCCCTAGTTTGAAGTTTAAAGGCTCAGACGTGTCTTATCATCCTCAGCTCCTCAGGACTAGCAGAGTATGTTACATGATAATTGTATTAATGGAATTAATATAATAAATAATAAATAGAATGCATACATCTTACTAATAATATATATTTAAAAATACATATTATATTATTATATACTATATGTATATATAGTATATACTATATATACTATATGTATAGTATATATAGTATATATATACATAGTATATAGTATATATGTATAGTATATATATGTATAGTATATATGTGTATATATGTATATTTGTGTATATATATGTATATATGTGTATATATATGTGTATATATGTGTATAGTATATGTGTGTATATATAGTATATATATGTATAGTATATATGTATAGTATATATACGTATAGTATATATAGTATATATATACATAGTATATAGTATATATACATATACTATACATAGTATATATATACATAGTATATAGTATATATACACATATACTATACATAGTATATACTATATGTATATATATATATGTATATGTGTATATATACTATATGTATATATAGTATATACTATATGTATATATAATATATACTATATGTATATATATATATACTATATGTATATATGTATATATAAAATACATATTATATTATATACTAAATATTAACATATATTACTAACATATGCTAGTAATAATAACTGTTTCAATTAAATTCCTAAGAGTCTAAGGGAGAATTGCCAGAAAAATAAGATCTAAGTATTAAGAGAAACTGGGATGTGAAGGTGACCCTTTGCAAAATTTGAATTTTGGACCCCAGATATTTTTCTGAGTCCTCTTTTGACTAAGGTGTTTTATTTGCTCATTTGTGCATTTTTTTTTGCTACACAATTGTTATAATCCTTCCAACAGTGTATATATTATATATATATATATATATATATATATATATAAACAGTGTATATATTATATATATATATAAACAGTGTATATATATATATATATATATATAATCCTTCCAACAGTGTATATATATACCTATAAATGGAAAAGGGTAGTGCATGCATTAATTTATACCTGAATGTAAAAGTCTGCGTCAGTTTTAGATGTTCTAGTGTCACTAGGTATTATTATCTTCCAGAGCTATAGGGTAATGTGTGGATATACCACACTTCGCACATCCCTTCACCTGTACATTGACTTCTGGGTGGTTTCCCATTTTTAACTATGGTGTATCAGAGCATCTGTAGATGATCCAGAGTTACCCTTCCTGATTCATGTTACTACCACCACCCGGTTAATCACCCTTAAGATGCTACTAACTTGCTTGGGACATCTTTGATGACTCCCCACCACCCGGGTGTGACTCAGTAACTTTTTCAGATAGTATTTTTCTTCTCTTTGCTCTGTATAATTTTTGTCCCCATGACTAATTCCCTTATCTCCAGAAGGTGCCTTCGCCATGTGCTTTAGGAGACTTCATGTTATGGGGCCAAAATGAAGTTGCTAGGCAAGTTAAATGCTACCAACATCCAAGTCTTCAAAGTTTCTCAGTTGGTTAGGCCTCCAACTTCGACTCAGGTCCTGTTCTCATGGTCCATAAGTTGGAGTTCTGCATTGGGCTCAACATCAAGTTCCGGGCTGACAGTGCGGAGCCTGCTTGGAATTCTCTCTCACTCTCTCTCTCCCCTCCCCTTCCAGGTGTGCTCTCTCAAAATAAATAAATAAATAAACCTAAAAAAAAAAAAAAAAGTCATACTCTCTGCCTCCCTAAAGTATAATTTAGGAATGTGTCTGGCTACATATAATTGAAAACTCATCCAAGGGCGCTTTAAACATAAGGGTGTGTTTTTCTCACACTATACCAAGTTCAGACGTCGATGGCTGGCACGGTTCAGCTGATCTGCAATGTCCACTCAGCAAAATTACTATCTCCACGTAAATCTTTTAAATATTATGATCACAGGGTGGGCCGCGATAGATACAGACACCAGGTCCGCGTTCAGAGCAAGAAGCAGAAAAGGCAGCTAGGCCACCTCCCTTTGTTTCTTTCTTAGGAAAGCAGAGGATGTACGTGAAATCTAGCAATTGCCACTTACATCTCATTGCCAAGAACTGTTTCGCTTGACCACATCTAACTGTGATTCTGGGAGGTGACTATTCATCTCTGACACACTACCGTGGAAGTCAACCAGGAATGAGGGGGGTGGGATTGGGTGTGGTTCAGCTAATCTACAGGATCTGCCAGATGCTGAGATTCTCCAAGTGTAATTCCAAAGCCAGTATATGAGGCTCGAGCCTCATCTTATCTTCTATTTTATCTAACAGGATTCTTACTCCAGTTGGGATGCTTCACTGTTCTTCAGATGCTGCAGTAGTGTCCTTGTTTCTGCAGCCTGTGTCTGATCCCTCTCCTTGATATCCTTTCTCATGCATCACCACTTATCCTTGCTTCTTCAAGTCCTGCTTGCTACATGAAATCTCCACTGGCCTCTCTCACACTGATTTATATGTATCTATCCGTCTTTCTATCTATCTATCATTTAAAAAAAAATTTTAATGTTTATTTTTGAGACAGAGAGAGAGAGAGAGGGGGGGGGGAAGGGGCAGAGAGAAAGGGATACACAGAATCCTAAGCAGCTGTCAGCGCAGAGGCAGACGCAGGCCTCGAACTCATGAACCGCGAGATCATGACCTGAGCTGAGGTCGGATGCTTAACCGACTGAGCCCCCCAGGCGCTCCTATCTATCATTTTTTAATTTTTATTTATTTTTTAGAGACAGAGAGGGACAGAGCATGGCTGGGGGTGGGGAGGGGCAGAGAGAGAGGGAGACACAGAATCTGAAGCAGGCTCCAGGCTCCAAGCTGTTAGCACAGAGCCCAACGTGGGGCCCAGCCCACGAACCATGACATCATGACCTGAGCTGAAGTCAGAAGTTTAACCAACTGAGCCACCCAGGCACCCCGGATTTTTATCTTTTTAAAATGTACCGGTAAGGTACCATATTAAATTAGTGATATTTACATCGCTTCTCAATTTTAGAGTGTGAATAATATCCGTATGATTTATAGAAAAAAAGAGAGATGAATTTGAAAATGAGCGTTTCATCATTTGGAACAGGAAGTGCACAGGACTATTGGAAGTTCCTACTTTCGAAATAAGCCTTACAGAGAAAGAGAGATACCATATGTTTTCACTCTTATGTGGATCCTGAGAAACTTAACAGGAACCCATGGGGGAGGGGAAGGAAAAAAAAAAAAGAGAGGTTAGAGTGGGAGAGAGCCAAAGCATAAGAGACTCTTAAAAACTGAGAACAAACTGAGGGTTGATGGGGGGTGGGAGGGAGGGGAGGGTGGGTGATGGGTATTGAGGAGGGCACCTTTTGGGATGAGCACTGGGTGTTGTATGGAAACCAATTTGAGAATAAATTTCATATATTAAAAAAAAACACTTATGACTATTTAAAAAAAAAGGAGTTCCTACTTTCTACAGGAAGTCATGATTGTTACCTCCTAACAATATTTAAATCGATTTCCAAGGGATCTAGTAGGAAAGAGAATGAAGGTGCTTGCATAAAAATTCTTATCCTATAATTCAGTGACTCTTGGTCATATAGAGGCTGAATTAATACGAAGATTTCCTGCATCTTTTCCTAAATGTAAGGATCCATATTAGCCTTTAGGCCCTAAATCTTTATTTACATAAGGGTGTCAGGTGATTTTGAACCAGACAGTCTTCTGCTCACATTTTGAAAGTCGCCACCACAGAGAAGGTGGAACCATTAGAAAAGCCACAACCAATGGGGGAAAATGAGAACTACAGCCTTGTGATTGGAGGGCATAAGCATTAGCTATGACCGTCTGGAACTCTTTGTCAGGACAGTCCAATCATTGCAAAATAAGATCAGTTTGAGAAACAAAGAAGGAACTATGGACTCAAAAATAATTTTCCTTTGGCCATTATGTGTAGTAAAATATATAATTCTCACAATAGAGTGGGAATTCAGTCATTTTTATTTTTTTTCAGAACATATTTATCAAATACATTTACCAAATTTCAAAAGGTGAATGAGGTGTTTCCTCTCAAGCACTATGGCAGAAAGGATGTTCAGAGAAACTGTTCTACTACAGTGTTCCTAAAAATGCTGAACACAGGTATAAACAGACAAACCCCCCAAAACAAAAGCATAGGTGAGGAGGGCAGGAAACCAAGAGAATTCCTTACAGAACAGAAATGATAGGAAAGTACAAATTCTAACAGTTTTCTAAACATTGAGTTCAGAGGTCTAAAGTACAGCATAGTGACTACAGTTAACAATACTGCATTGTCTACTTGAAACGTGCTAAGAGAGTAAATCTCAAGTGTTCTCACAACACACACACACACACACACACACACACACAAATGGTACCTAGACGGGGTGATGGATATGTTAACTAGCTTGACTCTGCGGTCATTTCATAATGTATACATGTATCAAAACATCAAATTTTATATCTTAAATATATACAATTTCTATTTATCAATCACATCCCAGGAAGCTGAAAACGAAAAACAGAAGAAAGTAGCGTTAGCCTTGAAGAGACTTGTCAAACATTGGTGGCTTCACTGGGCTGCACAAATAAGACAGAGTAGTCAAATTTCATAACCCCTATATGGCCGGAACAAACTCAAGCTAGATTGCTTAGTGTTCCCGGCTTAGTCTGTTGGGGCTGCTCTAACAAAACACCACTGACTAAGTATTTCTCACAGCTGTGGAGGCTAGGAAGTCAGTCCAAGGTCAAGGTGTCAGCAGGGTCACCTTTTGATGAGGATTGTCTTTTTGGTTCATAGAGTCATCTTGCTAAATCCTCATATGAAGAATGGATCTTTCTAGAGCCTCTCTTATAGGGCACTAATCCCATTTATTAGGGATCTACCCTCGAAGCTTAAGCAACTCACAAAGGCCTCACCTACTAAGACTGTCAGAATTGGCATTAGGATTTCAACATGTGAATTTGGGTGGGGGGAGGGTGGGATGGGGACACAAATATTCAAACCACAGCATCCTGACCCCGGCCTCTCAAAATTCATGTCCTTTTCACATGTAAAATACGTTCATTCCATCTGGATAGCGCCCCAAATCTTAACTTGTTCCAGGATCAACTTAAAAGTCTTCATCCAGTCTCATCCACATATCATCGAAAGCAAGTATGAGGGAGACTCAAGATACCATTCATCCTAAGGCAAATTGCCTGGATGCCTGAAACTCTTTATATACCACGTATTTTCCTATACATACGTGCCTAAGATAAAGTTGAAATTTTTTTAATGGTTTTATTTTTGAGAGAGAGAGAGAGAGAGACACGGAATGCCAGTGGGGGAGGGGCAGAGAGACCCAAGATAAAGTTTAGTTTAAAAATTAACCCCAGTAAGATATTAACGATATTAGTAAAATTGTACAATAAATTATTGTGCTGTACTCACCCTCCCTCTTGCGATGCCCTGAGATGATGAAATGCAGAATGAAGAGATGAAGTGAAGTGAATGACACATTGTGACGTAGCGTTAGGAGACTCTTGACCTTCTGATCATTTATTTGTCAGAAGGAGGAGCACTGTTTCCAGGTGCATGCAGCTCCGAAACGGCGGAGCAAAGCGGAGACAGCGAAGCCACTCAGAAGGGGGATGGCAGCAACAGGTCTAAAGGGAGACCAAAACCTAACAACGCAAACAACGCTAAATCCCCCTTGGCTCCGTGCCCCACATTGCAGCTGAGCCCCCAGAATTGCAGTTGGCTGGAATCGCAGGCCAACAGATCTACCAATGTGGGTGGGGTTCATGGCGACCGTGCCCTGCTCCCATGGTCCCGGTGGGCAATACCCCACGGGGGGGGGGGGGGGCGCCAATCGCCTTCCCCCCAAACAGGGCTCTGCCTGGGTGGAGGCTCTCAAGGACACTTTGAAATCCAGGTGGAGGCAGTTGTACCTTCAGGGCTCTTGGGCTCCACAGGCTGGTGGAGAAGGCGCCCCCCGGAGGTGCAGCCACATCGTGGGTGTCGAGCCCCGGGCAGTTGAGGATTTTTGCGCCACAATTGAAATTCTGGAGCTGAACCCAGGATGTGAGGTGGCCCTGGACAGTAGAGGTTCTTCCTTTGCCTTTTTTTTTTTTTTTTTTTCCCCCTGCAGGTGCCTTCTACTCTTCTCTACAGATGGGTAGTGTGAGGGCCAGCCCAGAAGATCTCTGAAATGCCTTCAGGGTCATGCTTTCATTGCCTTAGAAAGTAGGTTTTGGCTTGTTTAGATCAACATCTAAACCAATCTCCCCACCATCTTGATGAATAACTCCTAGTTTCCATTGAGATGGTGGATGTGCACCAGTCTCTATCCAATTTGGCCACAACCCTTGTGTTCTCTGATGAGCGTGGTTTCTTCTTCCAATATGGATAGGCTGAGAATTTTCCAAATATTTAAGTGCTGTTTCCTTTTTGATTAACCACTCTGTCTCCAAATCATTTCTTTCTTCTTAAATTTGACCGTAAACATTCAAAAGAAGCCAAGCTGTTCCTTCAACACTGTGCTTGGAAGTAGTTTCAGCCAGATATCCAATTTCATTGCTCACAGTTCTACCTTTCCCCAAACACAAGGACACGGCACAATTCAGCCAAGCTCCTTGTCACTTGATAACAAGGGTCGTCTTTCTTCCAGTTGCCAATAACATGTTCCTTCCTGCCATCTGAGACCTCATCAAAATAGCCCTTACCATTACTATTTCCCCCAACATCTTTTTCATGAGCACTTAGATATTCTCTTATAGATTGAGGCTTTCTCTACAGCTCTCCTTTTCTGAGCCCTCCCCAGCTTTGCCTTTAAGAGTTCATTCAAAGCAGCATAGGCTTTTCCAAACATGCCTCTTCGGGCGCTGCCCATAATAGAGCGCTAAAGCCACTTGTACATTTTTAGGTATTTGTGATAGCAGCAACCACACTCTTGGCACCAATTTTCTTAGTCTGTCCAAGCTGCTATAGCAAAATACCCCAGACTGGGGGACTTCTAATAAACAGCAGAAATTTATGACTCACAGTTCTGGAAGCTGGAGGTCTGAGATCAGGGCGCTGGCACGAGTGGGTGAAGGCCATCTTCCAGGTCACAGACTTACCATTATATCTTCACATGGCACCAGGAGGCAAGGTATCTCTTTGGAGCCTCTTTAATAAGGCACTCATCCCATTTATGAAAGCTCTACCCTCCGGACTTAAACACCTTCCAAACCAAAGGCCCCATCTACTAATCCCAACACCTTTGGGGGTTAAAACTTCAGCATAAAAATTTGGGGGGGATATAAATATTCAGGCCATAGAAGTTCTCCCCCCCCTCCCCCCCAAAAAAAGGTTGATTGTCACCTAGGTAAAGCAAGGGCAAACTTAATCTGGAAGAAAGGAATTTAAATGCAGGCTCAAACGACTCCTACAGTTAATATTTCAAGGAACACAAGCCACATTAAAAAAAACCAAACAAACCCACAAGCATGAGAGAGTCAGGAGAAACTCCACCCTTGTTGCCTGTGCCAGGCTGACTTGTAAGGACTATGTTCCATGCCCTCTGCTTTTAGCTGGAGCCAGTCAGGGTGGAGACTTGACAGAAGATGGTGGAGGTGGGGGAAGAAGAAAGATGGAAAGGTAGTTAATCATCTGATTTCTCTCTGCACAGTGACTCATTCCAGTTTTATTCTTCCACAGAAAGTCATTGCTTATCACAAGGCAGACTGCAATATACAGATGTCTCTCCAAGGGTTGGAACCTCCCTCCATCTCCTTGTTCCTTAGGACCTAGGATGTTAACAGGTTTGCTACTGCTTAGATTTGGTTGCTGCGTGTACCCTGGTCTGCCTTCATCTGTCCAGCTTTCAAATGGACACTTTATATACAGCCTCATTCTCTTCGAATTTTTCTAATTTGAGTGGGCCATTTATTTCTTGTTTTCCATGGAACAGAGAACTGGAAGATAGAAACAGGCTGATATGGGTATAATCTTAATTCCATGAGTCAATGACGAGAGAAAAATGACGGAAAATATATAATATGTAAAAACACAAACATAAAAACTGATGAATATCCAGTACTTATTAAAGATACTAAGCCTTGGATATGGGAAGAAAAATGTACACCAAATAAAATAAAGATAAACTCCATCTATGTAAAACAGATACTGCAGAAAAAGAATTAAAGATCTTGAAAGCTGTCAGAATGAAAAGTGGGTGACACATAAATGAGTGGTAGTTAAACCGATGCCTTTTCAATAGCAAACAAAGAAGCCAGAGGCTGTAGAATAATATTTAAAAGATTGAGGGAAAATATCAATCTAGAATTATAGCCTTGGGAAAAATGTTTCAATGAATGAGGGTAAAATAAAGACAGTTCCAGATAAATAAAAACTGAGAAAGTTTATGACCAAGAGACTCTACTGAAGGATTTCTTTTTTTTTTTTTTTAACAAATGTGGTCTGGGAAGGAGACAAATGATCCCCTGAAGGAAGTTCTGGGGAGCAAGAAAAATGCCAAGCTCTGAAAATGGTAGACCTGTGGGTAAGCCTAAAGAAATAACTATATAAATCGATAATAACACCTCTAATTGGTGGAGTTGAAAAAAGATTTTAAATCTTGAATAGCATGAGGTATCATTTGGAGGGTATATATTGCAGCGTACCAAGTAAACCTCCACTTGTTTGTTGTAAGAATTGCCGTGGGTGGTTATGAGTTTGTACACTAAGGCTCAACTTGTATTTCCATAGTAGAGATTTACAGCAATTGCCTGGGAGTAATTCAGGGGGAAAAAAAAATCTCCGGCAATTTGCTGCATCCAGAGAAGTGCTTGGCATGTTGCTGACTTTCCTCTTTCAGCCCCCTAAAGCAAATTGCAACCATATCTTGCCTTCAGACAGGAAAGTGCAAGCCCCTAATGGGCCAAGATACTGAGGAGGTACCTTACCCTGACTACTTGGGAGGGGTCTCCAGAGGAGCTTCTCTTCCCAATTATACATCCTTTCTTTCCAGAGAGGCAGCTGGAAGGTGAGGTAACTTATAAATTGGAGAAAAGGTTCATCTGGGAATGGCCAGCCTGATAATCACTAAGGACGGAATTACCAGCCAGACCAAGCATTCCCTTACACCACTTCAGGGTTTTCTTTAATGACAGTAGATTTCTCTTTATGTTTTATGCAGTTCTGTACCACGGCAGACTACATGTAATGGACAAAAAAAAAAAAAAAAAAAAAAGGTCACGGAATCTACTTTTTTATTTGCTGCTTTGGTTGTGGCCCACTCTGGAAAGTACAACGGATTCTGTTCCTTTGCAAGCCTGGGCCAGTCCAGGGAGTCAATTTGGTTTCATTTTGGCTTGAATGCTTCCTATGGACAGGGTCTGATTTCTTCCAATAACCGTTTTGGCTCCTGCCCAAGAACTGGCTGGCTCTTCACTTACCTTGTTATTTCTTAATGCTCTATTAAGCCCCAAATTCAAAGCCCAGACTTTTACTTTCTGTCCTACAGAAATAACTGACTTTGGGCCCCCTGTTTCAAGGGCAATATAAGCAGTTTAATAACCTAGAAAGGTTTTCATCATCTCTTTCACTCAACATTTTACCATTACCCATGGGATCCAGAAAATAAAGAGACTGCTTTTCACATTGATTTGCTTTGCTCAGAGCAGAATTTTCAGTCTTTGGTCTCACTTCAGAGACAAGTATAGGTCCTGATGCATCCAACTGCATCCAGGAAAACTAAGAGCTCTCAGTTAACCTCATGAGAAGTTCCAGAGGTATGTGGCACTTTGGTGGACTCAGGTTAATCTACTAAATACAATCTTTCAGGCTGCCTATCCGCTGCTTATCAGCATCAGGCTCTGACATGAAAAGAATTTGGCCTCTAAAAATACTAATTTGTATTTCTCAAAGGCACTTGACTCTAAGACCTGAATTCTTTGCAAAGCAGGATTTCTATCGAACAATGCAGAGGAAAAATAACTTTCCTAATACAAGTTTCCAAAAACAATGCAGCATTGAGGTTGAGGGCTCTCAAGGTCCTTCATTTTTGGAATTAACAAATTAAACACATTTCTATGGAGAAGATAAAATATGGATAAGGGCTCAGGTGCCCTCCAGCTGGCATGGAGGAAATTCTTTTTCAGCTTTGTTGATGTCACAGTTATCCTTTTAATTCGTGAAATTCAGTTCATAGATCTCTGCTTTGTGAGTTCACTTAGATTTCTATATTCCACATAAGGCACTGAAGGAATTCTATATTTTGTAAACCTGAAATATCTGCCCATACAGGCAACAAATGTTCCTTTTTATATGCAAATAGAGAGATCCATATTTGTTTAAAAAGCAAAGTTGTTACATTTTAAACACATTTTCTAGTTTGGAAATACCTTTCCTCTGGACAGCAAAGTATGCAAAAAATATACATGTACAGTTTGATAAATTCTCATGAAGTGAAAAGCTATGTAACCACTACCCGAGTCAAAATAGAATGTTGACAACTGTCTAGAAGCACTTCCCAAATATTAAACCCCTTTTCTTTCTAAATGTAGTCACCAACTTGACTTCTAAAATGACAGTTTAGTTTCCCCTGCCTTGGAAATATATTTAATTGGAGTTATTATGCATATATATACGTGTATGTAGATATGTATATTTCTGTTGGTATTATACCTAGAAGAAGATTGTAGGATTTTTGAGTTCCATGTCTGTTCAGACTTGCAGTGAATAAAATGCTCTTTTTATTTACTTATTTAAAATATTTTTTAAATGTTTATTTATTTTTGAGAGAGGGAGAGACAGAGTGTGCCTGGGGGAGGGGTAGAGGAAGAGGGAGCCACAGAATCTGAAGCAGGCTCCAGGCTCCACGTTGTCAGCACAGAGCCAGACGCGGGGCTCAAACTCATGAACCATGAGATCATGACCTGAGCCAGAGTCAGAGGCTTAACTGACTGAGCCACCCAGGCGCCCCTAAAATGCTCTTTTTAAATGGCTGCACCCAGTCAGTCTCCAGCAAGGAGCATTGATTCCGTTTCTTCATGCTGTTAGTGATTGGTGATGTCGTTCTTTTCAGTTTTAGCCATGCTGGTGCATATGTAGTGATGTCTCATGGAAACTGGAATTGGAATCTTCCGGATGAGTATAAAGTTTGAGCACATTTTCAGTTGTGAGTCTCTTCTTTGTCCCTCTTGCCCATTTCGTATCGTGATGGCTATCCATTTTCTTATTGATTTACATGAGTTTTTTTTAAACGTACTTCATTTGAGGCTTTTCTTGGTTATTTGTGTAGCATGATGCATTTTGTACGATATACATTGATGAACAGATGTTCTTAATTTTAATGTGGTTCATGTCTCGGATTTCTTCCTTTAAGGATAATGCTTTTTGCATATATATTTTAAAATGTCTCCCTATATCAAGGCAATGGAGATAGTTTCCTGTATTATCTTCTGGAAGTTTTATTGTACTGCTTTTCTTACTGAGAGCTACAGTTCATCCGGAGTTACTTTTTGTAAGATTTGATGTGCGAGTTTTGTTTTTTTCACATGGATATACAGATTACAGAAGTCCCCAGGTTTCCTCTCAAGATTCTCAGACATTGACACCACATATCCATCCTCTGTTGTTTCTTCTGCATTAAAATACAACACTCGTATTTTACAAGTTAGCATTTAGTGCACATTTATTATTTAACTGGTCAGACTTCAGCAAAACTTTTGTTTTACAGAGGAAATGGATATGAAAAGAGTACTGAGGAATAACAAATTCTCTCTGCTTAACTAGATTTTCTTTTTTAAAAAAAAATTTTTTTTTAAATGTTTATTTATTTTTGAGACAGAGACAGAGTGTGAGCAGGGGACAGGCAGAGAGATAGGGAGACACAGAATCCGAAGCAGGCTCCAGGCTCCGAGCTGTCATCACAGAGCCCGACGCGGGGCTCAAACCCATGAACTGTGAGATCATGACCTGAGCTGAAGTCGGATGCTTAACCGACTGAGCCACCCAGGCGCCCCTTAACTAGATTTTCTTTAGAGAAGGCCACATAAGTGCATATGGATTAGCAAATCAACATCAGCTTTGTGCTGTAAAATAAATCCATTAATAAATCTATTATTGGATTTATATGGGTATTTAGATTCTTTTCCAAAAGACATTTTTCCATTTCTACAAGTAACCTTTTTATATTTTTGAATTACGTTACTTCAATCAATAGCAATCTTTACTTACAGCATAAATGAATTACCGAAATTACCCCTTTATAATTAAAATCATTTTTTATATTTGAAAATGATTAAAATCGCTTGTCAATCACATTGCTCTAATCAAGTGCATGGGCTACACATAGAGGATTGTCTATACCTTTTTAAAAAAAGAATAAAAAATATTTGTTTTACATGGATTGAATAGTAATTTCAGTTAGTGTCTCCAGCCAGTATTTGATACACATATAACGTCCAAAATACCTGGGCACCAGGGTGGCTCAGCTGGTTAAGCGACCGACTCTTGATATCAGTTCAGGTCCTGACCTTGCGGTTCACGAGATCCAGACCCACATCAGGCTGTCGGGCTCTGACAGCTGAAGACTGCTTGAGATTCTCTCTCTGCCCTTCCCCTACTCGTGTGCACGCTCTCTCTCTCTTTCTCAAAATAAACAAATAAACTTAAAAAAACCAAAAAACAAAATGCTTTAATTCCAACAGTTAAATTCATTGTATTCATTGTTTATTAATTTGATAAATGTCAGGGTGAGAGCAAATTTATGGTACTATAGGTAAGAAGAATGCATTAAATGGAACTAATATTAAAACCTGTCATCAGTTATCAAATCTCAAATATTTATGTCTCAACCTTGTAATGCAACCAAAGTGGAAAGTTAATAATTGTATTTATATGTATTTTGATTTATTACATATGAAAGTATAATTACAAAACGTGACTAATTCTAATGTGAAATAATAAGTCGTAGTTAATTAAAACAATGATAGGTGAAATTTAAGGATTGCAAGACTAAAAGTGAAATGAGCTTGGGCAGAGCTTTTTATTTTTTTTTTAACGTTTATTTATTTTTCAGACAGAGAGAGACACAGCATGAACGGGGGAGGGGCAGAGAGAGAGGGAAACACAGAATCGGAAGCAGGCTCCAGGCTCTGAGCCATCAGCCCAGAGCCCGTCGCAGGGCTCGAACCCACGGACCGCGAGATCGTGACCTGAGCCGAAGTCGGATGCTTAACCGACTGAGCCACCCAGGCGCCCCAAGGGCAGAGCTTTTTAAAAGAAGCATTATTAATGGGGGCACCCGGGTACCTCAGTGGGTTAAGTGTCCAACTTTCGATCTTGACTCAGATCATGATCTCACAGTTCATGAGTTCCAGCTACGTGTGTGTGCCTGCACTGATAGCAAGGAGCCTTCTTGGAATTCTGTCTCTCTCAGTCTCTCTCCCTCCCCCTCCCCCATGCTGTCTCTCGAAATAAATAAATATGAAAAAAAATTTAAAAAGCATTATTAATGGCATCTTTATGGGTGCATTATCTTCTTTTCGGTATAAACTGGAAAAATCAAATAATTTGAAATGTATATCTTTAAAACTTACTGTATTTCTTTTGTTCAACATGATGACTGCTTATTAAAACCTCTTTCCTCAGTCTTGTCCTTTTTTTGATATTTCCCTCCAGATGGATACTCTTCTTCCCATTCCTATCTCTGTGTGATTTGAAAGTTTAGACCTACTTTGACTTCTCATCCCTTTCATTCACTCATTTGCTAAAGATCACTGTGTCTCTGTGTGTCTTATCACGTCTTCTTGGCTGTCCTCATTGTCTTCATCAACTCACTTTACACTACCAAAAAATTTAGTTTTATTTTATTTATTGATTAAAAATTTTTTTTTAATGTGTATTTTTGGGAGAGAGAGATTGACAGAGTGTGAGCAGGGGAGGGGCAGAGAGAGAGGGAGACACAGAATCCCAAGCAGGCTCCAGGCTCTGAGCTGTCAGCACCAGAGCCTGTCGTGGGGTTCGAACTCACAGACCTGGAGGTCACGACCTGAGCCGAAGTCAGATGCTCAACCAACTGAGCCACTCAGGCGCTCCCAAAAATTTAGTTTTAAAACTATGTAGTTTGAATAAGACCGTGCTGAGAGTAAAATCTTCAAATAGTTAGATTCTGCACATGACTTCAGGGGTTTTGCTAGATCTATCCCTACTCCCCCATATAGAATCGCATCAGTGCATTCTTTTTTTTTTCCTCAACAGTCTTTGACATTTGAATTCACTCTCGCACCACCTTCGCAAATGAACACTTTGTCCTACTTGCAAGGTCCCACACCGTACTCTTCAACTCCAGTCTAAGTTTAGTTCTAAGGGCGGATTTCTGCTGCTTAAACCTTTATTTTATGGAGGAGATAATGAGAGAAGAGAAAGAGAGAAACACGGGAAAGGATTCACAGAGTAGGTGACTCTCCTCTTCACTGCATTGGCCGTCCATTTTCTACCACATTTAATCTTGTCAGTCTCCAAATTTAGGACCTGTGTATAGTCAGATAAAATGACTCCCTTACTGTACAAAATGAGGTATTAATAGCATTCACAAATGGAACACATGTGTTCTTAGAGCTACTCAAGAAATTTCTAAGGGGTTCCATGTCTAGAGTGATTAACGTGATAAATTATTCGGATCTCAAAAAAGGTAAGACTTGCCCTATCTGGGCTTCTGACATAGTGTCTGTAGCTGCCAAGTTTCCTCCTCGGGACCATGCCCATCCCAGGGTTGACAAGATGTTTAGCTTCAGATTCTCCATGTGTTTAGCTCCGGCTGTTGCCTGACCTGAATTGCAGCTCAGGGTCCCTCTTTGCCCAATCTGGTTTTCTCTCTGTGTCTGTCTCTGTCTCTCTTTTTCTGTATCTCAGAGCAAAGTAAGGAAAACGTCATTAAAAAACAGGAAGAGAGACGAAGTTTCTTATTTCTTCTAGTAAGTAAACTCATGTCAAGGTTCCATGAATTACCTATTTTATTTATCCTAGAGACTTCACGATTTGCAAAAAATCAGCATGATGCAAGACACCCACCTGTTACGAGCTCCCCCCTGCATGTTTGCCATTCCCAGGGTCAGGAGCACTTGGTGAGACTTTGGATCTCCATTGCAGACTTCAAATGATTTCGAGAGACAGGAAAAGGAGGCGTTCCATGTTAATTCTGACAGATCAGTGTTATTCCTTCAGATGGAAGCAACATAGACTAGAAATAAATCAGTTTTATTCTTGAAAATTTACTTAGTCTCTGGACATATGTTTTCCATTAACTTTTCTAAGAGGACATATTTTTTCCATTAACTTTTCTAAGAGGTTACTGCAGACATTAAACCCACGTTTATTTTGTATCTGGGTGCAAGTTTTCTGCTTGCTGTTCACCATTGACACTTTATGTAATGCTGAATCCCTTCTGTGTACTTCTTTGATTTCTATTAACCTAAGAGAATACACTTGAATAATATTTAAATAATGCACTTAGCAACAACTATTAATACACTGTGCAGACCCTCACTTACTATGGACTGATGCTTTCCTGTGTTTTGCTGTTCATTTCTACAAGGTAGATTAAACTGCATTCATAAAAACTGAGCTGTTGCTTGTGAGCAGATAGGGGGCAGAATGTTCCCCAATGCAATCTTAAGCGTAATGCTCCTGAACTTTAAAAACTTGGCTCCATTTGTTGGAGATTAATTCTTCTTTTTCAGCTGTTGATGTGCTGTTCTCATTCTGCCCAATGTATAATTAAAATGCATTTAGAGTCTAGTGGATAAAGTTTAAAGGAGGGAGATAGAAGTTTTATTTTCAAGTGCCAATATTTACCTTACCTCAGAAGTCCTTTGAGCTGATTTAAGTTTATGATAAAGAATTTTAGGTATTGGGGCTCCTGGGTGTCTCAGTCGGTTGAGCGTCTGACTTCGGCTCAGGTCGTGATCTCATCATGGTCTGTGAGTTCGAGCCCCGCGTCAGGCTCTGTGCTGACAGCTGGGAGCCTGGAGCCTGCTTCAGATTGTGTCTCCTTCTCTCTCTGCCCCTCCCCTTGCTCACGCTCTGTCTCTCCCTCTCTCTTGAAGATAAATGAACATTAAAACATTTTTTAATAAAAAAAAAGATTTTTCTATAAGAGAAGAAAAAATTATAGCGGGTACAATATATGGAGTCAAGATACTATTTAATATAAAGATGGCAGAGAATAAAACATGATTCTTTGCTAATAGCATGATCTTGTGGAGACAGGGCCGTTGTTCAGGCTGGATGTAAGCCCATTGCTCTAGCAATTGTTCTCAAGCCTGAGGGCACAGTAGAATCTTCCAGAGGGCTTGTTAATTTACAGATTGCTGGGCTCTATTATGGAGTTTCAGATTCATAGGCCTGGGGGGAGTAGTATATTCAATCTGCATTCTTCACAAGTTGCCAGTGAGATGGCTGCTGCTGTTGCTGCTGGTCTGAGGGCCACTTTTTTAATTTTATTATTTTATTTTATTATATTTTAATGTTTATTTATTTTTGAGACAGAGAGAGACAGAGTGTTAGTGGGGAAGGGGCAGAGAGAAAGGAAAACACAGAATTCGAAGCAGGCTGCAGGTTCCCAGCTGTCAGCACAGAGCCCGACACGGGGCTTGAATTCATGAACCATGAGATCATGACCTGAGCTGAAGTTGGACGGCCAACCAACTGAGCCACCCAGGCGCCCCATGAGGGTCATTATTTTATAACTACTGTGCTGGAAGCGTAGCCTAGCACGACTTTCCTCCATATTTACATTGGAGTATCAGAGGAATTAGCTCCAGATAATGAGGAAACTATGGCGGAAATTCACAGAAGGAATACAGAAGTATAGGGGATATTAGAGGATATTAGAGGAGGTGATTTGGGATAGTTCACTCATTCATAGTAACAAGAAAAGGCGAAGTGTATGGGCACAGCTAGAAGGAGAGATGAGATGGGGTGGTGAGACGTGGAAATTCTGATTTCAACAGGGAGCAAACCATCATCTGAGGGCAAGGAGAGGAAAGGAGATGTTGGAACTTTTGAGGAGAGAGTACAAGTGTAAAAACAGTGGAGGGTCTGGTTGATTCTCTCAAGTAGACACACTTGTGTTCCTAAAACAACCACATCACGTTTGTTCATCTCACACCGAAAGAAACAGATTTCAGTGAGTCACTGGTTTTTAACTTAACAAGTCTTATTTCTTTCAGATGGATTTAAGCATTTAAATTCAATAGGCTTTTTATTTCCCATTTTGCATTATCTCTGCCTTCTCATCATTAGAGCAAAGAAAACCTTTGTGTTTTGTTTTGTTTTGCTTTTTCTGCATCACACTTTGGGCTGTGTTTGGGTTTCGCAGTAGGTTGTAGGAAGTGAGTTATTTTCAGCATCATAAAATGCTGTGTTCCAAAGGTACAAACATTTCCGAAGCATAGCTGGGTAATTCCAGATTCACTAAGATTTTGAGGTTAAAAGCAGTGCCACCGCATTATCAATGCACCATTTTGCTTATTACTATTTATAACCCATACGTTTCCGTTTGCAAGTTGAAATCAAATACCAAAACGTATGAAGGAAACTTCAATAGTTCATCTTAAAGAAGCTAGAAGCTTTGGCTATAGGTTATTCTAAGTAATCAAATGAGTAAATTACTGCCAGTGGCTATTTCCACTACTTGTCTATTTCCTGTGCTCCTCAAATAGTTTCCAGATAATCCTTCTCTCTAGAAGTATGTTAATTTTAACTCTTCATGCTGACTATTTAACACAAGGCAACATAATTACAGGTGATACGCATTGCATTAGTCTCTCACTTCTTGCTGATGCCTCTGTTTGAACTAATGGGTGACACGCTACCACGTGGGTAGATATATAAATTGTGAATTTAGTAAAAGTGAAACTATAAATTTAGCAAAGTAGAAAGTGGTTCCTGAGACTATACCAAATAACCCTTGTTGTATGACATATCACCACAAAATTTGGCGGCTGAGAAACAAGTCTTTATGGTACTGGGGTGGGGGCGGAATTTGGGGTTGAGCTCACTGGGTCTGGCTGCCTGTGTGTTGACTGCGTTTATCTACATGGCTACGGTCGGCAGCCAGTTTGGGTAGGTGATGGCTGGCTGGCTTGTTTCTGTTCCTTCCTAGTCTTTGATTCACCGCCCAGCCAGAGCTGAGCCCAGGGTGGTGGAGGGTTTCAAGACAAAGAACACAGCGTAAGAGGTCTTTGGAGGGCCAGGCTTGTGACTGGCAACATCACTCTGACACAGTCGAAAGGTCAAAGCAAGTCACAAGACCAGCAGACATTTAAGAAATTCTACCTTTTGTTAGGAGGCGCTGAAAAGTCATTGCACAGGAGCTTGTATTCAGGAAGATGACTAATGTTGATTAATTGTGTAAAACTCTACCATAGTGACAAATCAATCCAGTGGAAGTGACAGTGTAATGGTTAGAAATGGGCAAGTAGGGGCGCCTGAGTGGCTGAGTCCAGTAAGTGTCCGACTTCAGCTCAGGTCACGATCTCACTGTTTGTGGGTTCAAGCCCCACGTCGGGCTCTGTGCTGACAGCTCAGAGCCTGGAGCCTGCTTCAGACTCCCTCTCTCTCTGCCCCTCCCCCTCTCAAAAATAAATGAACATTAAAAAAAAAAGAAATGGGCAAGAGAAAAGGCGGTGGAGAAAAGATAGTAGGGGATCTACTGAATAAAGAAAAAAAAGTTTACTTTTTGAAATACCAGATTGTGTGATTTGCTGAAAAAACTTTTACTATCTGGAATGAGTTTAAGCAGCAAAGGAAACACGCACTACGGGGAACTGGGGGTGCGCATCTCAATCAGAGGATGTTAGAAAGGGTGCGGTGTATAACAGTGGGCTGTGTTGGGTGGTTTGGGGACAGTTTCAGGAAGGAGCACTACGCTCTGAAGCAGGGTGTGTTAATAAACCTCGTCTAGAAGAAGGGAAGACCAGAGAAAGGCTAGAGCTGTGACTGGTGAAGAAACAGCAGTCACATGTGTTAGCCAACACAAGAGGATGTTTGGTATTTTTGTTGTTTGCACCGTGACTTTAGCTCATGCCTAGACAAATATGGTATGCATAATACACTTGATTTATTACAAGTGAGTTTTGGGTTCCAGGTCATGAAGGCGTTATTACATGACCCAGGAAATAGTTTCTTATTATTCCCCTTAAAACTATTTGCTGTTTATCTTGTATGACTATATTCGCTTTATCCACTGTCTATCGATACCCTCCGTGAGGGGCACGTGGGTGGCTCAGTAAGTTAAGCCTCCTACTCTTGGCTTCTGCTCAGGTCATGATCTTACAATTCATGGGATTGAGACCCTCTTTGGGCTGATGGCACGGAGCCTGCTTGGGATTCTCTCTCTCCCACTCTCTGCCCCTTGAGCTCGTTCTCTCTCTCCTTCTCTCAAAAATAAACATTAAAGAAATATCCTTGGTTAAAGCATTTAGAAAATTAAGATTTTCAATATTTACAGGAATAAGTTGCATTACATTAGGATTACTTTATATGTAGTTTTATACCATGGTCTTAAAATGAGCTTTTTAAGCATTTTATCATGTAAAAGAGATTTATTAGATCACATCTCAACAAGACACTAAATCAATGTGTAAGTCCCATATAGAGCTTTAGGAGTGATCCTTTAAAATTTCTTAAGAACGGTCTCTAAGTGGGACAAATGACTTTATTCATAAGTCTCCCCTGCTCCCACATCGCTATTTTTTATCTAACCAGGGAATATTTAAACATATTGATCACAGAAATGGCAGAAAGCAAGACTAAAATAGCCCTGTAGGTGGCAGTCAAACTCTGAATAATGAATTAAAAATTTTCTGCTTATTACAGGTGATTGCTATCCTTAGAAAGTACTCTGAGTTTTAAAAAGCCAACATACTTTACAATTCTCATTATTTTGCAATATGTCTGAATTATTAAATCACAGTCATTTCAGAGGCACTGTATAAGAACTTTGGAAAACTAAAAATGAGAAGTAGGACATATAATAGGATAGTACTTCTAAGTCAATTGGATTAGAAATATGTTTGTTACAATTCTAATTTATGAGTTATAGGCATTTAAAGTAATGTAACAAGGGGCGCCTGGGTGGCTCAGTCGGTTGAGTGTCCGACTTCAGCTCAGGTCATGATCTCATGGTTCATGGGCTCGAGCCCCGTGTTGGGTTCTGTGCTGACAGCTCAGAGCCTGGAGCCTGCTTCGGATTCTGTGTCTCCCCCTCTCTCTGCCCCTCCCCTGTTCGCGCTTTGTCTCTCTCTCAAAAATAAATGAACATTGAAAAATTTTTTAAAGTAATGTAACAGTAGAAAAATAATCTATTTTACTTAATATTTATCAAGTAAAGAATATGTAAAAAATAATATGTCTTTTCTCTTCAGTAAGCAGAAGTAGTCACTTTGTTGCTTTAGAGAGGCATTGCCTTAACTTTCACCCTTATGTGTTTATAAGAGGCTAGTTACTGCTTTATGTTACTCAGAATGATGACTATCTTCTTCCAATATTCATATCTTAAAGAAAAGAATATACAATTTGTATTTGAAAGTACATTGGTAACTTGGTATGTGTTACCTATTACATAGTAAAGATGGATCAAAGGAGGAAATTAGTTATTGAAACTATATAGACAAAATCTATTTAATTTCTCAAAAAATTAAAACCTTCAACAATGTAAATAACCTGAACACCGACCAATCAGAAGTGATGCTGGCTAAAAACAACACGCATGGGCCTATGGGTGTGTACCAGCCTAAGCTCACTCAGGTATTATTATATCTTTTGGAGATTCTGAAAATAGGGCTGCCTGTTTTCCAAATAACCATTAAAGCTAGAATCTAGGTTGATCTGACATTACTCTTATTATCTTGCTATGAAATTTAGAGGAGTACATAATACTATGTACTTATGTGCAACAATGGATTTTGCTGCTGTGGTTGGTTGCAGAAGTAGAATTAAATGAACTAAAGGACTTTATATAAACAAACTGATCAAATGACTAACTCTAATCTCTTATGGCCCTAGTCCACTCTCCTCAGGTCCATTTGAGACACCTTCTGAAATCATCGGGCATTATAATTTAATAGTTAAAAATCCAGCTTTGTTCCAAGTAGAGACATTATGTTGGCTTCTGTTCTTGGATAAAAATTCTTAAAATGCAAATGTTATTTGCCCCAGCGATGTGGATTGGGAAGCAGCCACTGAAAAAAAAAAAGTCATAGAATTTCACAAAAGAGGAGCGTGAGCTAGATTTATTTTGGTATGAATAATAATAATAATAATAATAATACAATGGCATATCCACTTCAGGTGGTGTTGCTGGTGAGGAAGTGGGTGTTATTGTTATTACAATGAAGCGTGTGTCAGAGAATGTGTCAGGAGCCTATGTAATTGTGCATTGTCTTGTTATTTTCTAACTGAATTCCATTTTTAGCGGGAGTGTTAATGTGCAGCTGTAATAACACATTTGCAGCCTTCCTTGCAGCTAAATGGGGCCTTCTATGGCTTCGAAATTGAAAAAGAATAATTCTCTCAGCCCTGGACTTCATTTAATATTTATTGAATCTCTAATATGTGCTAGTCATTACATATCTAGAATACAGTGTGCTAGCCTGGATTTTAACGATGTGAATAAATTCCCATTGATTCTGAAGAATATTTGATACTTTCAAAGGATAGCTGAGAGCATAGGAAAATCCATCTAGAGGTGTAATAAGTTACCATTTTGAGACTTAACCTTCAGTGCTTAAATAATTTCGCATTTTAATTATTGTCCACCAGTAAATATCTATTCTGGGAAAGAAAATTGCAATCTGATTCCTATTACTGGTGTTACTTCTGTCTATCCCCAAGGGAAAATAATAATTTAGAATTCGTAGGGTTTTTACATGTATTCAGTAATGCAATACCCTTGTCTACACGTGTACCCGCATGTCTTGTTTTTTTAACTTCAAATATCTATAATATGCTGATGATATGAGGTACAGAAAGTGAGCTTTTTAATACATGTTCTTTTTATTCTCCTTGTATTTTCCATTCTCTTGCAAACAGCGATTCTGTTGTTGTGTTTTCTTTAATGGTAAAGAGACACTAAGTCACCCTCTGTGTAAAATCCCTTTATAAAATCGGAGACCGATTTTCCTTTGTTTAAGCTGAATAATCTCCTTAGGTTTATCCCTCTTGCTACGCATGATTTTATGCTATTTAAATCATTGACCCTTCTTCAAATTCTTCATCGACTTCTTCAATATTAGCTGTCATAAATAAACATTTATCATTTGTCCAATAAAAAAAAGATATTGCAAAGTAATCCTGCTTCCTTAGTGGAAATTTTCTGGTAGTACCCATGTATACCATATCAAAAATGGCTGTGGTGAGGAAAAATGCAATGTATTTACATTTACCAAATGGTCCTTTTCTCAAGTAATATGATCTTTTCTAGTCGATCAGCACTGTTGTAAGCCACCATAAACATCTAAAAAATTAATACTTCAACGATTTTTTTCTTTTAGTAAATTGGGATATATCTAGAAAGTAATATAGATTTAAATTTAGCTTCTTATTTTTAATACATTTTATTTCCATAAACTTCTGCCTCTACCATTTCAACTGTATTAGCTTTCTTTTCTTAGTTATTACTCTTTCTAAAACTGTAGGTTCAGCAGACTCTTAAAGAATGTACTTGAGAAAGTACTTACCTTTCTAGGCTTGAATTTCTTTATCTGGAAAACTAAGGAGTGGGATCAGATGAGCTCTCAGATTCCTTCCAGCTTTAGGTTAGAGAGTGTCAAAAATTAAGGAAACATTTTATTTTTTCTGATGTATTGAATTTATATTTCCCTTTTTTGTCTTAAGTTGCACCACATTTATTTCTTTGGCTTTTAGGCTTTCCTTTGCAGACCTCCTCACCCATCTTTTCTAAGATTCCCATTTGTATTTCTGCTCTAAGTTCTTATATTCATTGTAACCCTGCTACCTTATTAAGAGGAGGATGGCTTTGGGTATGGCCCCAGGGCTGTGGCAAGGAAAAATCAGAGGGTGTCCCTTGAAAGAATTGGAATGTTACATTTTATTTCAGGGCAGCAATGATTTTGCCAGAGGGAAGGAGTCATTCCACTTTAGCTGTTTCTCTTTTCTCTTCTTTTCTTTTTTCTTTTCTCTTTCTTTCTTTCTTTCTTTCTTTTCTTTCTTTCTTCTATCTTCCTTTCTTTCTTCTATCTTCCTTCCTTTCTTTCTTTAATATTTTTACTTTTGCATCTTTTACCCTTGGATGTTAGTGCCCAAACCTACAAGTCTGCTAAATCCTTCCATGACTTTTTATCACGCTACAGACAGCATCCTTTCAAATGCAAGGTCAGGGTGTAAGTCTTTTTTGATATCGTGGTTGTAAAGTGAGAAGTGCTGCTTATTTCAGATAAAACTACTTTTTACCTTTCCATGAAAGCTTTATTGTTCACACATAATATCTGATTTTAACATTTTCATAAGAAATAGAATAAAACTGAGGAGATGGAGTAATAATGTTTATGGCTATTGAAGTCCCAGAAATATATGACTGGATGATACATTTCCAGGTCATTTATTTCACCCCTCCATTGTCAAAGAAATTTGCTGTTGAATCAGCCAGGGAAATGGGTCTGAAATCTTTATGCTGCTCTGTGGCACCAAAATCTAGTGCTGCTTTTTCAATACATAGTGTTGTTAAGTTATTAATTTAGACTCTCAGCTGTACTTAAGTCATTGGACCTTCAGCTTGCAGAAGTTTTTGTTCTTAAAGACTGAGACATATTGACTGGACATGACTCCTTCATATGTTCAAATTGTAATTTCTTTCATGCTTTGAGGACAAATGGGGATGGTTGCACATTTTCTTTTGAATCCTCCTCTCTTTCAGTTAGTCTTGCTTTATTAAGATCTAAGTATGAATTCCCAACTGGTAAGTCAGTCAGACTCAGTTCAAGGCTTAGACAAAAACTGATTTCCTTCTTGAAGGTTGGGAAAGTATAAAAGTGGTAAAGAGTTATTTCACTTTCTCTTAACTGATTTAAAAATAAAGTGTATAAAACAGTAGGTATATAATTGTATTATTTAGTGTATAACATATAGAAATGTTATTTGCACGAAAGAGGTGAATGAAAGCAAAGCTGTATTGAGCTAAGGAAATGATCCTAGATGGCAAACTGAAACCACAGGGACAAACAGACCAGAAATGGCATATAGGAAGATACAAATACATATACTATAAATATAGACTTTCTCTCTTTTCTTCCCTTGGTTTCTTTAAAATAAATAAAATTATATAAAATAATACTTAAAGCAACATATAAATGGGTTTGTATTGTATATAGATGTAATATATGTAACAATGATGCCAAAAAAGGGGGGAAAGACATCAAGCTATATAGCAATAATGCTTTTATACCTCCAAAGAATTAATCTAATATAAATCTAAAGTACATTCTCATAGGTTGAAATGTATTTAAAGGGGTGTCTGGGTGGTTCAGTCAGTTAAGCATCAGGCTCTTGCTTTTGGCTCAAGTCATGATCTCATGGTTTGTGGGATCGAGACCTGTGTAGAGCTCTGTGCTGTGCTGTGCACACAGCAATTCACTGTATAAGAAAAAATTAAGAATTTAGGTGAATTCACCGACAAAAACTCAGTGAATTTGGGCTAAGTCTACAAAATAAACTGTTTTTCTGAAAATGTGGAGGAAACTATTTTAAATCATTTTTAAAATGTCTTATTTGTATGTTGGTTTTCAGAAAAACTTATCTAGTCTATGTAGAAATTCATCCTGAAAGATGAATGAGCCAAAATTATTTTTTTAAAGTGCACCTATATGTATATGGGATAAGTTTTTGCTGGGATTTCAAACTGATCCAATGGCCTACACAGGATAAGGACATAAAGTTTGGGTTTATCTTCTTTACCGTACAGAAATCATCTCTATAAGACAATAATTATTTGAATCTCATCAGTTTTTTTTTTCAATTTAATATCTCATCTTATAGTTTAGGCCTTGATTAACAGTACATAGAATGTTTCCACTAGAGGCTCAGAAACTCTTAGGCGGCTTTGTTATGTGGTGTTCTGTTATCCCGTGAAAAAGCTTGCAGTCATGCTTTAACTTGATTTTCAGTGTTTATCTGTGATATTATCTACTGCTATTTATTATCTATTGCTATTTCTCGGCATGTAGTTTCATCTAAGAAATGAGGTGGCCAGAAGCATGCACTCCTTGATGTTAATCTCTCCCTCCCTCCCTCCCAGTCTCTCTCTCTCTCTCTCTCTCTCTCTCTCTCTCTCACACACACACACACACACACACACACACACACACAGACACACACACAGACTTCAAAACATTCATGTATAAATGGTAGCTGGAGATGCTGGAGAAACATAGCTAGTATTCCTTTAGGGCTACAGAATTACAACTGAAATTATTTGGAAGCCTAGTGTGTGCCTGTCCATCAATGTGTTCTTCCCCATCCCCAAACCATCCTTCTTTGTTCTTCGTCCTGTTTTGTGACACTGGAGGTGGATTCTGTAAACACTTTTCCTTTAACAGGTGGCAAATGTTAAGCATTACAGCAGAAGGCTCTGGAAGCATACCACCGGAGAAAGGGTCTTCTCTTCCTGAATCTAGCGGTTTTTTCCTTTTGCTCTAGTGATACGCAGCTGAGCCGCCATTAGCACTCAGGGGTGAACATCCCAGCTGGGGGGCTTCTGAGCAAGTTTTGCCAGAACACTAGAGGCAGCTTTCCAGGGGTGGCTTTCCAGCAAGTGTCAGTGCCCCACCCCCACTCCCAGGCTGGTGACTTCCCATTGAGCCTTGGTGGAATTCATGTGGGCAGTTTCTGCTTTCCAGGCCTGATGTACAACGGCTCAGCAAAATTCTCAGCCATCAGGGAGGTGACAGTTGAATTTTCTCCAACCATTTCTGAATGTCCTCAGTCTTGATGGTCCTCTTCTGAGATTCTCTTTCATGGATACTCTCTTTCAGCAGTGGCTACCAAATATACCTGCTGTTCCTTTATTCTTTACATTCTCTCTGCCCTTCTTATTAGCCAATACCCCCTGATAAATTAATAATTCTTCATATTCAATTTTCCACGTTCAAACGACTAGTTTTGTTGCTATTTCCTAACTGCACCCTGAGTGATACAGATAACATTTTTTTTTTAATTTGAGAGAGAGAGAGAGACAGAGTATGAGTGAGCGAGTGAACAAGAGAGGCGGAGGGAGAGAGAGAAAAAATATTAAGCAGGCCCCATGCTCAGCACGATGAGGGTTCTATCCCATGACCTGGGAACATAACCTGAGCTGAAATCAAGAGTCAGACGCTCAGCCGACTGAGCCACCCAGGCACCTCTGGATAACATTTTATTAGACATTTACCGAAACGAAGAAGGTAAGGGTAGTTATTTTCTACATCACAATATGAAATGCTTCTTCATATTTACATAAACATCTTTCCTACATTTATGTAAATATTTAATTTTTTCAGTAGTTAGTTCATGGTACACCTCATCATGTAATCTCATTTTTAAAAAACTGATCTTTTTTTCTAAAAATAAAGAAAAAAATTTTTTTAATGTTTATTCATTTTTGAGACAGAGAGAGACAGAGCATGAACAGGGGAGGGGCAGAGAGAGAGAGGGAGACACAGAATCGGAAGCAGGCTCCAGGCTCCGAGCCATCAGCCCAGAGCTCAAAGCAGGGCTTGAACTCACGGACTGCGATATCGTGACCTGAGTCGAAGTCAGACGCTTAACCCACTGAGCCACCCAGACGCCCCTTCTGAAAACTTAATTTAAAGCACCATAAAGATTCACAATTTTACTGTGACAGAAATGGAAATATTTGGAAGCCACCTTTGTTTTACTCTCTTGACATAACCCTTTTTAAGATAGGGAATTACCGATTAAATTTCCAGTTTGCATTTTCAGAAAGGAGAGTGAAGATAATGGAGAAAAAAATAACCGTTTCATAACTCTAAATTATACCCCACTCTAGCTTGGTATTTCAGATATTGTATGTATGGCTGTGTACTTCCTGAAAGGATGCTGAATGCAAAAAGAAACACTTCTTCTTATAATTTGACAGAATGTTTCCAAAAGCAACCTTTCCAGTTTCTAGGGGGTGTGTTCCTCCTTTTAGTAACTCATTGATTCTGAAAGATTATTTGAGAAACAAGGAACATAATCCAATATTGGGAGAGATAAAGACCACTTTCCATGAAAAGATTTGGCTGTCACCATATATAAGATGTTTTTAGGCATGCTGGAATCATATGGTTAAGTTTTACCTTGTTTCCATTGTGATTTTACTTAGAGACTTCTCATATAGTAGCTGTTTGAAATAGCTGCTTTGTAATTGGAAATGTAGGCACTTAGGCCTTTTAAAAATGCTAAAGAACTTTAATTTGTAGTTTGTGAAATAGTGCTTGTAATGATCATTAATGTTTTATAACTTGAGGAGAAATCACAAACCAGAAACTGCAAGATTCAGTAAAATATAATTAAAGACCTCAAGCTATAGTCATTTAATGGAGGTAAAAATTGTAAAGAAATCTCATTTCTATAAGCGATATTCTGCAAAACACTGAATTTACCAAGGGTTTCCATTTTGCAGATTGTCTAATGAATTGACAAAGTTAACACCATTTGACATAATATTTTCTTCCTTGCTTTTGATTCAGCTCTTGATTATTACTTTACCATTTCCTGAGTTTTGAAACATGTTACCTTGATAATTCTACAGAATTCCCCGCCTCGTGATGATGATCACAAATCTTATGCAGTCAGGTGTAAGTGAAGAAGTGATACCATTACTAAATGGTTTAATTTAAAAAAAAATTAATGTTTTTTATTTTTGAGAGACAGAGAGAGACAGAGCACAGGTGGGGGAAGGGCAGAGAGAGAGAGGGAAACACAGAATCTGAAGCAGGATCCAGGCTCTGAGCGGTCAGCACAGAGCCTGACACGGGGCTTGAAACCCACAAACCGCGAGATCGTCACCTGAGCTAATGTCAGATGCTTAACTGACTGAACCAACCAAGCACCCCTTAAATGGTTTATTCTAAACTTCGTACCATTCAATACAAAAAGAAAAAAAAAATTCTTCTCAAGAAATAAAGGCACGCTCAAGACCAGCACTCTTGTCATGTCTGTTTGTCATATTTCACTCTCTGAAAAGGACACACACTATCAGCGTAACTAGATTCCAACTTTGTTTCTAATTTCTGTCGCCAGGGGAAAAAATGTAGACAACACAGTCGTTTAGAGACAAAATTTATCATTGAGAAGAGAATGTGAAAGACAGAGTCATTTGAAAGAAGTCGAATATTTTACAGTGATGTAAATATACACTTGTCTTAACAAGTACAAAACCTAGGTCACCTCATTCAGATTACCTACAGACTCTGTTTCAACCATAGTTTTGCCTTTAGGCAATTTGAGAAAAAGCATGCATCACATGTGTAAACATTTCAGTGACTGTCCTTCATTTCAGTATCAAACAACTATTTCTCTATCTATCTATCTATCTATTTTTCCCCCTCAGGTTGTTTTGAAAGTATTTTTTTTTTTTTGTGACTGAGAACAGTTGAAGTAAATTTTAAAAACATATTTTAGTGGCATTCAAGAATAACTGTGGAAGTTCTTCCTTCTAGGAGAAAAAAAAATAAAAGCACTTTGAGAACTTCATACACATTGAAGTCACTAATGCATCTTAATATAAATTTCTACTGCAATAAAATATGGCTCTACATGACTATTTTAGATCAAATGTAGGAGTTTCTAATAAATGTAAAAGATATCATGTAAATGGTCAGAAAATTATGAATCAACATTTGAATTCCGATATTAAGAATCACAAAAATCCAATCTCCTGTTCAATTGCTTGGATACTGATTAGAAACAAATATGTACCATTTAAATATTTGAATTATAGCACTAGGAGCTCCTTCACTGAGTCATAGTAGGCAGATTAAAATTTATCTTTTTTTTTTAAAGGAAACAAGTTTTGTTAATTTAAACTTTTAATTTATGTCTTCTGTTCACGCTTTCATTTTAGTAAAGTCTGAAATTTCACAATAAGAAACATGAAGTAAACACAGAATGTATATGTCAATTATAGCTCAATAAAGCTGGAAGAAAAAACGACTAAAAACACTACTCATTTCAAAAGATTTTCAGGGGCACCTGGTCAGCTCAGTTGGTTAAGCGTCTGATTTCAGCTCAGGTCATGATCTCGCGGTTCATGAGGTTCATGAGTGCAAGCCCCGCATGGGGCTCTGTGCTGACAGCTCAGAGCCTGGAGCCAACTTTGGATTCTGTGTCTCCCTTTCTCTCTGCCCCTCCCCTGCTGGTGCTCTGTCTCTTTCTCTCAAAAGTAAATAAACATTAAAAAAATTTTTTCTTTAAAATAAAAAAAAGATTTTCAGAGGACTCTTCTCACTTCTCTGATCAATCCAGACAAGCATAGGTGGGGCAACCCTGGGTAGACTACATCCTTTGGACATCGTTCAGGCTCTCTATGGCTGTGTGTGCTCTACCCAAGATAATAAAAATGATGAATTGTGGTATTTTGTGTCTATCATTATTGCCCTAGGTATTTATAAACTATTTAGAGTTTTTTGTGGAGTTATATCTTTAGTTAGGTAGGAAAGTGCTGTCATTGTAGAATATTCATGAACATACAGTAAACATGCAGAACTTTGGGGAAGGAACAGAGTTGAGGCTCTGTGGTAGGTTCCCAAAGATGTGCATAATCTAATCCCCAGAACCTGGAAATATGTTACCATGCCAAAGGCTTTGGCAGAAGTGATTTAATTAAGCACCTTGAAACGGGAGGTCAGTTGGGATTATTTGGGTGGGTCCAATGTAATCATAAAGTTCTCAGAAGTGGAAGATAGAACCGATACCACAGAAATACAAAGGATTATAAGAAAATATTATGAAAACTCAGGTCATGTTTTCACGGTTCATGACCGGACTCTATGCTGACAGCTCAGAGCCTGGAGCATACTTTGGATTCTGTCTCCCTTTCTCTCTGTCCCTTCCTTGCTCACGCTGTCTCTCAATCTCTCTCAATCTCTCTCTCTCTCTCTCTCTCTCTCAAAAATGAGTAACCATTAAAAAAAATGGGTAAATTCCTAGAAACATATAGCCTTCCAAAACTGAATCAGGAAGAAATAGCAATTTTGAACAGACTGATTACTAAAAATGAAATTGAATCAGTAATCAAAAAACTCCCAACAAACAAAGGCCCATGACCAGACAGTGACCCAGCTAAATTCTACCAAACAGCTAAAGAAGACTTAATACCTACTCTTCTCAAACAATTCCAAAAAATAGAGGAAGAAGGAAAATTCCAAATTCATTCCATGAGGCCAGCACTACCTTGATACCAAAGCCAAAGACACTCCAAAAAAGGAAAACTACAGACCACATCTCTTATCAACGTAGAAGCAAAAGTCCTCAACAAAATATTAGCAAATCGAACCCAACAGTAAATTAAGAAAAGGCGGAGGATGGAGACAGAAATGTCAGTCAGGGAAGAAGACATGATGATAGACGCAAGGTCAGGAGATGTGACGGGAGAAGGATTCCATCTTTTGTTGCTGGCTCTGAAGATGGAGGTCTATAGAGGGCCACAAGCCAGGGGTGCTTTCTAGAATCTATAAAAGGCAAAGCTATGGGCTCCTCCTTCCAGTCTAGGGAAAGGAGCCTCGCTTGGCTGACACTTTGATTTTTGCCCAGGGAGACCTGTGTCAGACTTCTGACCTACTGAACTGTGAGAGAATATATTTGTGTTGTTTTGAGCCACTAAATTTGCGGAAATGAGAAGCAATAGAAATCTAACACAGGATTCAAAATGAACAGTTTAGAGAGAAGACCAATTAGTGGTTGAAAAGTTAGAGGCGGTGAATAGTAATGTAAGGAAGCAGAGGGCTTTGGGAAGTGGAGAGCAATGGCATAAAGCAGGCAGAGCAGTGGTGCAAGACGCAAAAGTATGCCAACATCTGGGGACTAAAAGCGCTTGAAATGACTGTGTCAAACACTAAACCAGAAGAGAGATGAACCTGGGAAGGTAATTAGGAACCAGAGTATTAGTCTTCTAGTGAAGGTAATAGGTGGGGCTGGAACAACTCTGGATGCAAAGAAAAAGTCAAAAGCCCGTTGAAGTAACTTGGATTATAGCTCATGTCTACAGGACAACTGTAGCGAGGGCGAAAAGAAGTCTGTGGGTTTGAGAAATGCTTAGGAGGTAGATTAGGCTGATAAGTGGAGGAAGATCAAAGAATCAAGGATAAAACCCAGGTCTCTTGCTTATACAACCAAGTCATTTATTGAAAGATGGCCTAGAGAGGGGACCAATCTTGTGAAAGAAACAGTATGAGTTCCATCGTGGAAACATCGAAGTTGACAGGTGCGTGAACCATTTAAATGGAGAGGAACATTGTGAATTTGGGTTAGGTTTATGAGTGAGTTTGGGGCTGTTGGTACACTGTGAGAATTCCTAGTATATGGATGATGCTGACTCTCTGAGAATGAAAAAAAATGGAGAGTTATTGTGCCTACACCAACATGTGAGAAACCAAGACATGGCATTTGGAAGGTAATAGAAGAATATAGGCAGCAGGTGCTGGTACACAAAAAAACAAGGTTGATTCGTGGGTTTGTAGCATTTACCGGTTTCTCTGGGATAAACATTCCCACCATAATTTATATGTGAGCTACCAATGTTACATCCCTGTGCAGTTGGGAAGAGAAACACATAATTGGCGCTCTTGAATCAGTGTGAGCTGATTCCGTTATATCACTGAGAAGCTTGGAAGGAGAAACAGAGAATTGAGAAGCAGGAGTAATGAGAAACTACAGGGAGTGAATGTGGCAATTCCCTTAGAGACTTTGATTATGATAGGAGGAGAAAGATGGAGACTGCAGGATACACATTGTTTTGTTTTTGGTTAGAGGAAGAACAGAGTAGATTTGAGTAATAGGTAGCCAGTAGAGAGGACAGGAAATGGGTGGCTGAAAAGTGGGGTCCCTAAGGAGCTGAATATGTGTATGAGGACTTGGAGGAGGGGGGGAAATCCCATGGGATCTTACAGATAAGATGAAACTTTTGGACAGTAAGCTCTTCTCTTACAACAGCAGAGAGCAGGAAGGAGTAAGTTGAGTTTATATGTTTATGTGCTGGAATTACAGTAGTTATTCTCTGATATATTTTACAGTGTAATGAATCAAACAAAATTTGACGCTGATGGAAAGGTGATGAAGATTGGAACTTTAAAGCGATTCCAAATAGGGAACAAACATTTCTGGGAAGTGTTTCTTTTGTTGACAGTGACCATGGATTGATCCAGGCACAAGTCTATCTGGCAGTGAGATATTCTCCAGAAGCTCCCAGAAATGCAGATGTAAATACGAAATCAGGCAACTATACTTGAACAGCATTGGCCTTTGTGAGATGGAGTGGCAGAGGTCCAGTGGGGCAAGAAATTGTGTAGAGGAACTCTAGTAAAGGGATGAGGTGTGGGAATTTTGCTCTATAGGAAAAGAAGTAAAGATAGGTAAGGGCTGCTAAGTACAAAGAAAGTAGGGGTAGTAAGAAAACCAAGTAGGTAAAAATATAGCATAAAATGAGAATGTCTGATAAATAAGACTGGGAAGAATGGAAATTGTGGTAAGACAGGTATAGGTCTAGATTATAGAGACAGAGTTAACTTGAAAGCCATAACTAGACACAGACCATGTGAATTGAAGACTGTATAGAGAACAAAGGCAATAGGAGATGAGATCACAGGACTGCAAGGTCAGGGTTATGTATTGGCCATTAATGTGGACATTGAAGTCACTGACAATAATGCCAGAAATTAAAGGCAAAGACCGTTGGCTTTCAATGATGTGGATGATAGTGTTAAGCGGGGGCGGGTAAAGGCTGTTGTATGAGTAACAGGGTCTGAAAACAGCAAGCATTTGACTTGGGTTGGGAGTAATGACTGGAAAGAGCAGTGGCTGGTAAGAGAAGCTTGGTCTTTCTATCATTTATGAGGAATGCTAAAGCTTTAATTGATATTTTTGGGGTGGGAGTGAGGATGGGAATCAGATTCTGGTTAACTCTACACAATGAATATACTGTTTTCACTGGAGCAGGAGCCTAACTGCTGTTTTCTGAAATTCCAATCTTAGAATTTTCCTAGGCATGTTCTGCTTGTCAGAAGACTTACCTGGTAATTTTAGGTTTGGAACAATCTCAATGGATTAATGTGTATAAAATGCGAACACCTTATGAGAACAGGGTAATAATACATATACATACACTTGTGCTATTATTTATTTTATCATTTGAATAAATGAATTGATCTGTTGCTTTGTGATGAGATGCTTTGAGGGAAAGGGGAGAGGTAGGAGTTCCAAGGCATTTAAGGCATCGGTGCAGAGAAGGATGGGAGGCAAAATGCTAGCGAAGGAGACAGAGGAATTGCTAAGGACATATTTAAGAGTAATATAATTTTACTTCTAAACTGCCAGCTCTTATATAAGCCTTAGGTTGGAGAGAATGAGCAGAGATGCTCAAAGACTGGATACTGACTTTCCTAGTTATTTCTAAATAGTAGTCTCTGTGCCTCTTAACATTTAATATCTCCACTTCAGTTGGCTACTAAATGGGCACATTGTTTCTATTAAAGCTATACTCTGTTTGTCTCTTCAAAAGTATACCTCCCTATTTTGTTATTGCCTGTTTATCATTGTCCTCCAGAAAAACTGGCACCTACATTAATACCAAATGAATTCATAATGCGTAAAAGCTATCCAAAAAGTCAGAAATTAATAACATTGATTATAAAAGGTGTTAACTTTTAAGAAACATTTGTTTGAGATGATTGTCAATGCGCTCCTTCCTTTATTTAAATTTTATGAGCTGCTGAATTTAATACAGCATAGTGGGGAAAAAGTGAACTATTAAGTAAAATCAATTAGGTAAAGAATCTCTTACCTTCTACCTGGTGAAAATGATTTCCAGAATTCAGATGACACTTTAATTCCTTCCTACCTCAGGTAGTTTATGTCCTGTGCCTTTTATGATAATCTATCCAATTTCACGACTGATGGAGACAACCCGGAGATACGGGGAATCATGCACGTCCATGGACTTGTACGGTCGTATGCATGGTGGTGCACATCCAGAATACTGTGTCTGTGAAAGGGAGAGGCCTTTATGCTCTATCGAAGAGAAAAATGTGGAATGTGTTCAGGACACAGGAACACAAGAAAAGGAGACATAAATTTAAAGAACTTTATATTTTAAACACATTATTTTTATCAAGCTTAAAAAGCCCAAGAAATAGAACTTAACTCACCCTTAATAAACTATACTTCCATGATTTGGGATTGTATTTTTTAAATGATGGATTGATTTCATTTTTTTTTAAGTTGAAAGCCACCTCGAGTTTCAAAATAATCTCAGTTCATAAAACCAAGCATATGCAACACTCACAGTAGCTAGCACGAAAGAAACGATTAATGTTATTGTTGTCATTATGATTATGATTATTTATAACACAAAACAAATATTCGTAGAACTGTGTGCCTAATGGCATAACTGAATGTTGAATAATGGGGAAGTTAATAAGAATATATATTTTAAAAACTTACAATATTTTAATGCGCTTAGAGCAATCCTATCAAATTTGCATATTGCCCTTCAAGCTATGCAACTTTAATTTTTACTTTTTAATGTATTTGCCTTCCTGCCCAAATAACGTGGTAAATCCCTGGAAGGAAAATAATGCATGCTTTGTTCCTGTTTCTGATGTCAGTATCTGCTTTAACACATGGCACATAAGTGAGACTCCATATACTTCGCATCGCTATCACTATTTGGCTGGATAGAGGTCTTCCAGATAAAGGGAAATTTGGAAAGGGTAGACTCTGAAGTATTTACTATCATTTAAAAATAAATGTGAGGTGAAATTGTAATAGTATTTGCGTCTTAGAGACAAAACATAATAATCACAAGACTCTTTCCATTCCTTTAGGACATTTCTGCAGAGTGAGTGTCTTCTAGGCATTTAAAATCTCTTTTATTGTTTGTTTATTTATTAAATGTTTATTTATTTTTGAGAGGGAGACAGAGAGAGAGAGAGAGAGAGAGAGAGAGAGAGACTGAGACAGAGAGAGCTGGGCAGAGAGAGAGGGAGAGAGAGAATCACTCACAACCGTGAGATCATGACCTGAGCCAAAATCAAGAGTTGGACACTTAACCAACTGAACCACCCAGGGGTCCTGAAATCTCTCTTTTAAACAAGTCCCTTTCCTTACTCTTTCATATACATCGGAGTTCTTAGTAAATTACAGAATCCATTCTGACTACTTTTAATAGAAAATATGTTTTGAAAGCATTTTTAATACAGTGGCATGTTTAAGGAGTTGATATTTCTTTTACTATATAACATGATTATTTTCAATAATTGTGAGATGAGATAAATAACAACTATGGCCAGAGAAAAATGCAGACAAACTTTTTTTGTTGACTTTTCAATATATAATAATACCAATAAATTTTTTTTCTTAAATCACAATTAGAAAAATAAATAGAGGTGCCTGGGTGACTCAGTCAGTTGAGCATTGGACTTTGGCTCAGGATGTGATCTCACAGTTCACAAGTTTGAGCACCTCATTGGGCTCTGTGCTGACAGCTCAGAGCCTGGAGCTGCTTCAGATTCTGTGACTCCCTCTCACTCTGCCTGTCCCCTGCACAAGCTCTATCTCAAAAAAATAAATAAACATTAAAAACAATTAAATATATATTGCTATATAAAAAGGAAAAAGTGATAGATACTTTTAAAATACATGAATACATTTCTTTAAAAATTGAAAATTCATTTTCTATATATTAATTTCTCATAATAATGGATAATATTATACTTTCTGTTTTTCAACTTTAACTTGGGAAAATTTGTCAATGACTTCACAGAAATGGATTTTCTTTGTATATACATGTTCAGCAAGTAGTATATCAGATCAGTCTAACTTTACTTATAATTGACTGGAGAACTTTTTTTTTAATTTTGAAATTTTCACAAGATAATAGGTACACAAATAATATGTGTATTTTTAAGTATGAAGTTTTAGAGCCTTGGCACCTGAAATAGACCAAACTACTTAAGGTCACTTTCACCTGTGACAGAGAAATTGCACATTGCTGGCTTTTTACAGAGGAGAATTAAGCTAGGGTGCCTGGACCTAGGAGGATTTATACAAGTAAACTGTTTCATATTTACAGTAAAGATAAATACAGTAAAAATAAAATACAGTATCGATAGAAGTTTCTTCAGAGATTTTGTTATATTTTTGTTGACTGAAACAAAAGGATCTCACTATGCTCATTACTGCAAATTAAAATTAAGTTGTAGTATAATCTGACACTGAGATCAGAAAGACCAAGGTTCAAACCCTTCGTTTGGTTGGACCACATCGTTTTTATGTTAAGACGAATCCCGTAATCTCAGTGAAGCTCACTTTCTTCATCTGCAAACTTGGGGTTTTCAGTATCGACTGACCTCTATCTAAAATACTTAGGCCAATGGGGCGCCTGGGTGGCTCAGTCGGTTGGGCGTCCGACTTCAGCTCGGGTGGTGATCTCGCAGTCCGTGAGTTCGAGCCCTGCATCGGGCTCTGTGCTGACAGCTCGGAGCCTCGAGCCTGTTTCGGATACTGTGTCTCCCTCTCTCTGACCCTCCCTCGTTCATGCTCTGTCTCAAAAATAAATAAAGGTTAAAAAAATTAAAAAAAAATAAAAAATAAAATACTTAGGCCAAGGTAAGAAAAGCACATATGTGATATAAGTAAATAACTGTTGAATAACGTTTGCTTGTCCTTGTGGTTTGTATTCAATTTTTGCTCATGAAAAACAACAAAATATTAGAAATATTTCTTCTCATGATCATGTTCACACTGAGCAGATAACACATTGGAAGGAGAGTTCAAGGGATTGACTGATGCTTGTTTAAACACATATACGCTCACACAGAAGCCTAACAGTCAACCTGCACGCCGGCACCTTGTGGGCTGACCTGTGGTTTAGGATATTGGTTGTCTCTATCATGCTTGGAGTTACCAGTGCCACTGGAGGACTGTTTAGAGCAATCCCAAAGAAGCAAAGCTTTTAGGAATAGATTTATTTACAGATGGCTCTATAGTTTTACTATGTTTCTCTATGTAATACAAAATCCGCATACTTTAAGGACAGATCGGTTGGACGGCTGGATGATGAAAAGAATAAAACAGAGGAAAGGTGTTTTCCATGATAACCAGCTAGCATCTCCTTACTTCAAGAAGAGTAATCATATTTTCGTCTTCCTTTTTGGAATTTCGGCCACCTGAAGAAAGGCAGAGTGCCTACAATCATAATTTTGGAAGTTTAAAAAGGAGGGACCAAGTGTCAAAAGTGATTCAGAATATTTTCTCTCGTAATTGTAGGGGAGAACGATTTGCTTATTCCAACGTTCTATTCTCATTGAGTATTAAAACCAAAGCCTGCATGATGATTTTTAACTACCTGGGTTTAAGTGGTCTGGGAAGGTGGAATGGTTACCTCTTTCCATTTACAGTAAAACGTTGGTTTGTGAGCATAATTTGTTCTGGAAACATGCTTACAATCCAAAGGATTTGTATATCAAAGCCAATTTCAAGATGCAGGGGCTCAGTTGGGATCATGTGATGCTTGGCATCACATACTCCTCATACTGCGAGACATCACTCATTTATCAAGTTAAAATTTATTAGAAATGTTTGCTTGTCTTGCGGAACACTTGTGGAACAAGTTACTCACAATCCAAGGTTTTACTGTATCTTCTTTTTCATTCAGGCAAGTTACAGCTGTTCAGATACAGTAATTCCCACAAGAAGTTTTCTTTGGTGAGTAACTAAACACACAGAAACCCAAATGACTCAGTTAATAACACATGTCAAATGTATCACACAACAAAAAAAAATGTCCCTTCGGTCTCTAATCCTTTTTAGATAAAGATACATATTTAGCATTAAACACAACACACAACAGAGTATCAGCCTTTTAAAAGATTTTTGTTTGGATTCTTCAAGTTGTCCTCGGGAGGGTGTGAAGGGCCCCTGGGCAATGTTTTTTTTACCAGATTGTGTTTTGTTAACACTCCTGAACTTATTCTATGAATAATTAGCCGTATTGGAATTTTAGAAATACTGTTCTTCTGTTGTCAACTATTTTTCCTGAGAAGACCTCAGAAATTACATTGAGCAACACGGGAAGGATACAATACAAGACTAAGCTATGTGACTCCAAAGTGAAATCTGATGCACAAAAGGTAATGTGAATACACACAGCAAGCAGCTGGATCTTTCAACCAAAGCACTTAACCCACGGTGTGTCTCTGGTGGATTGGACTTCTTTGAAGCGTGGAGGCATCAGGGAAGTTCTTCTGAGGGGGGCTCATCGCTCCAAGCACGAAGGGTCCGGGAAGCAGAGAAGAAAAGTAGCAGCATCTTTTATAAACCAGCTTTAGAAGTTTTACAGTGTTACTTCTGCTAAGCTCTGATTTTATACTATTGAGTCACGAAGTCTGGCCTAGATTCCGAGGGAGGGGATGTAGACATCACATCTGAACGGAGGAATGAGTTGTCAAAGGATTTGTGGGCATGTTTTAAAACTGCTACAGGCAAGATATATACCGGCAAATGGTCATGAGGCATGCTAAATTAATTTGCACTATCGAATTTATAATTTGAGTAAGAAGCCAACCATGGCAGCAGCATAAACATACAGATTGGTCCACATGGAGACGGCATTCCAATTAATTCATTACTTGATCAGATTCTCCTTGGTGGAGATATGATAGGTCAGATAATAGTTCAGAGAAGAGGATAAGAAACTCTGAATATGGATAAATCAAAGGATCTGTCAACAAAGTTTTAAGGGATGTTAAGATTTTTAACATGAAACAAAGTTTCCTCATTGAATAGGGTAGGGGAAGTGAGAGAATTGAGTCCTTACCCAACTCACAGTGGAGTAAACCAGCTACCTTTCAAAGAACCTCCCTCTTAATAGAGTTAATTTACAACCACAATTTAGTGATCATTGTGAAATTAATTTTGTTTATTTGAATTAGTTTTGTAGGTTGTACTCATTTATTTTTTTTTATTATTAAAAGGTTTTATAAATGTGTAAGAACTTTAAAAACTTACCAGGTTTGTGGTGGTACCTTTTAAATTGGCATTATAATAACAGTAATTTACATTACAAAAAGACATTGAAGAAATTATTTAAACTGCATACAGGAGAACTGAACAATTATGGTAAACATTGTTGCTTTCAATATGGTCTGTGTGAAAATGTCATTTAAAAAGTATGTGGGGACACCAGTGTGGCTCAGTCCATTAAGCATCTGACTTTGGCTCAGGTCATGATCTCATGTTTCTGAGTTGGACCCCCAGGTCAAGCTCTGTGCTGACAGCTAGGAGCCTGGAGTGTGCCAGGGATTCTGTCTCCCTCTCCCTCTGTCCCTCCCCTGCCTTTGGTCTCTCCCTCTGTCTCAAAAATAAATGAATATTTAAAAGGAAAAAAAATATGTGAATTGGCTTTTATATTGGAAACAGGAAAAAATCAAAATCTTCTTAGTTTAAAAACAAAGACCAGGTTTTGAAACCCTGGCCAGATTATTTAGTACATGTCTCTTAACTTTTAGGAGGTGTTCATTTAAACCATGCCAACAGTATAAAATATTTTAAAACTATCTCCACCAAAATATATTCTCTTCGGTTCTACAAAGTGACATCATTATGAAGTAATATTTAAAATTCATAAAAGAAAGTACTTGATTAGAAATTGCAAGATACAGATTTCTTTATATTAATGAAAGAAAGTTCCCTAGAATATTTCAGCTTCTTCCTGATATTTAACTTCAATAATTTTTAAAAGATGCTTTTTAGAATTAGTTAAAACTAAGTTAGCTCTTAAATCCAGTATTCTATGTATCTGTCTATAGTTTTTCTATTTCTAAAAATTACCAAGACTGATGGATTTGCCTTAACTGAAAACACAAAGTCATGTTTTAAGTATTTTTTTGTATCTCCTCAAGTTTGGGACATTGAAACTAATATAAACATTTTATGGAAACATTGTGAATTACTATTGGGCTGAAACTAGGCTAGATGTATACTTGAGAAAAGATGATAATGATGATGTAAAGTGAAACTGTCATATGGATCCTTAAAAGCCACCATGTAACTTTGGCTAGATGTGTACAGAAAACAACCTTTATGAAAACACTGATCTAATTCAGTCTCTGCCCCCCACCCCCCAAATTTCAGTTGGGAAAGTGTTCAGATGAGAGAAAAACAGTCCTGTGAAGGTTTCCTGACTCTATTTTGAAAGTTTTGTATGCTTGAAGTTTATAAACATACACATTTCTATTACTATGGTTTTATAAAGTAAAACTTTTTAGTTTCTCAGGATCAAATGGAAGGGTATACTTGCTTATATCTAATGATTCCTCTGATTGATAATATTTGCTTAAAAGACCATGGTTTAATTTTTTTATACATTTCTTTTAGTAACGGTTCTGCTGTTAGGACAATAGCCACCAGAGGGCAGTAAATACGCCTGTAATACCAACTAAGGTGTCCTGTCTCAAGTATTTTTTTATTGTGTAGTTTTTGCATAGCTTGTATTTCAAATTGTTTTTAAATATTTTATACCATGCAATAATTTTATTTATTAAAATGTTTTTAATGTTTATTTATTTTTGAGAGAGATTGACAGAGCACAAGCAGTAGAGGGGCAGAGAGAAAAGGAGACAGAATCAGAAGCAGACTCCAGTCTCTGGAGCTGCTGAGCTGTCAGCGCATAGCCAAACACAGGACTCGAACCCATGAATGGTGTGATCATGACCTAAGCCAAAGTCCAACGCTTAACCGACTGAGCCACACAGGCGCTCCTATGAAGTTCTAAATAGCAAACAATCTCAGTTAAATGAGGGCTATTCTGCCGTTAGTTATGGGCTGAATTGCGTCCCCTAAAAACTGTTATGTTGAAGCCTTAACCCCCAGTACCTCAAAATGTAACCGTATTTGGAACTAGCGTCTTTAAAAGGGTAATTAAGTTAACACAAAGTCATTAGGGTAGGCTGTAATCCAATCTGACCATAAGAAGAGGAAGTTTGGAAATAGGCCCAGAGGAAAGACCATAGGAAGACCCAGGGAGAAAACAAATGTCTACCAGCCAAGGAGAAAGGCCTCCACTGAACCCAGCCCTGCCAACAGCTTGATCTCAGGCTTCCAGCCTCCGGAATTGTGAGAAAATAAGTTTCTGTTGGTTAAGCCATCCAATCTGTGGTGCTTTTTTTTTTTTTTAAGTTTATTTATTTATTGAGAGAGACAGAAAGAGAGAAAGAGAGCGAGCATGGGGGAGGGTCAGAGAGAGAGGGAGAGAGTCCCAAGCAGGCTCTGCAATGTAAGTATGGAGTCAGATGCAGGGCTCCATCCCAGGACCCTGGGCTCATGACCTGAGCCAAAATCAAGTGTCAGACGCTTAACCGACTGAGCCACACAGGTGCCCAGGTGGTATGTTTTTATGTCAGCCCAAGATGACTAGTACAATATATTTTCCATGAAGAACAACAATGATACCAAGGCTCTATTTCACCAACATATGCCCTACTTCTCAACACTATCCTATCTTCTAACTACCTATAAAGGTAGTGTGGGTAGTACCAGTTTGTCTCCTAGTATCCAAAGTCTAACCAAGAAAACAAATTGGACCGATGACATAAAAGTAATAACATTGAAAGTGGGGGGGGAGTGTTTACATGAATAATGTTGAACCGGATGTGTCTTAGTCATAGTTTCAGTGGAGGTCTCCAGGCAACAGCTGATGCATTTCAAAGTGAGGGGCACAGCCCCCTGCAGAACTTTCCAAGAGGTTTCCTAACTGGTCGTGCTATCACAGCTGAACACCGACGTGCGGCCTATGCAATAATCTGGAGAAAAAGCCCAGGAATTTGAAGAAGACTTTGGAGAACTCTGTTTGTGTGCTGAGTGTCAGACCCCTTCACCGGCAGACTAAGGAGAGGGACTTAATGAGGCCGCTCAGAAAGTTTGATGCATGTCCCTGGAGCTTGGAGGACACACAAAACTGATGTCTCATTCATGTCTCAGAAATCTGAAGGGTGAAAAGTTATGATTGGTTAGTTGTTCTGATGGCAGAAGGAAAGACTTTTCTGTTAATCTAGAGTGTGATGGTGCAAAGGATTCTTTGGTCTTTCCTATGCACTTGATGAGGGCCATATATGCGAAAAACGTGGAGTAGAATTGTCTTATTTTCTCTATAAGGGGAGAGCCTTGAGAAGCAAAAGTCCTCAGCTGAAAAAAAGAAAAGAAAAGAAAATTAAAAGGACCATCAGATATCTAGGGTCTGAGAAGGTATGTGCATGTGGCCAACTGGAACAAATACACACTTGCACGGCTCAAGAAGATTCCAAATGACTGATCTCCCAGAGGAGAAGCATGTCTTGAAACCTAGAGGTCTAGAGGGCACCAGTGTAGACCACGCTAACATCCAAATAAACCGAATGAGAAATGCTCACCATTTTTCCGGCTTCTCTCTCTTCCTTCCCACTTTCCCTTCCTGAAGGGTTAAGGAGCCAACATTCATACAAGCTGAGAAAGAAGAAGGACAAATTAACGGAATCTGTTCTTCTTTTCCTCATCACGAACACGTGACGTGTTTAAATGAAGTTGCAATTTATTAGTTATTACACTGACTTGAACATTCTAATCACAGTGACTTAAAGCACCGTGTACCTACCTTAGTCTTCATTCAGAGGGTGAGGAAATGGGGATACCACCTGAATTTGTTTTCTGGTTATACTCTACTAGTCTTCCTTCCTCAATAGGATAGTTAGTACAATTTATGATATTTATGCAAAAAATAATGTATAGCAATCCAAATCTTGAAGTCAGAACCCTCAGACACATAAATTTAACAATATTGTAATGAATTAGGATGGACAGTATTCAGTCTGAATAATCAGTGCCTCATATGATGTTGAGCTTATACATTAGTATAATGCATACTTGAAATAATTTTTATTATCTGAGCTAGGAAAATCTCTTCATTAGAAAATACATCCTTAGGTTTCATTCTGTAACATGCTTACAGCATATTGAGCTTAGAGATGAATTGTTCATTTAAGGTTCATTTAAAAGTGTCAGACAGTACCATAATTTAGCACTTTTCCCCCCTGACTGCCAACTTCTACTTGGCATCGTGCATCAGGCTGAATGACACAGGTTTTTGGAGACTGCCATTGGTTTCTGCATGTCTCATGGGCACGAATAACAACTTTTCAAGAGCACCGTTCTTCCCAGAGGGTGTAAATAAAAGGCCGCATAATTTGAATTGCTTTAAAAAATAGCTCATTGTGGGGCGCCTGGGTGGCTCAGTCGGTTAAGTGTCCGATTTCAGCTCAGGTCATGATCTCGCGGTTCATGAGTTTGAGCCCTGCGTCGGGCTCTCTGCTGACCGCTAAGAGCATGGAGCCTACTTTGGATTTTGTGTCTCCCTCTCTTTCTGCCCCTCCTCCACTTGTGCTCTGTCACTCAAGAATAAATAAAAGCATTTAAAAAATATTTTAAAAATACCTCATTACAAATACATCTGATTTATCCTGCCTGCTCATTTAGTCACTATTAGCCATAGCAAATCATAACTGTTGACCACTATTCATTTCCTAATCAGGCCTATTGAACATTAATCAAAAAGCGATTTTTCATTTTATGGTCAGCCGTCAATTTTAGAGCTATAGAGAATTTGAAAAGCAGAAGATAAAGAAATCAAAGTAACAATTTCCCTGGGGAAAGATTTGCATACAGCAAGACAAGTCAAAGCTTCGAGCAATACCCCGTGTGAGTGCTGTTTGTAAAAATCCACCATTTATGGAACCCTTGCCCTATGTTAGGCATAAAGCTGATACTATCATTATTTTCATTGTCCAGGTGAGAAAAAAGTGGCGGGGGGATTTACTAACTTAGTCTTACGGGGAGTGAGTGTCCGAGGCGGGCTCAAGTGTAACGTTGTCTGGCACGAAAGCTTACGTACCCGGACACAGCACTACTCTGCCTCTCTTGAAGTGCTTTCCATTTAGAATCTCAACCTCTGTATGGATGGTTGGACAGAACTTAAAAGATAATAACAATAAGTTACCAGCAATTCTGAAGGTTATGTAATTTCCTCTTAATTCTTAAATTACAATAAAGGTTTGTGTCCTGTAGCAGACACCCTAAATAACAAAAGGTTGCTATGCCAAACTGAATTTTAATGATCTTCCACCTGACTGTCTAGGAAGCAGCTATCTAGGATTGCTCGGTCAACTCTGTGGTATCAGACATAAAGCTGCTTAGTGAGTTGTCTCCATTTTCAGAACAAAGACAATTCCTGCCGTCAGGTTTACCTTCCAGCCAGGATGCTGAAGGAAAGAGAAACAGAGGGCATGCCCCTTCTTTGCAACACCTGGAAGTTGCCTGTATTTCTCTCTTTTTTTAATTGAGATACAATTCACATAACATAAAACTTACATTTAAAAATTGTAAAATGTATCATAAAGTGGTTTTCGGTATACGTACAGAGTTGTGCATCATCACCACTCTGACTATTTCTGTCATCGCCCACCCAAAACGATTACCTCTGTCCCCTGGCAACCAAATTATTGCTTTTATGTCTTTGTCTTCTGATTTTTTTTTTTTAATAGCTCGAAGATTGATAAATTTACTTTCTTTTTCTATAGGTTTGCTTACCTTGGGCATTTCATATAAATGGACTTCTACAGTACACGGCCTTTTGTGACTTCTCTCTTTCACTTAGCCTAATATTTTCAAGGTTCATCTATGTTGTAGTATGTATCAGGACCTTATTTCTTTTTATTGCAGAATAATATTTCATTATATGGAAGTGCCTGCATTTTATTTATCCATTCATCAGCCGATGGGCATTGGATTGCTTTCACTTTTTGGCTATTATGAATAATGTTGCTTTGAACAAACATGTGCAGCTTTTGTGTGGACATGTTTTCAATTCTCTCAGATACGGACAGAGGAGTGGAATTGCTTGGCCATATGGTAAACTCATGTTTAGCTTTTTGAAGAGTTCATGTTACTTTTTTCTCATGTATCTTTGACCAAGGCTTTGTCATAATGATATTGGGGACACTGAGAAAGTTGAGAACTATAGTCTAAATTATGGCCACTCTTGCTCAGCTAAAAGTCTATTAATAATCTAGTAATAAATCTAATTATCCATTATCCTCAGATAAGGAAAGGATAGGTATTTGGAGTCAAATAGTCTTTACCGTAATGCATCTTTTTGACCACACAAATAACAATACATTCTTTTCTTCCCATGTAAAGAACACAGTCACTACTCCCCAAGAGAGACAATCCAAATTTCTGCCATCTTCAACTAAAAGTCTTGGATATTTGAGAGACGTGGTCCTCCAAGTGTATCCCCTCTAAATTAAATGATACTTATCTGCCCCCCAACACACCCAATATATAATGATGATAGAATAGGAAAACCACATGGTAAGCTACTACTTGGAAAAGGCAAGAATGGAAAATGCCAGCAATCAATGATCCATATAAAATATCATGGACTATTGGACAGGAATAGACAAGTCTTGAGTGAGTAGTTGAGTAAATGCCTTGGTTAGGCCATCCCCTGGTTTGCTCCCTGGAAGAATCTATTTTCCTCTATTGTTCTCTGTGATCCCAGATATTGTTGACTGGAAGGTTCTTCCTTGTCAATTAATCTACACAAGTCACACCCAAAGTGAACATAAAGAGAGAATTAGCTATCTGAAAATAGACTGAGGTGATAAGGAAGTTATCATAATCTGATGTTTAGCTGTTTGATTGGTTCACATTGCTTTTTTGCCTGCGTGGGAGAAATCCTCTGGGCCACAGACTTATCTCTTGCTAAAACCATATTTTCAGAGTGACTTTTTAAAGTCATCTCAATGGGATTTATTAATTCTACAAGACATCAGATGACCAGATTCTTAGTCACCTTAAATTTTAGACTGCAGATTGAGAAAATCTCTAGAAAAGAGTCAAATTCCCTTCATTTTCAGCCTACACAGTTGGTAGCAGTTAATCTTAGTCATTCTTGTTCAACTTTGTTGAAGGCACCAAGAAATAACGAATATATACCAATTTTGTGATTTTCCCACATAGTTTCTCCAAGCTCAGAGACATGGTCTGCTCCCCAACAACTGCAGATAATTGCCCAAAATGCTTCCCCATGGCATAATAAGGGCACTAGTTTTCCTTTTTTGCAGTTTCTATTGTTGCAATTGACTTCAGATGATGATTCAAATCAGACTGGTTTTTTTATAACTAAATTTTGTGTTTGTTAGGGTATTCAGTTACTATACTACAGGCCTAAATTTACACTGAATGATCTCTTCCATATGTGGTCTAGCTATAAGTAGGCAATGATGGGTGGTATAAAAATGACATCATATCATGGATTCAGGTTCATTCCACATCAGTAATTACTACAGCATTTCTAGGGTATTGCCTTTTATCACATAGTTCAAGATGGCCCATCACCTTGTCTGCATTCCACCGAATGAAATGGTGAAAAGAGAGGAGCGCACACTCAATTTTAATGGTTTGACTCAAAAGTTGCACAAATCAGGGCACCTGGATGGCTCAGTCAGTTAAGCGTCCAACTTCAGCTCAGGTCATGATCTCATGGCTGGTGAGTTTGAGCCTCGTGTTGGGATCTATGTTGTGACAGGTCAGAGCCCGGAGCCTGTTTCAGATTCTGTGTCTTCCTCTCTCTCTCTGCCTCCCTCCCGCTTGTGCTCTCTCTCTCAAAAATAAATGAACATTAAAAAAATTAGATAATGACAAATTATTGTCATTCTCTCCCTTATTCTTTAAACTTTACTGTCATCCTTTTTTAAAAGAGACATTCCAAGAACGGAAAAAAATAAACATTCTACACTTAAATATTTCCCTTTGACTTAGTGAGCATGTAAGAAATGGAGGAAGAGGGTAAAAACAATAACGATACAATGAAATGAAATAAGAACTAGCTCTCCAGAGTTGATTTTAATTCATGCATTGATTAATAAACCAAGTGCCAGATGGAGCGATGTTATTCCAACTAAGCTCTCAAATATTTATAAGTAAGTCTTTTGTATTTTAGCGACAGAAATTTTGTTTACTTAAGGTTCATCCTTCTTGGCTGGTAACACTTCACCTCAATGCTTTGCTTTTCCTTGCCCGTCAGCCTATAAGATCTAATATTAAAAAGAGAATAATGGCATCATTATGAACATTGGCTTTATACATTATGATTTCATTCTATTTGATGATTTGGTACTCAAGTTGAATTTGATAATTTATAGTGGCCAATGTTTTGTTTTGAGAATGAATGTACTTAAGATACCTTTCGGTTGCTTTTAGTAGAGTGTTCATTTGGCTTACAAATCTAAATCTAATTTCCTTCCTTTTATGTGTGGAAGTAAAAACTGAAACAGGTGTCAGGTGATCTGGATGATTATAGTCCTTATGTCACTCTTTCATTACAAATTGTAATGATGAATCACAAAAATTCAACTTGCTTTCATTATAATAGTTTTGGGAAACAGTGTATCCTACAAACACCATAGGGTGTATGGCTCCTTGAAGGTCATCATAAGATCTATTAAAAAAAAAAATAAACAGATTCTCTTAACACATCCTGGCTTGGAATAGATGTATTTTTTATATTACAAGTTAGAATTTGGGCCAATATACATTCCCAAATGGTTGCCTGTGGGCCACAAATGGCTTGAGGATACATGCTGTTTGGCCAATACTGTACCTTAAAAACAAGACTGAATTGATTGCTGATGTCTTAAAAATTATATATGTTACATAAAGAATTCATATTTTTCTTTGAAAAATGAAGCTTAAGGCTTGGCCATGTGAGGTCCCCATTGCCATATGAGCTGAGTAGAGGCTGCCCTCTTAGGGGGCAGTGGGGTACTGTCTCTGGCTCAGGCTTGCTGATACTGGTCTCCTACTGTGGTCAGATATTCCACACGTGGCTGGCTGTAAGACTACTTGATGGACTTGGAAGGCAGAGGAGAGAGTGGAAGGCAAGCAATATTAGCTAAGCCTTGCTCTTTACGGAGATTTCCAACGATGCCCAATCTCGTCGTCCACATCCTTTTCAAAAGCTCCCCCCCATGCTTCTACTTTCCATTGTCCTTTTACCCCAAATGCCTCTTTAGGAGATGCTGCTGTCACATGGATAAAATAGAGCTATTTTCTCAGTGCCTTTGCATTTCTGCTAAAGCTGGAGTCACCTCTAAGGATTGCTGTCCCCTTCCTTATTTAAAGGGACAAAATGTGATTTTCTTTTTATTTAGCAGAACTAGCTTTGACCCAGAAATAGGATTAGACATAGCGTGGTTGTAACAAGTGCCGTGATAAACTGTAAGGGAATTTTGGAATTATAGCAAGTAGTGTATTCTTAAGGAAGCTATTAAATCTGACATTTCTAATTCCTGTTGAAATGTTAATTCCATTTACCGAATATAGGTACAAAAATAATGTTCATTATAGTTAAGAATGCAGACATAGAATTTGTATTATGGATACTTGGAATAAATCTAAGAATCCCTGTAGCATGGATTAGACATCTGTATCGTAGAAGGTATTCTCTCGTTACTGCTTTATACAACTAGGTTATAGACCTAGACAGACATGTGGAGTGATATTCATGTATTCTTGAATGTTTCAGAGATACTGATGGGACCAAGGTAACTATATAATCCATCTCCGAAATTTACCGAGAACTGACGTGGAGCCTTAATCTCCTCCACATATAAAGCGAAGCTGCTCGACTTGATAAGTTCTAATTTCCTTAGATTTTAATTGTGACTTTCATAAAATGAAAAATATTTTACACGTGGAAGGTGATAGCAGGCAAAAATGAAAATCCGGCAAAAATAAAACAGGCAACTTCTGGAATATGCAACAGTTACAGAACCACGCCCCCTCTTTACTCTGCATCCCAAACAGTCCAGATTGATGCATCAATGCTGCAGTCATCACAGGCAGTGATCCAGCGCCCGGATTATTTACTACAGTGCTCTGCCGGGGGGTACCTGTAAACCTCAAGAGGATACGGACTCTGCTCACAATTGCTGCGTCTTGCTTCTTATGCTGTATTTGTCCCTAGCCTTATCCTTTCATATTTATTTACTCATGCTGAGTTACATTAGTCTGTAAATTATTTCTCTGGGCTCCAATTCTGCCCAAGTTATTCTGAATTCAGTTACGCTCTCTTAGCTTATCTCTCTCGTTGGGATTTTCTTTCCTTTTCTTTTTGAGCATTTGCAAACTTCATCGTTTTTCCTGCTCACTTTTTCCCCAGTCTTTGAAATAAAAAGTGAGCCAGAGTGGTCTTCATATTGATCCCCGTGGCACCTCACCTGTCACCACTCACAGGCTTGAAGGGCTTGCTCTCTTCAGTCATCTGTCTCTGGGCTGTCCTCCTATGTTACAAATGGTGTCTGTTGACCTTGGGGATTAATCTGCGGTTGGTGATATTTTAAAAAATTCACTGAAGTTCAGGTACTGTAATTCATGACTATGGTTTACTTCAGTCAGACCTGAGATATTATTCCTTCATAAAAAGGCTGGCATATATGTATCGCAAACTTGTCTACCTGGAAAAAATTATTCTCCTTTTAAGCATTTTTGCTTCACCAGGGTAATTCCATTTTGGTCCATAGCATCACAGGACATTTATTCTCTCTACCACCCATTCTTCTTTCTGGGGCAATAAAAAGCATTCTGCTACTTTGTTGTTTGGTCCAACATCCTAAGTCGGAATAAAAAGCCTTGCCTTCTCGGTTTGGCTCAGCCGTGTACTGATGACCCGACAATGGACAAATCCCTTGCCCTCTCTCTAGCTCAGTTTCCTTCTCAGTGAAATGGGCATAATATTAACTGGACATCCTATTGCACAAGATTTTTTTCAAGGAAAATACCAGGTGTATGGAAAAGGGATTTGAAAGTTGAATGCTCTATACAAGGAGGTTAATAGTGCATTGTCACAGGCTAGCAGACTAACCGGCACAGGTAGCAGGGCATGAGATAAATATTAAATGTCACATATTCTAGTTATTTATTTTCATGGATTCATAGAACCAAAGGCAACCTTATGCCATGACCTCACACGTAAGGCCCAGGAAGATTCCCTGTGCTAATAAATGGCACATCTGGAGAGGATTTAAGACTCCTGACTCCTGGCCTTGCTCACTGAAAGCATACTTTGGACCACTTCTTCTCATCTGTATGTACACACTGTGGATGTGTTTGGCTTTATAAACAGTCACTGTCGATTTTAATGCTCTTCAGTGGGAGAAACGTATTTGCTCCCTTGCGTTGATTCTGGGAACAAAGAACGCAGAGAAAGTAAAATCATTCTACTCATGTAACTTGCCAAGTAATCTCAATGTTTTCTTGAGGTTTTAATTTCTTGGAGCACCCAATCTTTTCTCTTTCCAAATTTCATTATGCCTCAGTCCAAAGTCCTCATGCAAACTTTTGCTAATTCTTAGGGTTGAGGTGCAGTTACGTTCCCTTGGCCTTCTCTGCCTCCTGGGCTCTGGCTTCTCTCTGTGGAGCTTTGCTTCTACACTACCTAAACCCCAAGGTGAGAACTCTTTTACAAAAATAAATCTCCGCTATGAAACATTCATCAGCTTAGAGGACTTTACTGGATAATATTTATGGAGGGGTCAGCTGTTTACAGTAAAGAATATGCAATTTTTGCCAGCTTTTATTTTTCTATTGCTATGTTCTATTTCTTTATGTTATCTCTGTCTCAGATTATCTCAAGAATTCCAAACACTCTCCTCTGTAATGGGTAGAGTCGCTTAGCTCTCTGTAGGAAAACTTGGCGAAACACAGAGATACAGGTTAAAAGTTGTGGGTTGGTTTATTTCATTAAATTATTTTTCAACACAGTTCCTATGAGAAGCTCTGGCGGTGCTTCTTTGTAAGTGACATTCCTCTGTTTTGACTTACAAACCCATATTTTCTTATGATTATACCAATGCAAGTTGCTAAAGCCTTACAGGCCAAATTGATTGCTTAGGACTTTATGTTGTAACTGAATAGTCAGCATGAACGGTTTCAAGTAATAAAACTTTGACGTTGATTTAATTTGGCAGCTGGACATTGTCAATAAATAATAATTTTCACGTGTGGGTGGCCCCCTTCAAAAAGGTGGGGGCTACCATTTGCTGACATTTGCTGTGCCTTTCTTGTCCACACTTGAAGAGTGTGTCTGCCCCTCAACTTTAAAATTAAAATTCTGGATTTTATGCTAATTGCACTTGGTTGTTGCATGCCCACTTCTGAATCAAATCACTTTGATCAAGTGGATAAGGTTATGCCGAGTGATTTAGACTAATAAACGTCCACCGTTGGATCTGAGTAAGAACTCGATTCATCCAAACCCATATGGTTCAATACGGGGGAAGTTTACCCCCCCCCCCAGTGAAAATCTTGGGGCTCATATTACATTGAGTAAAAAAAAAGCAATTATCATCTATCCCATATGAAAATTCTCTCCCCTCAAATCATATGAATCCTAAAATGAGAAAGCCTATTATTTGCATCTGACTTTTAAAAAGATTATATTGATTACCCTCTTTCAGAGGCAGGGACAGCCAGTGTTGAATATCGTTAGTTATAAACCAAATCCATTTTTCACCTTTTATAGACCGTGGTGAACATCATGGCTGCTTACTGAATATTGACAGCTCTCTAACTTCAGGGTGCAAAGACCTTGAGACTAGTTCTGGACAACAGTTCGTTCTTTCTTTCTTTCTTTGCCAGTGAAATTTCAATGGAAGTGAGATTCAGCACTAGGGGGCCAGAGCATATAAATGAAAGACTCTTAAGATGTTTGTCCTTATTGCAACATCTGGGATAGATCCAGGGAACAACTGTACAAGCATTGGGGATCTCAAAGTAAGGACAGAGAGAAAATATTGAGCAGAGCTCCCAGTTGACCCATGATGGACGTGGAGAATGGGTAAGAAATAAAAGTGTTCTTTTAAGCCACTGAGAGCTTAACCTGGCCGATTCTAATCTATACATAATGATCAAGTTATAGCCTACTGTCACCTAGCGATGGCAGGAGCTACATTTTCCAGTTCGACCTTCTTGTCATAGGAGTATCTATGTTTTTCCCAACAGAATGGGAAAAGAATGAATGTATTCAACTTCTACACTGCTTGTTTGAAAGCTGTCTGTTTCTCTGGGTTACTGTTTTACTTCAATCCTGGTTTGGAATGGTGATGTCCATGGTAAGTGTGAAAGCCTCATGTTAAGGAAGGCAGAGCCTAGTCCACATCTTTGGTCCATGGGTGACTTAGTTGATCAATAGCAAAATGCAGCCTATTAGATCAGTGCTTTATGTGAGAGAGAAATAAAACTTCTATATTTTTCAAGTCTCTGCATTTTTGGGTGTTTACTGAAGTAGATGATTATATATATATATATATATATATATATATATATATACACACACACACACATATATTATACTATATATAGTATAATGTATAAAATATATACAATATGTATAATGTATAAATATACAAATTATATAACAAATATATCAATCTGAACATCTAATCAGTCAGCAAAAAATTATATATATAAATTTATGCCATAGTCCTCTTCAGGGATTGAAAAATAGGCAAAAAATGTGGCCTTTATTTTTACTATCTAATTCATTTATTCGTGTATATGTTCAATAAAAATTACTAAATTATTACAATGTGGATAGGACATTATCTGATGTGAAGAGTGATATTAAGAATACAATGCAGGGAGGGCGCCTGGATGGCTCAGTCGGTTGGGCATCCGACTTCGGCTCAGGTTATGATCTCGCGGTCCGTGAGTTCGAGCCCCGCGTCGGGCTCTGTGCTGACAGTCAGCTCAGAGCCTACAGCCTAGAGCCTGTTTCAGATTCTGTGTCTCCCTCTCTCTGACCCTCCCCCGTTCATGCTCTGTCTCTGTCTGAAAAATAAATAAACGTTAAAAAAAAAAATACAATGCATGGTACTGCCTAGTACATGCTTATAATTTAATAGGAAAGTTAGGAGACATTAAAATAAAGCCTTTAGAGAAAACGGGGAAGCAGAATAAGGCCAACACACCCTGGAATGTGAAAGGACCCTGCACTTTGAAGGTAAACAAAAGCAAGATCTGCATTTAGACTATACTACCTGCTAATTGCATGATGTGGGGTAAGTGACTATAAAATGCACAATATTGTTGTTTTGTATGGTCAGTGTGGTTATGAGCAGTCTTATAAGTTACTGCCTAGAAAATTAATGGAAAATAGGAGGCGCTCAATTGATGTAGCTTTTATTAATGTTATTTCCAAGTAGTTGGGATAAGCAATGAAATGTCAAAGAAAGGATACATTTGCAAGGGGCAGCAGAAGTACAGTCTGTGTAGCTAAAACTGGGAGGGAAACTGAAGTTTTTAAGTTCCAAATGACTTGCCCCAGGAAAGGAGATCGACAACTGTAGGCAGTCAGTGCGTGGGAGCGCGAGGCGAAGTGCGCGTAGTGGGGATGGGACATGGGAACAGCAGGAAAGGTATGTTAGAACAGAGTTGAGGCAGAGGATGGGAATGCATTTTAACTCTTGCCTTGCATGTAGCAGTCAGGGATGGATCCTATTCTGAGGGGTCTTGAAAGATATCATTTGGGAGCCCCCCTTTTTTAGAAAAAAAACCCTCATGATAACAAATAAAAATTTACGCACTGTCAGGTAAATGGTAAGCAGCAGGTCTATAATGCCTTCTACCCCTTTTCCAGGGCAAAGGGCTGCTTTCAGGAAAGAAACATGGTGACTTCATCAGATTTCACTGGCAACTTTCTGATGGCAGGCCTCTTAGCAAGCAAACCAGTGGTATTTGCTAACAGGAGAGTTACTATGTTTGGAACTCTTTTCTAAAGGAAAGATGTTTTTTTTAGGATTGCTTGTGCTCAACAAACATGGAAGTTCGAGTTTTATGAGATGGCTCTGGGGAAAATGTCACAGTAACTATGTAGGTATCTGAATATAAAATGGAGACATTTTCATGCCAAGAATGCCTCCTTCTATGTAAGGGGTGTGACTATCTACATCACTTGGAGGTCTCATATATAAATATAGGCCCAGGACACATGTGGGGAACCTTATCAGAGTCGCTGGACCTCGTTGCTTTGCCTGAGCCTCATGATTACTCGAATTTTCTATTAGTAAAGCTTGATACTAGGTAATATCTCTGGTGTGTGTGTGTGTGAGTCTACTTTTCCAACGTGATCCCTCATGTGATTTTGGATTCGTGGTTTAAGCAATGTTATGTTTCAGATCCACTAATCACAACAGCCGTTTAGTATCATTTTGGCAAAAAAAATGAGGAAAATATGATGAGCACTTAATGGCAAGTTAGCCACTACTGACCTTTGCATGAAATGCTGAAAACCCAAAGTATATTACTGGGATAAGTCTTATTAGTGGAATTTGTAGGAAATCCTTCTAGATCTGGCATAGACGACTAAATGGCTAGACAAGGAATAGCAGGAAAAAAGGCAAATTAATTAAGCATTCTACTCCTGGCCATTGTTAGCAGCCTTGATAAAAGCTAGACTTGTAAAAGGAGAGCAAATGGCAGTGGGAAAAAATGAAATCAGTAAGATTAGATTTTTCAGTTCGAGAAAGTTTCTCACGTGTCTTCTATCATCAGGAGAGATGTTACTTTCACTTGCAAAGTAACTCAACTATGACTGTTGATGAACCAAAAAATGATATAAGCTTCTAAAGTCCAGGTTCAAGTAACTGTAGGATCATGAGGGGATTCCTGCTGCTCAAGAATTAGGGCAATTAAAAACAAAATATTAGAAAAGCCTGGAAAATAATTATTGGCATGAGGAGGCATGCTGCCGACCCTCCATACTGATAAGTGACCATTTGGGTTATGGCTGATTCTCAAGTGACAGGACTTTTATGAGCAAAGTCATCTGGATGGTCTGACTAACCAGCTGTTTCATGGATGAAGGTGAGAGAGCTTCCTCAACTTCACTCTTACCTCTTAAAGGGCTGTGGTAAATTTCCTCTAGCTGTCCTGCGTGGAGGAATTTAATCCCTCAGTTAAAGTCTAAACAATAAAATCTGGAAAAGATTGACTGAAAGGCCAAGATCTGCTTGCTTAATCTCTGGCAAGGGATCTTAGACTGTATGCAATGATTAGGTCAAGTGGCCTGGGGCCGGTAAGTAAAGCTTTCTTAGGAATGTTAGATATGGGTGCCCAGCGTAAAATAATTCCTATGTTGCGGAGAGTGGGGAGTGTAGGAACTGTGCTCTGAAAGGCATTAGAGGTGTTAGGATGAGAGCTGTTGCTGGAGAGAACCAAGGTGGAGTGGAATTATAATTTGGAAAATGTGACTGGAGAAGGGTCATTTCTTTCCCTTTTCCTGAATGCATGCATAGCATGGGTATTATGTGCAAATCAGGCATGTTTACTCTTTACAAAAAAAAAATCTGTTAAATCCATCTTTCATGTGATTTCAATTGGCCATGGTAAATGGGAATTTTTGGAACCAAGCCTTCCTCAGCAATAAACATTAAACTATAGAGAATTCCAAGAGAGAAATGAAATAGCTGCTCTCATCAAGAAACGGTTGGGGTGGGAGTTTTAATTCCTCTAGCTCCCTTTTTTAATAGTCCTGTCTGGCCAGTACTTAGGGAAGATAGTGTTTAGAGGTTAATACTAGACTACTGAGCATTAGCCAATGTGGTTCCTTTGATTGCTTTAGCTGTACTTGATACAGTGGGGACTACCCAAGAGGGGCAGCGGACCAGCGGGGACTGGTATGATGTTACCTACTTGGCTGATGAATTCTTTTCAGACCAGCTTTGGAGTTCAGCCAGGTACAATTTGTGGTCTTGTGGAATGGAAATCAGCATGCATTTGCTGTTTTGATACAGGGAAATTTGAATTCTCAGGCATATGGCCACACTTTAATGAGGTAGAACTTGAACTTGCTAACCATTAGAGCAAGTTAGTACGATGCTTTGATGACATGATTATCACTGATGTCTCAGATAAAGAGGCTCTGCAGAACAAACAGAGGCTGGCTGACATAGCTAGCTGAAAGTCAAGGTTTGGTTTAGTCTGTGAAATTCCTGGGAATCACATAGGCTGGAACAGCCAAGGACATTCCTGTAACTGACAAATACGTTCTCAGACCCTGCCAATAAGAAAGACACTAGAAGTCCAGTAGGACTATTCAGGTTTTAATGAAATAATATTCCTTTCTAGGAATCCTAATGGCCCCTATTCACAAAGTGAATAGGTTATGAAAGAAAGGAAGAAGGAAAGAAAGAAGGAAAGAGAGAAAGAAAGAAAGAAAGAAAGAAAGAAAGAAAGAAAGGAAGGAAGGAAGAGGGTCCTGAACAGAAATACAGATTAAATAATTAGAGAAAATGGTGCAGGCAGTCCCATTTAGTTGATATGAACCATAACTACGTATGAACCATACAGAGGCCAGGGCCTTTGTCAGAAATCAGACATGGCAAAGACATCCTGGGTTTTGCATTTGTAATCTGTCTGAAGCAGCTGCTCGTTGTAGACCCTTATAAAACAGTTGTCAGCTTGTTACTAGGTGGCAGTGAATACTACCCACGTCAGAGAAGTCTCTGGTGAGAAATACCGATCATGTCTTGGGTGATGTCAAAGCAATTTGAATAGGAATGGAGAAGCCAGAAAAATCAATGATAAAGTGGTAGTGATGTAGTAAAAGCATTCTGAGGGTGACAAATCATGGGAAAGGGGGCAGATATTAATCACGTGCACTGGGAAGTTGACTTTATAGAGCCCTGATAGTAAATAAACTTGGAGTCTATGAATTTACTAGAAAATGTCTCCTGAACTGTGTAACTATTTATATATAAAATGGAGATGTGTTAGGATCAAAATGGGTCTCTCTGTGAGGGGACTGCACACTTTGCCTATTGATGCATAATTGATGAGTTAGATTAGGAGCTCACGAGAAATAAATCCTCTGCTTACAGTTGTAAATTACGGAAGATTGCAAAATCCTACACAGAATGTTCCTTGGTACATTTCAACCTTGTTTCTCCCCCACTACTACACTCATATTTTGACTGCAGGCACTGTAGGACATCTACATATCACCTGACCTTGAATTTCTTTTCATGACACTGGGTGTGTTGGTACAGTGGGTGGCAGAAGCAATACTGGAGACCATTCCTTTCCTCATTGGCTGGCGATAACTTAAATATGCATGATAGTGACCGTGAACTGCACAGAGGCACCCCACTAAATACAAAGTAAATATCCTGCTATGGGCTCACCTTCCCTTTAGCTGGATCCCCCAAATCCCTAGTCACTTCAACACTGCTTGCCATGAGGGCAAATGTGACAAATGGGAGGGAGGGGAGGAAAGGGCAGAGCAACTATGTAAAAAGTTGCTTCATTTTTGTCAATTTCATATATGATACTATGAACACAGAGCTAGGGGGCTCTTCCCCCTGTGCAAGCAGGGAGCCCTTGATATTAAACTTCATTACTTTCATGGTAAATCTGTCTCTGAGTGAGGCCAGATCAGGAAACGATTTGAAAACTTGGCAGGGAGAGCTGGGTTTGATTCAGTCTGTATCTAATATATACAAGGGACGATATTATGACCAGATAGTTTAGAAGTTCAGGTTGAGTCAAAGATAAGTAAGATGGTTTCCATATGTTAAGATGATCAATTCAGTACTCATAAAATTATTATAATATCAAAGCTCCTCAGAGAAAAATGTTTCATCTTAAAAAAAATTTTAATGTGTATTTATTTTTGAGAGAGAGAGAAAGCACAAGCAGGGGAGGGGCAGAGAGAGAGGAAGACACAGAATCTGAAGAAGGCTCCAGGGTCTGAGCTGTCAGCACAGAGTCCAACGTGGAGCTCGAACTCACAAACCACGAGATCATGACCTGAGCCCAAGTTGACACTTAACCTACTGAGCCACCCAGACGCCCTGAGAAATATTTCATCTTTGCTAAAGTTTCCTAATAATGGGATACTGGGTGAATACAGGTTGGTTTCATTAGGGTTAAATACATTGGCGATGCATTAAATCATCCCCTAGCTACATCAAACGGTTATCACTCTCCTAAAATACCAACAAAGAGATTCTAGCTCAAACTTACATCCAGGTCACCACCCATTTCAGACTTAAACAATCCAGCACCCTTATTCTGATGTATTTTCTAATGCTGTCTAAACAAATTATCAACCACAAACCTGTTTCTTCCTTTGTTCAAATTGAATGTGTGTTTGAAAACAGGGTTAAAATGCTTACCCTTTGTTGCCATTATCAGGAACAGCTCCTTTGGTTGCCAAAACTGAAAGAGTAATGCTGCAGTGGAAGAAGCAGCCTTAGTGATTAATTCATCTGACTGATGATTTATGGTAGAGAAATTTATGCTGGCAAAGAAATGGAAACATTGAGAAGTCAGTGGAATGTGGACCCTTCTGGCAGCAGCAAACCACCCCCTTGGAATGGAGAGGAGGCCAAAATAGCCTAGTTGGATTTATTCCCCCCTCCCAGCTTGGTGACACTATGTTAGACATGGCCCAGTGCACATTGGGGTTGAGCTGGTGAGTATTCCCTACTCTGACTTGAGATCTGCTTATTGAACGGCTTATCATGCCGTCTGTTTAGGCTATCACTGGCACTTCAAATTAACGTGTCTACCACCAAATTTCTCCCCAATTTATATTTCCCACATCAGTAAATGCTCCTGCCTCCAGTTGAGTATCCAGCTGAGTAACAGTGAACACTGTTCTCTCTGACTCTATTTTATTGTAGCGTTTTATTATTTTTCATGTGTTTCCCATGGTAGCTTCCTCACCAGCCTCTCTGCCTTCAGCTTTTTTTTTTTCAAATCCATATTTCAAAACACAACCAGAATATTCTTAAAAGGCAAAACGAAAACAAATCTAACCATGTCAGTCATCAACTTAAAATTGTTTAACGGTTCCTTCTTGCCATCAGTATAACATCCAACTTTCATAATGGCATAAAAAGGTTTCTGTGTCTGGTCCTGGCCAAGTTTTCTAGCGTTATTGACTGCTGCAGTAAGGTTCTCCCCCTTGCCCATTCTAGCTATACCAAAGTACAGTAAAACCTTGGTTTGGGAGCGTAATTCATTCCGAAAACATGCTTGTAATCCAAAGCATTTGTATAGCAAAACGAATTTCCCCATAAGAAATAATAGAAACTCAGATTTGCTCCACAACCCACAAATATTCATATAAGAATGATTACAATACTGTAATATAATACAAAATAATAAAGAAAATACAAAATATAAAGAAAAATAAACATATTAACCTGCACTTACCTTTGAAAACATTCATGGCCAGTGTGAAGGAGACAAGAGAAAGGAGGGTTACTGTGACAGACAACTTTCACTATTGATAACGGGATCACTGCTATCTATTGGCTCAATGGAATCTTTTTCTTTTCACACAGCTTTAACAAGGAACCTATCCAATGACCTAGAATGAAGCAAAGTATTCCTAAGCTTACTCTTGTATGGAAAGGCACAGGATTGTCCATAGGTGCTTTAAAGTGACAAAAAAATACACTAATGCCACTCGTGGGCACCTTCCAAAGTTTTGAAAAATCAGATTTCTGTCAAACACCACAGCCTGAGACCAAGCATCTGAGCATGGGAGATGATCACCCACAATCCCACAGTGAGAGAGAGAGAGAGAGAGAGAGGGAAGAACTAAGGACCATTGACTCAGTTGTGATCGTGTGATGTTTGGCATCACATACTCCTCATATTGAAAGACATCACTTGTTTCTCAAGTTAAAATTTATTGGAAATATTTGCTTGTCTTGTGGAACACTCACAGAACAAATCACTTGTGATCCAAGGTTTTACTGTACTTGTACAGTATTCATGGTTTTGTTTTCTACAGTTTCAGTTATCCATGGTCAACCTTGGTCTGGGAGCAGATGGTCTGCCCTCTGACATATCATCAGAAGGTCAACAGTAGCCTATGCTTTGTAATTCATCTCACTTGATCTCATCACATAGGCATTTTATCATCTCATGTAACACAAAGAGGAAAAGGGTGAGTACAGGGCAAGAAGATATTTTGAGAGAGATCACATTCACATGATATTTATTACAGTATATTGTTATAATTGTTCTATTTTTCGTTATTGTTGTTAACCTCTTACTGTGCCTAATTTATATATTAAACTTTATTATTTAAACTTTATGCAGAGGAAAAAACACAGCATATCCAGGGTTCTGTTCTATCTGTGGTTTCAGGCATCTTCTGGGGGTCTGAGAACATCTCCCCTGTGGATAGGGTGGCACTACTATAATTTGCTTTTTATCCTCTGTGCCTTTGCATAAACTATTTCTGTCTACTTGCAGTGTTGTTCCTCCAATTCTCTACTACAAGGCTAACATTTCTTCACCCTATAATCTGTCTCTTCTCTATCTTGAAAGTACCCTGCGCTCTAAGTATTTTTTTAAATTTCCCTTATGCAAGTTATCAAACTATATCAAAACTATGTGTTTCATTATTTATAAGGACAGGAACGATCTTACTCACTTTGTATTCCTAATACCCAGACCACCCTTGGAACATGTTAATGAATCAAAAAATGGATGTGTTTTGGTTGAATGAATAAATGTAGGCTATAACTAACAGAGACCACTCATTCACCAAGACAGATGTTATTTTTTTAAATCCATCAGATATTTATAAAGCAGGTCAAGCTTGCTGAAAAACACCCTATAGACACAGCATAAAATATGATTCTAACAAAACAGAAGATAAATCATACCAAATATTAAATACCCTTGTGTTTGATTTTTTTTTTACTGACCATAGAGGATCACTACGTTAGATTCATCTGGGAATGTTTGGTCGTTCAAACCCAGTATGATACGAGTGTGTTGCCTGAGAGGAACACAAAGCAAGTGGAATCCATGAGTGAGATATACAGAAGGTTTTCAGGGAAGATCCAGGAGAAATGAAACATGAGACATGGATTTGACAGACATTTGGGACTGGTGACCATTTGGTCATGGAAAAGTAAATATGGTCCATTAACGTGGTCATACACCTATGGGAGAAGACAATACCAGTGCTCAGTCTTATTCTGATACAATAATTGATTTATAGTGGTTGGTTTAGAGGGGCTGCAACCCCCATTATAAAACTGAAAAAAGTTTTTTAAACCCTCCATTTGATAGTAATCGTACCTTAAGGCTATGTTTTTGGGGATAACGACTTATTAAAACCTACTCAGTATTTAAAATATTTTTAAATGTTATTGTATTAATTTTGTATTATCATAGATAATGAAAAAAAAAACACAGTAGTATGTAGAGGTGTGCAAGATACAATGGATCAGTTTATGGACAAAGCTTGGTGCTCACATGGATTCATAGGGGTCTCTGTATTATCGAAAAAAAGTTATTTCCTTCTCACATATAACCATTTTGGAAACCCTTGAGAAAAGCATTATTAGTCCATTTCTATAGCATGTAATGGTTTCTTCGGCACTATCATAATTTTCCATGTAAATGCATATTTTGATATGTTTTGAAATGAATTAAAAAATAGGTAATAGGGGCGCCTGGGTGGCTCAGTCGGTTGAGCGGCCGACTTCGGCTCAGGTCACGATCTCGCGGTCCATGAGTTCGAGCCCCGCGTCGGGCTCTGTGCTGACAGCTCAGAGCCTGGAGCCTGTTTCAGATTCTGTGTCTCCCTCTCTCTGACCCTCCCCCATTCATGCTCTGTCTCTCTCTGTCTCAAAAATAAATAAAAAAAAAAAAAGTTAAAAAAATTAAAAAAAAAAGGTCATATATTTAACTATGAATCTTACCTCTCCAAACCTTTGGGATTTATTGTGTAAAAAATTATAAACACCAAGTTTAAAAGAAGAATTTTAAATATATATTTTATTTTACATAAATACTAAATATTTATATATGTGTGGATCACTGGCCTATTAGATGTTTAAAATAACTGTTTCATTTTATCTTCTTGGATAAATATATCTGGAGTTCCTTTGTATGTGCCCCAATTTTACTACAAGCTTATTGAATAATATGAGACCAGAAGTACAACTGGATTTTCCTAATTACTTAAGCAATGTTTCTGCCTCTACATTAGGTTGTATCCAAGAACTAATTGAGGGTGAAGCTTTCTTCCTTAATCACATATCAATAGGCTGAGTATCTAAATGTACTAGTAGAATGATTATCCTAATTTCACCACACATATCCCCATAGAGCTAAAACTATTAGCTAGTAATCTTGATTTTTCTGTATTTTAAATCATGCAAGTTTAGACCAATGTGGAAAGGAATTAAAACCTAGTCTTAAATGGATTATGTTTATAAAAGCTTTGCCTCAGGTATTTTCATAAACCCGAGTCAGCAAGAATTTTAATTGGAAGGATATAACCTAGGGGAATATCTAAAAGCAATGCCCTTAGAATGGCAGTAATCTACAGCGTCTCTTTGTTGCTGCACTGGTGAAATCCAAATACCCATATCTAGTAAAAACCTGCCTCAATAAGCTATCCCATTTTTTGTCCCATCTCTCATTTTCAATGTATCTTCGTCCAAAATGATATTTGCTTACTTGAACATTAATTTTTACATTTTTTCAATTTTAATTTCTTTTCTAATTTAAAGGTTTTATATGCACAACATAAAACAACACCATTAAAGTTTATGAAATCCTCGCTCTCCTTTTGTGCATCGAATCCCTACTGAAGAATGTAGCTCCTGAAAGTGCCCCTCCCTTCACTTTCGTTTCTGCCATATTAATTTTTTCCCTTTCTTTTGGATTGATATCACCCTGATATAAAGAAATTATAATGGCCCTATATTTATAACAGAATTCCCTTTACTCTATTTGATTGTCTGGTTCTTTCTGCTGCCCTCATTTTATCTAGTGCCTTATGCTGTGTTTTTTAATACTCAATACTATATTTCCAAGATCTATTCATTTTGAAAGATTTAGAGCACTCATTTTAACTACTGTGTGGTGTTCCTTTATATGAAAATACCATAACTTATTTACTCATTTCACTACTGAAAACCAGATAAATTCCCAGTTATTTATTTGTACTTAGAATGCTTCAATGAAAATACTTGATTTTTATTCCTTGGGTAAAATATGAGTGAGATATTCACAAGACTATATTAGTAGAAATGGAATTGCTGGGTCATAAGATGTGCCAAAGTTAGATATATTAGGTATTAGGAAATTTCTGTGTTGGTTGTACCATTTTACAACCTTGCTAGAAGTGTGTAAGGTTTCCAATTTCCTCACATCCTTGCCAGTGTGCTTGGAAATTTGATGGGCATGAAATGGTATGCTATTTTTGTCAGTTTCATTGAAACATAATTTATATACAAAAAATTACACTTTCCTGGGATTGGGTCTTGGATCCCTAGATGATGGGAGGGAAAAGGGAGGCCATGGGATGGGACCACCCCCTCCCTGCTTGAGGCATCAAGTGCTCTATGCTAGGAGCACTGGGCAGAGAAGGGAGGGCAGCTGTCTGACTCAGCTGCGGGAGTTCGGTTTCTTTAGTCTCTGGCAAGTCCAGACCCCACATATATGCTCCCCAAGAATTCAGAGAACACCACAAGGGCCAGATAGGTCTTCACTGGGCTCCAGGCTAGCATACATATTCAGCTTACCTCCCAAAGAAGGGACAGATTCAGGTCTTTGGGTGACCCTGAGCTCTTGGGATCCAGGACTGGCACCCATTCCAGAATATCTTATAGACTCTGGGAAGTCCCAGTGAACCAGACTATTTTTAAGGCAGTTTGATGAGTTTTGTCAAAGGTATATTGCTGTGAAACAACCATCACAGTGAGGATAAAGAGCATTTAAATCACCCCAACAAGGTGCCTGGTAACTCTTCCTCACTCGGCACTTCCCACTCACCAATGGCTTAACAAAAACTGATCTGCTTCCATCATTGCAGACAAATTATTTTCTCCCTTAGAGTTTCAACAAGGGAAATCATACAATAAGTACTCAATTCTATCTGTCTTCTCTCACTCACCATGTTTCTGACATTTATCCAGGAAGGAGTTCATTCCCTTTTACTTCTAGGTAAATTCCATCTTATGTATACATTCAAATGCATTTGTTTATCCACTTGTTGATTGACCTTTTGGTAAATTTCACTTTTTGGTTGTGTTAATAAAGCTAATATAGATATTGTGTATATGAATCCTTTCACCATATGTTTTTACCTTTATTAGGTAAATACTTAGGAGATGTGCCACGTGGCAAGCATATGTCTAACCTTTAAAGAAAATGCCAAAGAATATTCGAAAATCACTGTACTATTTTACATTCCCACCAATAACATATGAGCGTTCTCGATGCTTCTTATCCTCACCGACACCAACACCAATACTATTGATATCGAATGACCTTTTATGAGTTTATTTCAAATATCTTTTTTGGCAAAACATCTTTTTAAGTATTTGGTCATTAATTTGTGAACTTTTATATAGAAGTATACTTCAAATTAATTTTTGTTCATATTGTGAGTTAAGGGTGAAAGCTTATTGTTTCTATGTGGATATGTTGTTCCAGAAAAATATATTGAAAAGCAATCTTTAATCCACTGGATTATATTAGCACGTTTGTTGAAAATCAGTTGACCATGTATGTGTGTATCAATATATTTCAGCACTCTCTATTATGTTCCACTGGCTTATATGTCCATCCTTATGGATATGATCCATATGATCATAGTTATTGTACTTTATTACTGAAATTCAGAAGTGTATATCCCCTAACTTGATTCTTCTGCTTCAAAATTGTTTTGGCCATTCTTAGGTCTTTTGAGTTTTCATTTAAAAAATTAGAAACATCCTTTTGTAATATTGAGAGAATTAACATTTCAACATTATTTAATCTTCCAATCCATGAGCATTGTACATTTCTTCACTTTGCTATGATTTCTTTAAATTTTCAGTAATTTTTGTGCTTTTCAAAGTTCTTGCAAATATTTTGCATTCGTAAACATTTTCAATTTTAAATACTATTTAAAACTTATTCTTAATTTTATGTACCATATTTTCTTTCCTATATGAAGATATACAATTTATTTTATATTTTTTGTCCCATAATTATCCTGTATTCATTTAATGCTAGTGTTTGTAATATCCTTAGGGTTTTTTTTAACTTCTTTTTTTTGATCTTTATGTATGTCTTTTTCTTTTTCTTGACTTGTTGGACTGCCTTGATTTTCAGCATAATGCTTTTTTTTTAATGTTTGTTTTGTTTAATGTTTATTTATATTTGAGAGAGAGAGAGAGAGAGAGAGAGAGAGAGAGACAGTGTGCAAGCAGGGGAGGGGCAGAGAGAGAGAGAGAGAGAGAGAGAGAGATGGAGACAGAATCGTAAGCAGGCTCCAGGCTCTGAGCTGTCAGCACAAAGCCCTATATACAGGGCTGGAACCCATGAGCCGTGAGATCATGACCTGAGCTGAAGTCCTGCACTTAACCTACTGAGCCACTCAGGCGCCCCTATGTTTATTTAGTTTTGAGGGACAGAACATGAATGAGGAGTGACAGAGAGAGAGAGGGAGACACAGAATCCAAATCAGGCAGCAGGCTCTGAGCTATCAGCACAGAGCCCTATGTGGGGCTTGAACTCACAAATTGAGAGATCATGACCTGAGCCGAAGTCGGACACTTAACCGACTTAGCCACCGAGGCGCCCCAGCATAATTCTTAAAAGAAGTGTGAAAACAAGATATTCTTTCTTTTTCCTAAATCTGAGAAGCAAAATTTTGACTACTTCATCATTAATTATGATACCAGATGCATTTATCATAGATGTTCTTTTTCAGACTGAGGCTGTTTCTTTCTCTTCTCAGTTTATTGAAGTGTTTAACATAAATTACTGTTGGATTTTGTTGAGTAATTTTTTCTATATTGACATTACCATGTGATTTTTTTCTCTTTATTTTGTTACTATGGCAGTATTATGATTGATTTCCAAATGATAAATGGACCTTGCATCCTTGAATAAAACCCGCTTTGTCATTATGTATTATTCTTTTAAAATATCACTCTCTTAGTTAATATTTTGTTAAGGATTTTTTATATTTGTATTCATGTGTGATATTGGTCTATAATTTTCTTTTGCTTCGTTTCTTTCTTTTTTAAATTTTTTTTAACGTTTTTATTTATTTTAGAGAGACAGAGAGAGAGAACTCTGGAACTCTCTCTTGAGCTCAGGAACTGTGAGATCATGACCCGAACCATAGCCAGTCACCTAACCGACTGAGCCACCCAGGCACCCCTTCTTAGTTTCTTATGATTGATGTTTGCCTGGCACATTCTTTTCCATTCTTTTAATTTTAATTAATACATATGCCTGTATATTTAAGCCATGTTTTCTAGAGATAGCATATTAGTTGCATCTCACATTTTTATTCAAATTATCCCCCTTTTCATTATAATTTTTACTGTATTTTCTTTTCTTTCATGTTCGTATTTAAGTCTATTGTGATGCTATTTGTTGTTCCTTCATCCCATATATGTTTTTTTTTTAATTTCTTTCCTTCTTTTTGTTTAAACATATGTAATTAAATATACTATTTATTTCATTTAATAATTGTGCTTAATTAAAATAAACATATTTATTTATTTTATTTTTTCTCTTAGCACTTTAGCCATTGTGTTTACTCAGTTATCATGCCCTTAACTTATCGTTGTCTACTTAGCGTTAATGTTATGTTACTGCATATAAAATCGAGACATTTCCAAAAATTCCTCTAGCATGTTTTCTTCTTCAGGGCTATTGTGTCATATACTTTAGATTTACATACATGTAAAATTTCTCACACAAAATAGTTTTTACTTGAAACAGTATGTTAACTTAGAGAAATAGGTAGAATGGAAAAGAGGAGAACATTTCGTACTTATCTGCAAACGTAACATCTTCACTCCAGCTGGTGTTGTTTCCTCTGGAGTCATTTACCTTCATTCTAAAGGCAGATTTTAGCATTTGATGGAATACAGGATTGCTAGCAATGAATTATCCCAGCTAGTGTTTATCTAAAAACATTTTCTTTCATTCTTGTTTTGAAAGGTATTTTTACCGGAAATTGCCTTGTTTGATCCCTACTTCTTTTCCTTTCAACACTATTATTCATTTAATTTTAAATCAGAGCTTTCATTTATTTTTTTAAAAAACGTTTACTTATTCTTTACAAATCGCTTTACAACAATTTTTGGAGATGTCTGGCCATTTTTTTACATAGTGAATTCCACCCCATTCTTTTTCTCCTCTCCCTCTGAAACTCAAATTTTTCAAATTAGACCACATGACACTTTTTCCACTCATTGAGGCTTTGTTTTGTTTTTAATTTTGTAATGTTTTCTCCCTGTTCTTCAGGTTCGAGTCAGATTGCCTTCGGTCCACTGCTCTTTCTTCTGTTGATGTCAAACTTAAAAAAAATCATTTTTATTTCAGAATGTCATCTCCCAAGTTTTACTTTTGATTAATTTTGATTAATAAATTGTTCGCACTTCTCTGCTGAGACTTGCCATCACGCATCTGACCACATTTTCTTTGAAGTCCTTGGGTATGTTTGTAATACCTGCTTTCAGATTCTGGTCTGCCGCTTGGAGCATCTGTGTCCTATAGGATCTATTTCCATTGGCGTTTTTAAAAATCATATTTCCATAGTTTTTCAAGTCTAGCATTTTATAAAATTCTAAACTGGATATCATAAGTCATGGAGACTTTTTTTTCTCTAAATAATACCGTGTTCTATCCTAGCAAGCAGTTACATTACGGACTGAGATCCTTGCATTTATAGTTTTGATTTTACCCTTGGTTAATGTGAGTTTGTAAAAAGTATTTCCCAAATGCCTACGATGTGACATAACTCAAACTCCAAACTGTGTCTCTCCTGTACTCTGGGGAGCCCTTCATTTCCTTCAGCCTTTAAGCTGCTGTTTTCCTCGGGATACATGGAGTCTCTCCCATGCACAATTCAGAGTTCAGGAAAATATTTGAGGGTGACTATCCCTTTGTGGTTTCCATCCTCTCTGGTGTTTCCCTTCCATTTACAATTCTCCTGTAACCCCTTAGTCCATTCTCTGACGCATCAAGCCAATAAGACCGAAGTTTTTCTCATTCGATTCTATCCACCCTGATTGATAAAGATTGCAGCGTGACTTCAAGATAAAACCATACATGTTTTGGGGTGTCCGGGTGGCTCAGTGGGTTAAGATACCGACTTTGGCTCAGATCAGGATCTCACGGTTCATGAGTTCGAGCTGGCGTCCGGTTCTCTGCTGTCAGCGCAGGGCCCACTTTGGATCCTCTGTCTCCCTCTCTCTGCACCTCTCCCATGTGCTCTCTCTCTCAAAAAATAAACATTTAAAAAAACATACAGGTTTTTCTCACCCAGTGCATGTCCCGCTTCAAATTCCCTGTGGGTTTTGTGCAGTGTCATCAGATAGCTGATTTTTATATATTGTCCAGAGTTTATAATTTTTTTTAACGTTTATTTATTTTTGAGACAGAGAGAGACAGAGCATGAACAGGGGAGGGTCAGAGAGAGGGAGACACAGAATCCGAAACAGGCTCCAGGCTCTGAGCTGTCAGCACAGAGCCTGACGCGGGGCTCGAACTCACAGACTGCGAGATCATGACCTGAGCCGAAGTCGGCCGCCCAACCAACTGAGCCACTCAGGCGCCCCCAGAGTTTATAATTTTTATCCGTAGGACAGTGAGTCTGATATTAGTACATTACCATAGCGGGAACAGAAATAACATTAAATTTTAAGCTAAGACTGTCGCTTGTTCACTTAGGGCTTTTTAATGTCCAAAGACCAACGACAGTCATGAAATGGAGTCACCCTATTATCAGGGTAATTGGCTCTGCCTATGAGGATGATGTAGGGATGTGGGTATTCAATTGGTTCAGGGAAAAACATATTTGGCATCTGGTAAGAGACGTGCTGAAGTCACAAACTGAGAAGGGCATTATGACCATGGAGTCAGATACCTCAGCAGCAAGCCATCCTGGCCAGCAAGGCTAGAAAACATCTAGAATGAATAACAGAGGAGGGAGGCAATGAAGAGCTGTCACATCCCTGTGACCAGATGCAGCGAGAGGAATGTATTCATTCAAGCAAACTTTTTCTCCTAATTTTACCAGGAAAAGAGCCAGCCAGAATCCTGGAGAGCGATTTCCAGGTTAGATGAACTTACTATCCAGAGAAGGTGGATAGGAGAGGCAAAATGGAGTGGTTTGGGGGGATACTGTGGGACACTGAGTACATATCCCACTTGGGAACTGAAGGCACTCATTCCCCAAATTGTCAGCAGCTTGGGACGCAAAGGAAATACAGCTAGTGGATTACATGCTAATGTCCCTCTCAAGGCAATGCCCTCAGTTTAGGAGAGCTGCTTCAGGAAATGTTACACTTTGTTCTCAGGCAAAGTGCAGAGCCTACTGGTAGACCAGTGGGTACACAGTACTGGACCTCTTGCCACACTTTGGGATATCTCTGAAGGACTGTTATAGCTTGAGCTGTTCACAGTTTTGAGCTGTTCGTTGTAGCCACAACACAAGATGTCCCCAAGGGGATCTTCCTGCCCTCACACATTTCAAGTTCTTTTTCCTATGAGTGCCCTCTAGAAACTGTCCAGCACGTGTATCTCCATCTCTGGGTCTGTTTCTGTGAATGAAACCTAAGATATCTTTTAGTAAAATTGGATCATGATCACTATAAATATTTTACTTATCTTTTTTAAGATTTGTTACTCCTAGGCATATTTTCTTTCATTTTTTAATTTTTTAATAATTATTTAATGTTTATCTTTGAGAGAGAGACCGAGAGAGAGAGCAAGAGGTGGAGGGGCAGAGAGAGAGGGAGACACAGAATCCAAAGCAGGGTCCAGGCTCTGAGCTGTCAGCACAGAGCCTGATGCAGGGCTCGAACTTACAAACTGTGAGATCATGACCTGAAATCGGATGCTCGACTGACTGAGCCACCTCGGCACCCCTTTTATTTTATTTTATTTATTATATTTTATTTTTGAGAGAGAAAAAGAAAGCACGTGTGTGCACATGTAAACTAGGGTGAGGAGCAGAGGGAGAGACAGAGAGAGAGACAGACAGAGAGAGACAGAGAGAGAGAGAATCTTAAGCAGGCTCCATGCCAGCAAGGAGCCCAGTTCAGCGCATGATCTCACCACCATCAGATCGTGACCTGAGCCAAAATCAAGAGTTGGATGCTTAACCCACTAAGTCATCCAGGCGCCCCTCCTAGGCGCATTTTAGATTTTTGTAGTTATTATCTGTTAAGAAAGAGATTATATGATACTATCTGTATCTATTCTATTTTTTTGGTGGTATTTTATTAAATATGTTATATATAATTTGTTCTTAATAGTTTTAATAAGTTTTTTTAAAATTTAAAAATCATGCTTTAGACTTCAGTATTTACCCAGTGTGGAGTTTCAGGGGTTGAATTCACTTCTCCCTTTTGTTAAATTTCTGCTGGTACAATAGATAACAAATTACCACAAATTTAGTAGCTTAAAACTTCAGAAATTAAATTTACTACAGTTTTGGGATCAGAAATTTTGAAATGAGTCTCATTGGCATAAATCAAATGTAAGGGCTGCATTCCTCTCTGGGGGCTCTAGGGGAGGATTCTTTCCTTGCCTTTTCCAGCTTCCAGAGGCTCTCCACACTTCTTTTCTCATGGCCACCTTCCATCTTTCAAACCAGTAATGGCTGACCAAGTCTTTCTTACTATACTCTCTTTTTTTTCACTTTTCTTCTTCCCTCCTCCTCATTTAAAGGTACTTGTGATGACCTTGGACACACTCAGATAATCCAGGAAAATTGTCTTATTTTAAGGTCACCTAATTAACAACTATAATTTCATCTGAAGCCTTCGTTCTTCTTTGATATTAACATAACATATTCACAAATTCTGGGAATTAGGATGTGGGCATCTTTGGGGGGGCTAGTATTCTGTAAATCTCACACTTGAAGCAAAAAAAAAAAAAACGCAGAAAAAGACATATAGCAATGGTTTTAAAGACACTGAACATCAGGCAGTGAATGACAGTGATCTCTGAGTTACAGAAAACGAATGAAGCCCAATGCCTGGCCCAACTTACTGCACTGAGAGAGTTTCTGAGCCACAGGGCAGGGAGGAAAATCCCAGATAAATCTCAGAAATTTCTCTGAATTGAGCAGATGGGGTTGAGAGTTTATGGAGACCCAGCGAGCCTAGACAGGACAAAATACCAGAGAAAAAAGAGGTATACTTACAGAAAACTGGAGATCTTTGGACATCTCTGTGAAGAGTTCAGCTAAGTACCAGTGGGTGCATATAGGTGAGGCAACTACCCGAGACTGGAGAAGACGCATCTGAAAAGATTAAAGGTAACCGTGCTTAGCTTTCACATCGGGTCGGATGTAATGTCCATTCCCAGAAGACTGACATGGAAATCTCACCACTCCGGGAGCACTGGGAAGAGTACCAGTAAGGCTGTTGGCTCAGGAGTGAAGAGTAATGGACACTAAGTTGAATGCTGCTCTAGTCACAGCCAAGAAATCTTAAAAATAAAACCCCAAATGATCAAAAATTTCCAAGTAACTGCAACTCAGAACTTCAGAATATTTATAGGAATTCAAAAACATCTTCCACTTAAGAAGTTAAAGTTCAAACAATAATTGGCATTCAATAAAAGGCGCCCAGGCATGCACAGAAGCAGGAAAGTACAAACCAGAAAGAGGAGGGAACAACTCAATCAATTAAAAGTGACTCAGCAATGCAAAGGACACAGAAAACTATGCTGGATGAGGACATAGCAATAGAAACTGTCCCAAATGAAACGACACTTAGATAGTTGAACAGGGCAACATAATACCTGTATAAATGGAGTCCATAAAAGAAAGGGAGGGGGTATACAGAAAATATATTTGAAGAAGTAACGACTGAAATGTTTCTGAATTTGTGGAAAAGTGTACCCACAAACTACAAGAGGCTCAATAAAGTCCAACCACAAGAAAATGAAGAAAATGGCACCAATACGTATAATAACTAAATTACTCAAAACCAGTGATAAAGAGAAGTCTTAAACAGCGAAAAATGACACGCTATGTACACAGGAACAGACCTAAAAATGTGGCAGATTTTCTGTCAGGAACAATGTAAGTGAGAAGAGAGTTCTGTAACATCTCAGAGTACTGGAAAAAAAAAAAAAAGCTATGCTCATAGAAATCTATCTTTAGAGAAACACCTTATGAAAATGAAGGCAAAATAAAGATGTTTTTCAGAAATTCAAAAGCTGAAATGATTCATCACCAGCAGACCCACGCTATGAGAAATGTTAAAGGAAAGCCTTGAGGCCAAAGGAAAATGATACCAGATTGAAATAAGGATCTACACAAAAGAATGAAGGCCATGGGAAATAGCAGGCCAACGAGTAAACTCATGTGTTTGTTTGTTAGGACTGCCTTAGTACAGGGTGCTTGAAACAAAGTACTACAGGGTGGCTTGAAAGATCACAACTTTAACCCCAACTTTAGCTACCAGCACAGAGCCTGCTTGGGATTCATTGTCTGTCTGTCTGTCTGTCTGTCTGTCTGTTTGTCTCTCTCTCTATCTCTCTCTCTCTCCTTCCCTCCCTCTGACTTATCCCCCACTCATGATCTGTCTCCCTCAAAGATAAATAAATAAACATGACAAAAAATTTAAAAACAAAACAAAACACAACTTGATTGTCTCTCAGCTCTGGAGTCTGGAAGTCCAAAACTGACATGTCTCAGAGTCATACGCTCTCTGAAATCTGCACAGAAGCATTCTTCCTTGCCTCTTCCTTCCTACCTTCTGGTAGTTTCCTGACAATCCTTGGAATTCCTTGGTTTGTAGCTGCATTGCTCAGTCTTTCATGTGGTGTTCTCCCTTGTATGTCTGTGTATCTCCCTCTCTACATCTCTGTGTCTCTTCTTCTCTCTAATAAGGACACCAGTCATATTGGTTTAAGGGCTCCCTCTGCTCCAGTATGACCTCATCTTAACAAATTACACCTGCAATGACACGATTTCCAAAGTCACATTCTGAGGTACTAGATATTCAGATTTCAACGTATCATTTTGCAGGGCACAATTCAACAAAGGACAAAGCATGAGACTTTTTTTCTTATTACTTAAATTTCTTTTTAAAATAACCGTTAAAACAATAAGAAATGCAGTATGAGTTTATTCTGTGTAGGAATTCCAGGCCTCCTGTTAAATGAATGTAATTGTTTACACGTCTAAGTTACTTCAGTATAAAATGTATACATTTATGGATGGTATTGTGTGTGTGTGTGTGTGTGTGTGTGTGTGTGTGTGTTAATTTGAATTGAAATATGGAGACAATCTGCTAGCAAGTATATATAATCCCATCTATGTGGACCCCTGCTAATTATATATGAATATACTATGCTCACAGTATTTTTAAGTTCCCTGGGAAATAAGTTGGCAAATCAGAGATATGTAGCTACACAGAATGCAGTATTAGTTAAAACTCAGCACCTCAGAAGTACAAACTAAAATGTGTCTGGCTCAATGATTTGCTTCAGCTTCAGAGGGAGAGCTCTGTAATGTATACACAAATAGTGAATGAGGAATCTTTAAGACTTCTAGGGAAAAGCTATAAAGTTATATTCCTTAAATTAAAATATCAAGATAATGTTTTTTCTCCCAACCATCCCTACCCCAACTATAATCTATACCTCAAAGTGACTACAGTTCATCCATCAGAATGGCAGAGGGAAGGGTAAAGTGCTATTTTTCAATTTCATCATTTGAAAATCATCTGCCTTGCAATAACGATGGTCCTGTGAGCTCTCCTTGCAGTGTTTCATAAGTGTTAGCACCCGTGAGTTAGCTCTCTCACTTTTAAATGGTGAAACCACGTCACTCCACTTTTTCAGTTTAACCACCCGGCCAGGAAAATCATGATTTCAAGGGTCAAATACACTTTAAATAGAAAGCAATCATTTAACCTCCTGTAGGAGGTCTTTCTGGAATGGGTCAGAATAGCCTTTTCCAAGTGCCATGGACGTCTGGAGAAAGAAGATATTTATAAACCTATTTCCCAATGCCTTGAACTGCTGTAAGATATTTTATGAAGAACCAGAGACCATTTTAGCTTGTTATAATCTCACAGAGGAGATCTCAAAATCTTGAAAGAGAGGATTCTCTCTCCACTGACCTTATCATAGAATCATCTAGGCTAAAGCTGCTTAGGAAATGCTATAGAATGAAAATGCTCTAAAAGGGCTGATTCAACTGAAATTGGTAATGATAAGAAAAATAAGAAGGTTTTTCTATAAGACAAAAATAAAGCAATTTATCATTAAAATAATATGGCATTGATAATGCTTTGGGAAGTGTTTTTGACTATTTGGCTTGGAATACGAGCTGCTTGGAATACAGTTCACAACTTAAGACTCAAGAATAATTATGCTCTATCTATATTAGTTGGCAAAAAAACAAAAAACAAAAAACAAAACCCTTTAACTGATGTTAAAACCATAACCAACTTTGAATTACAGGGACTGTCATGATAAGAAAAATAAAGAAATAACACTAAACTCAGGGCCGTATAAGCCAAATTACTTTGAGACCACAGAAATGTTAGGAAGGCAAACACAGGGGTAGGAAAACTATCAGCCTGAACTTCTGATAGGCCAAATGTCCAAATTGAACTCCCACTTCATATTCTTGATTAGCATATCCTGGAGAGCTGCAATTTTATCTCTGCTCTATCACCCGTTGTTAGAACAATCTAGGTTTTTACATTCTTGCATACACTAACATGCCCACTGCATATCAACATATGTGCAAGCAACTCCATTCTTAGAAACCAAGATTCCCTAGTCTTTCCTCGTTTACTAAAGCTTTTAATGCCATACACATTCTGTCCCTCACCCTACAAGTGTTTCTTTAGGTCTTTTACCGATGGATGTGCATTGTACCAATGCTTTCCTTTCTTTATTACTTCCTACTCATTACACAAAGGGTAAAACTGTGTTTACAGGTTTGAGGACCATCTATTCATTGTGAGATGAAATCTACTCAATTTTTCAGTAAAAATTCTGGTTGAGTGTCCGACTGTGGCTCAGGTCATGATCTCATGGTTCATGGGTTCATGCCCCACGTGGGGTTGTGTGCTGACAGCTCGGAGCCTGGAGCCTGCTTCTGATTCTGTGTCTCCCTCTCTCTCTGCCCTTCCCCCCCCACCCCGCCGTTCACACTTTGTCTCTCTCTCAAAAATAAACATTAAAAAAAAAATAAAAAAAATGTTTGAGATCCCCATACGTACTCTGTTTAAATGCCAATTTACAAAAGAAGTTTGTCACACCTTTGAGAGTCAACTACACATTGACTACGTACTTCAGCCAGAGTCACCTGGGAGAGTAGAATGACAAGTTATAATTCTGAAAAATGAACTGTTGTGATTTTCATTTCCAAGAATGGCCAAATAGGTTATTCATACCAAATGTCCTGCTGTACACAACAAAAATCTTCAGATGGAATACATTTAAATACCTCCTTTGTAGAAACAAAGACCTGACAGGTTTGAATGAGATTATATGAAATTGAAGGGAAAATCAGAATGCAGAAATACTGATAAGGTAAGAAGCCTCTTTTCCCAAAGGGTATTTGCTGATTCAGGAAAATCTGTATGTTTGTCTTGCTTTCACGATTTGTAGACCACCATTACTTCTCACCTCACTTGTCACTATTTACTCTTGTTTTCTCTGTTCTAGACACACTGTCATTTAAATATTTTGTGATTGTCCTGGTAATCACTATGTGATTTATTAACCATTTATCATTATGTTAATAACCTTACAGCATAAATATAGGATAATCACACCAGGAATCAGCTCGGTCCAAAAAGAAAATCTACCAAATAATACACTGAGGTTTTCAGTGTATGAAAATATATGACTCTCTGGTATAGGTATTTGGTTGAGACCATGGAGTGAAGAATGTTAATCATATTTTACTATTTCCATAATTTCCCCTTTGCTCTTGTGTGCCATCCAATGGCTTTCACAAGAAAGCAAAGATTTGTCAATATAAACTGATTAAGACTGATCCCAGGGAATGTGAGTACAAATCTAGTTACCATTAATGTCTTTTGTTTGTTCATACCCAAAGACAAAAGGAAATACGTTTCTCTAATTTTTATATTGGTACCTCAAGTAGATGCTGTGATGTGAGGTGCTCTAGTGAACGCTAACGGCTGACATACCTTCTGCCGTCAGGAATTGCCCTCAGCCAAAGAAAGCTGCTTCATCCGTGTTCATGTCCTTTTCCCAGGATGGTCTATGGCCAATGACTGGTTGACACAGTGGACACAAAGACTTTTCCATAATATGAAGGGCCATACCAGCTCCTAACTCCCCCATGGCATATTTTGAGGCCTCTATTGTGACTACAGCATAGTTCAAATTTCCCCTTTGCCTAATGCTGCTGTCACTGCTTTCTTGTATACACTGTTCCTGAATGCACTTTGCGAAGCAAAGAAATCTCTTCCTTAGACCCTCCAGAGAAACTTATATAAGATAGTTGGTATCAGAAGTTGTCCTAGGAAACAGCCATAAAATGAGATTTGCTAAATGGGTTACCCCCGGTTAGATGGCGATACAGACCCGAACTTTGGTCTTCCTCTGGCATGCTTCAGTGTGCAATTGTTAAAATTCTCAATAGTTGTTAACTGAATGAAATGTACTTGCTCTTATGTGAGCAGTATGGGGGAAGGAATAATTCTAAGTATTAAGAAAACAGATGGCTATTGCTGGGTACAATCAATGCATTGGAAAAAGACAATGAAAAGCTGAGAATGATTAATCACCGATTTAAGACCAAATGTGAAAGTCACAGGGCCTCCTGGCAGTACATAAAAAGAAATTGATCTTTTTCATTAAGAGGACTGAAAAAGCTGAGAATTAGGCCTTGGGCTTGATTTGAAAGTTAGCTGATCTCTCGAAAAGATTTAATTCTTGACTTTAGCAAGTCTGTTATGCGAGGGTCATGGTCTAAATTTGGATGGAATAGGAAACAAATTTGGAATGGGGATATCTAGGGCAATACACTTGAGAACATTGAAAGCTGAGACCACTGGGCCTTCCTTATACTGAAGGCTAACACTCCCCATTACTGTAAAACAATGTAGAAACCTCTGCTTTCCAAAACATTATGACCTACCCTGAGAATTCCTCCTGGTCACCAGAATGATAATTAAAGTCAAGTTACGGCATAAACCAATCGACAAAGTATTAGATCGGCTAAGGGAAGAAAGAAACTATGCCCTAGAAGAGTTGTAGGACCTGTGTCAGCTAACATGTGTCAGCAGGAATTAGAAGACTAATGTATGCTACTGGAATATAAGGCCGTGGGGACAAGTGGGATTTGATATAAACTCGGATAAGGAAGAATTTATTGATGTGAAGACACTCAACTGGAACCTAGGCAAGGACCTTAAGAGAATGCGATAACATGTTCCTAGGCTGGCCCTTGAAAGCTTGCAAAAAACAGTAGCACACTTAATGAAGGAGAAAGATAAGCCATAGCATGGGGGCACCTGGGTGGCTCGGTCAGTTGAACCCCCGACTTCGGCTCAGGTCATGATCTCACAGTTTGGGGGTTTGAGCCCCACATCAGGCTCTGTGCTGACCGCTTGCTCAGAGCCTGGAGCCTGCTTCAGATTCTGTGTCTCCTTCTCTCTCTGCCCCTCCCCCACGCACACTTTTTCTCACTCTGTTTCTCAAAAATAAATGTAAAAAAAATAAAAAGACATAGCGTGGTAGATGATGGAATAAGACATCGATATCTCATAGAAATAGGCTGACTGGAGTAGACGTACTACATAAGACTAGAAAATCTACCAGTCAACTAGGCTCCATATGAAGGCCCATAAAACCTACAATTACCAGCATTTTAAGTTACATGCTGGTGAAAGTGCTACCGAGATTAAGAAGCTCAGTGGTGACTATCCTTTTTCGACTGGACCTGAGGATAGAAGATGCTGTTACAGAACCGTGGATGGTAGAACCTTAAAATAATAAAGTCTAGGCAGTGATACTTATTCATAGGTAATGACATGGACTCAAACATATTAATGTCAAAGTCACAATCCAAGAGAATTGGCCTGCAGCAAGCTCTGCAGATAGGTCTCAGATCTTAGTGTACCCGGGAGCAAGAGAGATGGACACACAATGTAAGAGTTGCTGAAAATGGACATTGAAAAAAATCTAGATTGCAAAATACATCAATGTCAGGAATCTTAAGGCCACTTCTCCAATAAAAAGTCAGGATTTATTGCTTAGTTTCTGGACCTGAACCAGGTTTCAGACCCAGAACCGTTGCCTGCAGGAAGAACCCTGCAACACCAGAGCAAATGTATCCTAAAATGATTCCCCCAGGACTTCCCCTAAGGGCAGTTTGGGTCATTATAGCTGGGAAAGAATATCCAACCATTTCCAAAATTTTTGGATGAAGAGCATGAGGTGTTAGCTGGAGGAATCAAAGCATTATCATAACCCTCTTGTTAAACACAGGAATTATGGGAGCCAGATAATAAACGGAATCCTGAAAAGTCTGGTCCACAGAAGGTTCATTGGGTTCACGCACCTATGAAGTGGACATTACTTTGGCCCAATGTATAAGTGGAATGGGCAAACCATGGACTTCGTGGAACATCACAACTGTTTTTTTTTTTTGTCCTGTGCGGTAAGAGCCATTGTAGTATCATAAGTCTGGCCAAACTCGTGAATCAAAAACAGTGTTACGTCCCAGGAAGGATGACCGATTTCAGTGTTCTTCCCTTTAATGATGTAATGATGCAGGTTGATGGTCTTTACTATATCTCCACTTAATTCACCAGTCTGGATCCTGGATTCTGGGTGATGACAGTGGAATAATGCAAATTGAAACAAGTAGTAGTCCTGTATGTACTCATGATGACAGATATGATATCCGTGCTATACTGGATAACAAAGCCTTAAGTGTATGGTAATGCAATTAAGAACCTAGTAGGGTTTGTTCCCATACCACTCAGGAAGGAGTATTTGAAGAGTTTGCATACTATGAAATTATCCATTTATAGTCTTGTTCAGAACTATGTGGATTTTCCTGCTTTTTTCACAATTATTTTCTGAAAGAAACTGACCTAGCTAGATTTTCTGTACAATAACACATTAGCCCAGTGTATCAATGGCATTCTATTAATTTTGAATCAGCAAGAAATGGAAAGTACATTGGAGGTCTTGTGAAGATACATGCATTCCAGAGGCTGAATAATAAGGCCTATGAAAATATAGGTCTCCCCCATATCAATGTATCCCATGCAGAGTTCAACTTCTGTTCAGTCTTATTTTCCTCACTGTCCTACAAGTGTCCCTAGTGCACTCCTCAATAAAGTTCCTGAATGACGTCTCTGCCTCAGAAACTGTTTTGGCAAAAAAGAATCCAGAACACTTACAAGTTTGTATACGGTACTTGCTTTCTTATACTCAAAGCTCTAAATTTAAAATCTTCAGGATACCAGAATTTTCCAGGGGTTGTTCATAATGAAATGGAACACGACTGGCAGGTCTTTGGCATAGTGTTGTTGGACTAGTTTGTGACTATAACTTTCCCAAAAATGACCCCATTACTTTTAGAAATTAGATTCTTGGCTTACATTTTAGAGCCCGTTGATATAAGCACAATCAACACTTTATTATAAATTATAAAGTAAACCTGAATAACAGAACTATGCTTTTATAGAACAATAGATTCTTGATTTTATTCTGGTTAAAAAAAATGGATGTGTAGTCTCATGGGAGATAAATGCTACACGTGCATTGGAAAAAATGCTACACTATATTCCAGATAGTTTAAAATCCAACTACGATGTGGATTTTGAAAATAAAATTTAGGATTTTAAAAGTAAAAATCCTAAAATATGTAGGATCATGGACTGAACCTATAATCATGGACGAGAAACACACTTAGCATGTAAGGGTCTGTAATACTGATGAGATGCTATTTAAGCTAAATCGTTAATAAAATGCAAAGAAGCTCATCTCACTAAGACTCTGGACAAGTATCATATAACGTGTAATTGGAAAGAGTTGAAAAGTGGGTCAAAGTAGAATGAAACTATTTACCCTCTACAGATCTAATTCGGAAAAAGAGGGCTGTTGAAAATCACCCAAGGAAGATTGTGAAACAAGGGATATGTCTACTTTTTATTAAGACAGGGTAAAATAAAAATAAAATACAGTGTGGTCCCCAGTTCTCCTCAACTATGATTAAAAGTGAAGAGTAGACAAAAGGTTTGCACACAAAAAAAAAACAAAACAAATTTTCTGAGAACTTAAGTATTTTGTAGCTGGTATATCTGAAAGGTCTCACCATGAGCTGTTAAGAAATTTGTAGTTAAATAAAGGAGTTTACTTAGTTGATTAATCAGTTTGAAATAAGTATCAAAGTGAGGTTAAATTTATGCTTTACTTTATTACACAACTCCAGGATTATTGTGATTCTTTCAGAAAAGAAATGAAGACTCATTTGATTTAGTAGACATCTTAAGCATCTACAATTTAATCTTTTTCCTTTTGTTTTTTGGTTTTCTGAAATATTTCATAATGAAGTAGAAATCATATAATTTTGCATATTTGAAGGGTATAATATATTCATTTATACAAATTAGTATAACACACATTGAAACAAAACAATGAATTTAGCGCTTGTAAAACTTCCACTGAGCCTTATCTATGCAGCTAATGTTCTCTCTAGCCCCTGACAAAACCAATCTACTTTTTCCTCCAGAAGTAACGCTTCAGTTAAATTTTGTGTCCTTCATCATTTTGCATTCATCCATTTCATTTTTAACATTATGGTTTCCTTCAAATGGATATATCTGTGTATAAAACATTATCATTTTAGTTTAGTGGCATAGAGGTGGTGACATACTCTACTCTTTTCATTCATCATTTGACATTATGCTTTAAGACTCAGCCATGTTGATTTGTGTGGTTCTAATTAAATCAACTTAATTGGTCTGTAATATTTAATCATAAACTTTTTAAAATAATCTCAATTCTTCAGAGTAGCTTTGGGTTCACAGCAAAGTTGACAGCAAAGGCACAGAGATTTCCCCATACACTCTCTACCTGCAAACCTGCATAGTTTCTTCCATTATCAACATCCCCTGCCAGAATGGCATATTCATTAAAATCCATGAATTCACGTTGACATGTAATTATCACTTGAAGTCCATAGTTTACATTAGGGTTTACCCTTGGTGTTGTACATTCTATGGGTTTCAACAAATGTATAATGATATGTATCTGCCATTTTAATAGTTTTCCTCCCCTAAAAAGATCCTCACGCTCTGCCTATTCATCCCTTTCTCTCCCTTAATTCCTGGCAAACACTGATCTTTTTATGCTCCAAAGTTTTGCCTCTTCCAGGCTGTCATACAGCAGGAATCATACAGCATACGGCCTTTGCAGATTGGCTCCTTTCACTTAACAATATGTATTTAAATTTCTTCCATGGATTTTCATGGCTCGATAGCTTTTTGTTGTTGTTGTTGTTTTTAGTGCTGGTTAATATCTCATCGTCTGGATTGCCACAGTTTATTTATCCATTTACCTAATTATCATCTTGATTGCTTTTAAGTTTTAGCATTATGAATAGAGCTGCCATAAATACATACGTGTAGATGTTGTGTGACTTGTGTTCAATTCCTTTAGGTAAATACCAAAGAGGGCAATTGCTGGATCACATGGTAAGAATATATTTAGTTTTGTAGGACACTAATTGTCTTCCAAAGTGGCTGTACTGAATTGCATTCCCATCAACAATGGAGGAGGATTCCTATTGCTCTGCATCCTTCACAGCATTTGGTGTTGTCAGTGTTCCAGATTTCAGCCATTCTAATAGGTATGTAGTGGTATCTCATTGTCATAATTTTCATTTCTCTGATGACATATGAAAAGGAGCATTTTTTAATATGCTTATTTGCCATCTCTATATCTCCTTTGGTGAGGTGTCCGAATCTTTGGCTCATTTTCAGTCAGGTTGTTTGTTCTTTTGAGTTTTAAGGGTCTTTGGTATATTTTAGATAATAGTCCCTTATCAGATGTATCTTTTACAAATATTTTCTCTGAGTCTGTGGCTTGTCTTTTCATTCTTTTGACAGTGTTATTTGCAAAAAAGAAAAAAAAGGTTCTTTACTGCCATCCAGATTATCCATTCTTTATTTCATAGAGTGTGCCTTTGGTGTTGTATATAAAAGGTCATCACGAAACACAAAGGATTTTTTCTTATGAGATCTTCTAAAGATTTTATACTTTTGTGTTTTGCATTAGTTCTGTGATCCATTTTGAGTTTATTTTTGTGAAGAATGTAAAGTCTGTTGTCTAATATATTTATAATAGCTATTTTGAAGTTCTTTTCTGTCATTTTATCATCTCTGTCATTTTGGAGTCCATTTCTATGGTCTGATGTTCCTCCTGGCTACGAATCAGATTTTCTGCTTCTTGGTCAGTCTTGAGATTTTTGAATAGATGTTAGACATTCCAATTTTACTCTTACTGAGTGCTTGATTTGGTTGTTTTCTTCTAAGGAGCATTGGATTTTGTCCTTTCAGCAAGTTAAGTTACACATACATTAGTTTGATTAGTTTAAAGGCTTGTCGTTAAGCTCTTTAAGGTCCAGAGTAGCCCATATTCTCAGGCTAACTTAGCCATACTACTAACACATTGCTAATGAACACTTCATGTATTTATTTATCAAGTTTTTTTTTCCATTCTATCTATTGGAAACTTAAATAATTTATAGTCTTGTGTGAGTTCCAGGAGTTATTTAATTTATATTTCACTCACATGTGTTGTTTCCCCCAGAAGGTGTTTTATGTTCTCTCATGGGTGTTCACCCTATGCATGTGCAAACTGGTGTTCAAAGAATGAATGGAAAGCTATGGAAATCTGATTTCTGGGGTTCTTTCTTCAACTCCTTTTTCTCCGGTACTACTTCTTGCATATTCTTAGCTGCCTTAGTCTTCACAGCTCTGATGTCTGTCTCCTTAACTCAGTGAGACTAGTGGATTCTGCCTGAGTTTCATCTCTCTGCACTTTAGTCCAGAAATGGCCTCGAGGCAGAAAGTGAAGGCCATCAATCACAGTTCTCACCTTGTATATTTCTCTTTTCTCACAGATTACAATCCTGTGTTGCCTGTTGTCCAATGTCTTAAAATCATCTGTCAAATTTTATGGGTTTGGGAGTATAGGGGTATTTCTGGATCCTGTTTATTCATCATGCCTGTAAGTGGAAGTTTATTGCAATACCATTTTTCCATCTAATCTGGTGAAAATATTTTGGAATCCGAAAACATACATCATTTTTAAAAAGTGTCAACAAAATATATGCATTTATTATTTATACACATTGAAAATGTCATCACCAATGCATTGGTTTTATTATTGATTCATTTCTTTGCTTGTCCAAAATATTGACTCAATAGAGACAAAGTAATTTTCCCACAGAAGCTGTCAGTTTATTTAGAGTAAGAATACTTCATTTTGATTCTGATTTATAGAATACCAAGCATAGTTTCTTTGGCACATCCAAACATTTAAATTATGAGATTAAAGTCCTTTTAGGTAAAGGTTATGACTTTTACAATTTCTACTCTGTTTTTAACTATGGACGTTTTCATTCTAATATTATCTGTTTCTTTTTTCTTTTATTCTTCTTGTTCAAACTTGAAATAGGTATATCTATTTGTTTAGCCTCTACAGACAGCGAGATTTTAATTTTGTTTCAGTCTCTATTAATTCTTTTTTATAGTTCATTAATTAATTTATTTATTTTTATTTTATTTTTAAAATTTTTTTAAATGTTTTATTTATTTTTGAGACAGGGAGAGACAGAGCATGAACAGGGGAGGGTCAGAGAGAGGGAGACACAGAATCTGAAGCAGGCTCCAGGCTCTGAGCTGTCAGCACAGAGCCCGACGCGGGGCTCGAACTCACGGATCGAGAGATCGTGACCTGAGCCGAAGTCGGCCGCTTAACCGACTGAGCCACCCAGGCGCCCCATAGTTCATTAATTTATTTCCTCTTTTTCTTCTTCTTCTACTTTTTTTTTTTTCTGCAGGGAGTTGTAGTTTGGTCTGTTAGCCATTCTTCCCCTACCCCACCCCACACATCAATTTCTTGAGTTAAATTCTTAGCTTGTTAATTAGCAGCATTCTACATTTAAATACACTTAAATGTATATTGACACAAGTTTCCTAGAATCTTATAGAGCTAGACTGAGGCTTTCAATTCCGGACCTTGTGCTTTGAGCAAAATAATATGTGGTACTTCCAACTGGGGGCAGTTGAAAATATATTTGAGCTTGCTGGGTACTCTTCTGTCATATTCTGGTGACCACAGAGGCTGTATGCTTTATTTTCAACATTACAATTGATCAAAATTCTCTCAGCCTATATTTTAAACCAGTAGGTGAAACCACTCACCTCTTTACTCTCCCTGCTGTTATCAACCAGCACACAATGAACATGTTGTAAAATGAGAAATCAACATTTGCAGCCGAAATATGATGTTTTGCAGGTAATTTGACACAGCAGCCCCACATATTGTTCTTGCTGGAAAATATACAAAAATTGTATCCCCCAACTTTTATCAAGTTATCAACTTAGAGGAGTGACATCAGAAAGATGATGGAATAGGAAGCCTAGGCTTCATTCTCCAAAGAGATGCTGATGTAACAACACTGTATAGTCCACAGAACCTTCATGAGAGCTCCATAAAGCAGTTTAGAGTTTTCAGTACCCCAGGCAAGTGCAAATGTAAGAACAGCTACATAAAAACAAAATGGTACAAAATATTAAAAAGATGTAAATTTGTGATGTTGATAACAAAAGTGGGGAGAGAGATGTAAAGGAGAAGAGTTTTTGTGATTGAAATTAAGTTGTTTTCAGTTTAAAGTAGATTCTTATAACCTTAAAATGCTTCGTGTAATCTTCGTGATAACCATAAAACTGAACTAGGAAGAGAAGGGAATTACCTCAACATGGTAAGGCCCATAATACGTAAAGCCCACGGCTAACATCTGAATCAACGATGAAAACCTGAAAGTTTTCAAGTGAGATCAAGATCAACTAAGATTTTTTTTTTTTCTCCCTGGAGGCTGCTGTGCTGAAACCTCCCTTGTCCCACTTCTTTGCTTCTCCATCCCCCAGGTCCCTCCAGGGTCACCTTTGATTCCCTGGTTGCAGGTTTGGAGGCAGAGTGGGGAGGGTCTAGAAATCTCCCTTGGGCATCAGTTCCTTATTTTCATGAGGTAGTGGCTAGCAGAACCAACAAGAAAGCTGGGGATCCCCATCTTTCCATCCTGGATCGTGCCCTGCCCTCCACAGTATTGGGATTGTGTGCTGATGGGTGACCCAGTGGTGGGTACCAGGGGGAATCTGTTTGACTACAAATTGTCTTAAAAAAATTTTTTTAATTGAGATATAGTTGGCATGCAACATTATGTAAACTTCAAAGTACAGAACAGGATGATTTGATACATTTATCTAGCAATAGCCCACTTAGGCCACTTTTAATTAATGTAGTGCAGGAAGTCCCAGCCAAAACAATTTGGCAAGAAAAAGAAATAAAAGTCATCCAAATTAGAAAAAGAAGAAGTAGGGGCACCTGGGTGGCTTAGTCTGTTAAACGTCTGACTTTGGCTCAGGCCATGATCTCACTTTCCATGAGTTTGAGCCCCGTGTCAGGCTCTGTGCTGACAGCTCAGAGCCTGGAGCCAGTTTCAGATTCTGTGTCTCCCTCTCTCTCTGCCCCTGCGCTGTTCATGCTCTCTCTCTCTGTCTCAAAAATAAATAAACGTTAAAAAAAAAATTAAAAAAAAAAAGAAAAGAAAAGACGAAGCAAAATTCACAGATGACATAATTTTATAAGTATAAAACCCTAAAGATTCTGCAAGAACACTGTTAGAAATAATAAATTAACAAACTTGGGAGATAAAAAACTAACATGCAAAAATCAGTTGCACTTCTATACATAATAAGAAACAATGCTGAAATAAAATTAAGAAAACAGTCCTATGTAAAATACAATAAAAAAGAATAAAGTAGTTAGAAATAAATTAACCAATGAGGCAAAGGACTTGCACACTGAAAAGTAAAACACATTGCCTGAGACATTACAGAATATGCAAAAAAAAACCCCGCAAAGACAAACCACGCAAGGGGTTAATATCCAGAATTTATAAAGAAAGACAACTCAACAACAGAAAAACAACCCAAATCTACAAAATGAGCAAAGGACTTAAATAGATACTTGTTCAAAGGTGTACAAATGGCCAATAAGCAGATGAAAAGATACTCACCATCACTAATTATAGGTGAAATGCAAATCAAAACCACAGTGAGATATCAGCTCACATGTGTTAGAACGATCACCACCAAAAAATCAGAAAGTAACAAGTATTCATTAGACTGTGGAGAGTTTGGCGCTTTTTTTTTTTTTTTTTTTTGGTGAGATTGTAGAGTTGTGCAGTGGCTTTAGAAAATAGCATAGAGAGCCCACACCTGGATCCTGGGAAGATGGCGGCATAGGAGGACGCTGGGCTCACCTCGCATCCTGCTGGTCACTTAGATTCCACCTACACCTGCCTAAATAACCCGGAAAACTGCCAGATGACTAGCAGAATGGAGTCTCCGGAGCCCAGAGCAGACGAGAGGACCAGGGAAGAGGGTAGGAAGGGCAGAGAGGCTGTGCGCGCTTCACGGACTGGCAGGAGGGAGCCGGGGCGGAGGGGCGGCCCGCTGGCCAAGCAGAGCCCTCGACTCTGGCTGGAAAAGCAGAGGGGCCGGACGGAGTGTGTTCAGACAGCAAGTGCGACTTGACATCTGGAAGGTTATAAGCTAACAGCTCTGCTTGGAGAGCAGGAAGGCTGGGGGACAACGGGAGGAGAGTTGTTGAGCCCCGGACGACAGAGCTCAGCTTGGTGGGGAACAAAGGCACTCGTCAGTGCCATCTCCCTCGCCCATCCCCCAGCCAAAATCCCAAAGGGAACCAGTTCCTGCCAGGGAACTTGCTTGCTCCGCGCAAACACCCAACCCTGTGCTTCTGCGGATCCATCCCTCAGGCGGGTCTGACTCCCTCCCAGTGCCACAGGGCCCCTCCTGAAGTGGATCACCTAAGGAAAAGCGAGCTAAGCCTACCCCTCCTGCCCCCGTGCACCTTGCCTACCCACCCCAGCTAATATGCCAGATCCCCAGCTCCACAAGCTGGCAGTGTGCAAGTAGCCCAGACGGGACACGCCACCCCACAGTGAATCCCGCCCCTAGGAGAGGGGAAGAGAAGGCACACACCAGTCTGACTGTGGCCCCAGCGGTGGGCTGGGGGCAGACATCAGGTCGGACTGCGGCCCCGCCCACCAACTCCAGTTATACACCACAGCACAGGGGAAGTGCCCTGCAGGTCCGCACCACTCCAGGGACTATCCAAAATGACCAAACGGAAGAATTCCCCTCAGAAGAATCTCCAGGAAATAACAACGGCTAATGAACTGCTCAAAAAGGATTTAAATAATATAACAGAAAGTGAATTTAGAATAACAGTCATAAAATTAATCGCTGGGCTTGAAAACAGTATAGAGGACAGCAGAGAATCTCTTGCTACAGAGATCAAGGGACTAAGGAATAGTCATGAGGAGCTGAAAAACACTTTAAACAAGATGCAAAATAAAATGGAGACAACTATGGCTCGGATTGAAGAGGCAGAGGAGAGAATAGGTGACCCAGAAGATACAATTATGGAAAAAGAGAGATAAAAAAATCCAGGAGTATGAGGGGAAAATTAGAGAACTAAGCGATACAATAAAGAGAAATAATATACGCATAATTGGTATCCCAATTATGAGGGAAGAGGAGGAAGAGAGGAGGGAAAGAGTGAGGGAAACGTGCTGAAGGGGTACTTGAAGAAATCATAGCTGAGAACTTCCCTGAACTGGGGAAGGAAAAAGGCATTGAAATCCAAGAGGCACAGAGAACTCCCTTCAGACGTAACTTGAATCGATCTTCTGCACGACATATCACAGTGAAACTGGCAAAATACAAGGATAAAGAGAAAATTCTGAAAGCAGCAAGGGATAAATGTGCCCTAACATATAAAGGGAGACCTATAAGACTCGTGACTGATCTCTCTTTTGAAACTTGGCAGGCCAGAAAGGATTGGCAGGAGATCTTCAATGTGTTGAACAGAAAAAATATGCAGCCGAGAATCCTTTATCCAGCAAGCCTGTCATTTAGAATACAAGGAGAGATAAGGTCTTCCTAAACAAACAAAAACTGAAGGAATTTGTCACCACTAAACCAGCCCTACAAGAGATCCTAAGGGAGATCCTGTGAGACAAAGTACCAGAGACATCGCTATAAGCATAAAACATGCAGACATCACAATGACTCTAAACCCGTACCTTTCTATAATAACACTGAATGTAAATGGATTAAATGCTCCAACCAAAAGACATAGGGTATCAGAATGGATAAAAAAACAACACCCATCTATTTGCTGTCTACAAGAGACTCATTTTAGATCTGAGGACACCTTTAGATGGAGAGTGAGGGGATGGAGAACTATTTATCATGCTCCTGGAAGCCAAAAGAAAGCTGGAGTAGCCATACTTATATCAGACAAACTAGACTTTAAATTAAAGGCTGTAACAAGAGATGAAGAAGGGCATTATATAATAATCACAGGGTCTATCCATCAGGAAGAGCTAACAATTATAAATGTCTATGCACCGAATACGGGAGCCCCCAAATATATAAAACAATTATTCACAAACATAAGCAAACTTATTGATAAGAATGTGGCAATTGCAGGGGACTTTAACACTCCACTTACAGAAATGGATAGATCATCTAGACTCACGGTCAATAAAGAAAGAAGGGCCCTGGATGATACATTGGATCAGACGGACTTGACAGATATATTTAGAACTCTGCATCCCAAAGCAACAGAATATACTTTCTTCTCAAGTGCACATGGAACATTCTCCAAGATAGATCATATACTGGGTCACAAAACAGCCCTTCATAAGTTTACAAGAATCGAAATTATACCATGCATACTTTCAGACCACAATGCGATGAAGTTTGAAATCAGCCACAGGAAAAAGTCTGGAAAACCTCCAAAAGCATGGAGGTTAAAGAACACCCTACTAACGAATGAGTGGGTCAACCAGGCAATTAGAGAAGAAGTTAAAAAGTATATGGAAACAAACGAAAATGAAAATACAACAATCCAAACGCTTTGGGATGCAGCGAAGGCAGTCCTGAGAGGAAAATACATTGCAATCCAGGCCTATCTCAAGAAACAGGAAAAATCCCAAATACAAAATCTAACAGCACACCTAAAGGAAATAGAAGCAGAACAGCAAGGACACCCCAAACCCAGCAGAAGAAGAGAAATAATAAAGATCAGAGCAGAAATAAACAATATAGAATCTAAAAAAACGGTAGAGCAGATCAACGAAACCAAGAGTTGATTTTTTGAAAAAATAAACAAAATTGACAAACCTCTAGCCAGGCTTCTCAAAAAGAAAAGGGAGAGGACCCAAATAGATAAAATCATGAATGAAAATGGAATTATGACAACCAATCCCTCAGAGATACAAGCAATTATCAGAGAATACTATGAAAAATTATATGCCAACAAACTGGACAACCAGGAAGATATGGACAAATTCCTAAACACCCACACGTTTCCGAAACTCAATCAGGAGGAAATAGAAAGGTTGAACAGACCCATAATCAGCGAAGAAATTGAATCAGTCATCAAAAATCTCCCTACAAATAAGAGTCCAGGACCAGATGGCTTCCCTGGGGAGTTCTACCAGACGTTTAAAGCAGAGATAATACCTATCCTTCTCAAGCTATTCCAAAAAACAGAAAGGGAAGGAAAACTTCCAGACTCATTCTATGAAGCCAGTATTACTTTGATTCCTAAACCAGACAGAGATCCAGTAAAAAAAAAGAGAACTACAGGCCAATATCCCTGATGAATATGGATGCAAAATTCTCAATAAGATACTAGCAAATCGAATTCAATGGCATATAACAAGAATTATTCATCATGATCAAGTGGGATTCATTCCTGGGATGCAGAGCTGGTTCAACATTTGCAAATCAATCAGTGTGATACATCACATTAACAACAACAAAAAAAGAGAAGAACCATATGATCCTGTCAATCGATGCAGAAAAGGCCTTTGACAAAATCCAGCACCCTTTCTTAATAAAAACCCTTGAGAAAGTCGGGATAGAAGGAACATACTTAAAGATCATAAAAGACATTTATGAAAAGCCCACAGCTAACATCATCCTCAACGGGGAAAAACTGAGAGCTTTTTCCCTGAGATCAGGAACACGACAGGGATGCCCACTCTCACCGCTGTTGTTTAACATAGTGCTGGAAGTTCTAGCATCAGCATTCAGACAACAAAAGGAAATCAAAGGCATCAAAATTGGCAAAGATGAAGTCAAGCTTTTGCTTTTTGCAGATGACATGATATTATACATGGAAAACCCGATAGACTCCACCAAAAGTCTGCTAGAACTGATACGTGAATTCAGCAAAGTTGCAGGATACAAAATCAATGTACAGAAATCAGTTGCATTCTTATACACTAACAATGAAGCAACAGAAAGACAAATAAAGAAACTGATCCCATTCACAATTGCACCAAGAAGCATAAAATACCTAGGAATAAATCTAACCAAAGATGTAAAAGATCTGTATGCTGAAAACTATAGAAAGCTTATGAAGGTAATTGAAGAAGATTTAAAGAAATGGAAAGACATTCCCTGCTCATGGATTGGAAGAATAAATATTGTCAAAATGTCAATACTACCCAAAGCTATCTACACATTCAATGCAATCCCAATCAAAATTGCACCAGCATTCTTCTCGAAACTAGAACAAGCAATCCTAAAATTCATATGGAACCACAAAAGGCCCCAAATAGCCAAAGTAATTTTGAAGAAGAAGACCAAAGCAGGAGGCATCACAATCCCAGACTTTAGCCTCTACTACAAAGCTGTCATCATCAAGACAGCATGGTATTGGCACAAAAACAGACACATAGACCAAACGAATAGAATAGAAACCCCAGAACTAGACCACAAACGTATGGCCAACTAATCTTTGACAAAGCAGGAAAGAACATCCAATGGAAAAAAGACAGTCTCTTTAACAAATGGTGCTGGGAGAACTGGACAGCAACATGCAGAAGGTTGAAACTAGACCACTTTCTCACACCATTCACAAAAATAAACTCAAAATGGATAAAGGACCTGAATGTGAGACAGGAAACCATCAAAACCCTAGAGGAGAAAGCAGGAAAAGACCTCTCTGACCTCAGCCGCAGCAATCTCTTACTTGACACATCCCCAAAGGCAAGGGAATTAAAAGCAAAAGTGAATTACTGGGACCTTATGAAGATAAAAGGCTTCTGCACAGCAAAGGAAACAACCAACAAAACTAAAAGGCAACCAACAGAATGGGAAAAGATCTTTGCAAATGACATATCGGACAAAGGGCTAGTATCCAAAATCTATAAAGAGCTCACCCGAAAAACAATCAAAATCCCACACCCGAAAAACAAATAACCCAGTGAAGAAATGGGCAGAAAACATGAATAGACACTTCTCTAAAGAAGACATCCAGATGGCCAACAGGCACATGAAAAGATGCTCAACGTCGCTCCTCATCAGGGAAATACAAATCAAAACCACACACAGATATCACCTCACGCCAGTCAGAGTGGCCAAAATGAACAAATCAGGAGACTATAGATGCTGGAGAGGATGTGGAGAAATGGGAACCCTCTTGCACTGTTGGTGGGAATGCAAATTGGTGCAGCCGCTCTGGAAAACAGTGTGGAGGTTCCTCAGAAAATTAAAAATAGACCTACCCTATGACCCAGCAATAGCACTGCTGGGAATTTATCCAAGGGATACAGGAGTACTGATGCATAGGGGCACTTGTACCCCAATGTTTATAGCAGCACTCTCAACAATAGCCAAATTATGGAAAGAGCCTAAATGTCCATCAACTGATGAATGGATAAAGAAATTGTGGTTTATATACACAATGGAATACTCGTGGCAATGAGAAAAAATGAAATATGGCCTTTTGTAGCAACATGGATGGAACTGGAGAGTGTGATGCTAAGTGAAATAAGCCATACAGAGAAAGACAGATGCCATATGGTTTCACTCTTATGTGGATCCTGAGAAATGTAACAGAAACCCATGGGGGAGGGGAAGGAAAAAAAAAAAAAAAGAGGTTCGAGTGGGAGAGAGCCAAAGCATAAGAGACTGTTAAAAAGTGAGAACAAACTGAGGGTTGATGGGGGGTGGGAGGGAGGGGAGGGTGGGTGATGGGTATTGAGGAGGGCACCTTTTGGGATGAGCACTGGGTGTTGTATGGAAACTAATTTGACAGTAAATTTCATATATTAAAAAAAAATGTCTGAAGTGTATTATTGAAAAATTTTAGTGGGAAGCACCTAGAACCCAATAAAGGAATAAGAGTAGTAAACAATACAAGGATCCAGCCGGCAGAATAAATACATATTGGGATAAGTTGACACAATTGTGTAGCTTTTCCAAAGCTCAATTATTGCAGAGAAAGAGAACAAAACTTAAGGGTTTACTTATGTTGACCAGGTATGTGTTTGGAAACAAAATGAACATGTTAGCAAGATGACAATGGAACTGAAATGAGCATGGGTCTATATTGAAATGGACATCAACAGGAACCAGAAAGAGGCAAAGTAGTAGACTAAAAGGGAAGAGAAAATGAAACTGTGAAATAAAGATAAAATAAATGACAAAAAAGGAAGGCCAAGATAAGGTGGTTTTGACCAGTTATAGGAGGTGGATGTCCTTTGTAATCACTGCTGCAAGATAACACTATACTAATAGGTGGCCCAATAAGGTGGAAATAAGTACCATGAAAAAAATTTCAGGAGTGTGAATTCAAAAGTTAGAAAAGCCTTCAATGTGAATGATGATGTTCCCTGGATTGAAAATAGGTAACAGAGGGAAAAACCTGGATTCAAGTAATAAAATCACTAGGATATGTTGAGAAGTGTGCTGGATATATGAGCAGTAAGGGAGAAATGAACTTCCTTGGAATGTATTGTAAATGAAAGAAGTAATCAGGGGAGCCTGGGTGGCTCATTCGGTTGAGTGTGTGATTTCAGCTCAGGTCATGATCTCACCGTTCCCGAGTTCTAGCCCCACATCAGGCTCTGTGCTGACAGCTCAGAGCCTGGAGCCTATTTCATATTCTGTGTCTCTCTCTCTGTCTCTGCCCCTCCCCGACTTGTGCTCTGTCTCTGTCTCAAAAATAAATAAATATTAAAAAAAAACTTTAATAAAAAAAAAAGAAAGAGAAAGAAGTAATCAGGAAAAGAGCTTAGGAAGCCAAAAATAGACTAACAGAAAAGAAGGTGGAAGAGATTATAAATGCTGATAGAGATACTTGGAAAGAAGCAAAAAATTAAAATTATTATTTCAATTGACTAATTATGATAGAATAGTAAAATTCCCCTTTTTAAGAGATTTCCAGGGAAGATGGCAGAGTAGGATGTCCCTACGTTCACCTCATCCCATGGATATAACTAGAAAACACCCACATCAGTGTAAATAACCCAGAAAATGACCCAAAGCCTGGCAGAACAGACTCGGAAAGTTGAATATAGAGAAGAGGTCTCACTGCTTGAGGGATGCATGGGCATGAAGAAGAGGGAGACACCATACCCTCATGCCAAGAATTCTGGGCATGGGGAGCCTGCAAGGGAAGACAAGTCCCCATGGCATTTAGCTTTGAAAACCAGAGGGCTAACTTTGTGAGTTCTTATAATCAATGGAGCTTAACACCTGGAACTTTATTTTTTTTAATGTTTTTTAAATGTTTTTATTTATTTTTGAGGGAGAGAGAGAGAGACAGAGCATGAGTGGAGGAGGAGCAGAAAGAGAGGGAGACACAGAATTTGAAGCAGGCTCCAGGCTCTGAGCTGTCAGCACAGAGCCCAATGCAGGGCTTGAGCCCACAAACTGAGATCATGACCTGAGCTGAAGCTGGAGGCCCAACCGACTGAGCCACCCAGGCGCCCCAACACCTAGAACTTTAAAGATTGGTGGGCTTGGCTCTGGGAGAGTCAGAGGGCAATAGGAAGCTGAGTCCTTGCCCTTAAAGAAACAGCACAACAAACAGCCTTGCTGAGATACAGCATAAAAGAAGCAGTTTGAAAAGTGCCTGGGGTATACCAAATGATTTATTTATTAATCTCACAGCCTGTACTGGAGGGGTGGGGATCTTTGGGAAACTTCTCTAGGAGCAAAGGGGCTGGTGGGGGAGCCAATTTCCTCCCCCACCTCTCAGCCTAAACACATGGACACCTGTGGGTACTGCAGAGAACCACCACTCTCCACCTAACTCACTAACAGCACACTCTGCCCCCATATTCTCCTGTGGACATGCCCCTCCAGCCCTGCAGTAGGAGTTTTCTAAAGCAGTTCCGGTTTCCCTTCCACAACAGATCTGCCCACCCTCAATATGCCCTTGGCTGGAGCCCATCCAAAGGGGTGCCACAAAACTGGTAGTGTGTAAGCAGCCCTGATAGGGACAGTACCACTCCAAAGTGACCTCTGCCCCTAGTAGTGGGGGAGATAACAACACACACCAGTTCCACTGTGGACTCAGCAGTGAGCTTGGGTCAGACATCTGGTCTGACTGCAGGCCCTACCCGCCAACGAAAGCTTCTCAGGGGCCAATGTAGGCAAAGCCCCTTGCAGTTCAGTGATACTACATTTTTAGCAAACACCTGGTCTCAAGTCAAGCCCACAGTGGCCTGAGACTGGCCCACCAACAACCCAGGGACAAAACCTTGCCCACAACAAGAAAAGAATACCATCACAGATGACTGGACTGAAAGAAAAAGCAACTCTGCCACAACAGTAGGGTGCATGCAACACATACAGGAAATACCTCAAAAGTGCCAATTTCTGGTGAACAAGAGACATTGTGCTGCAGGGTACTAAAGGACCTTTTCTTAATAAGGCCACTACTTTCATGAGCAGGAGATGTAGCTGTCTTTGTAACCCACAGAAACAGACACAGAGTTAAACAAAAGGGAGACAAAAGAATATGTCCCAGATGAAAGAACAAGACAAAATCACAGCAAAAGAAACAAATGAAATGGAGATAAATAATATGGCTGATAGAGAATTTAAGTAAGGGTCAGGAAGATAGTGGACATGAGAAAAAGGTGAAGGATCTCAATGAGAACCTCAACAAAGAGATAGAAAACGTAAAAATTAATCATAGATGAAGAACTCAATAACTGAAATAAAAAATACACTCGATGGAATAAACAATAGACTAGAGGAAGTAGAGAAGCAGATTAGGGACATATTGGTTGGAGTAATGGAAAGCAATCAAGCTGAACTAGAGAGAGAAAAAAATGAAAATAGATTAAGAGAACTCAGTGACAGCATCAAGCATAATAATATTTTAGGGTTCCCAGAAGACAGAGGAAGGGGGCAGAAAATTTATTTGAAGAATAACTGAAAACTTCTTGAGTCTGGGGAAGGCAACATAAATCTAGATATAGGATGCACAGAGACCCCTCAAAAAAAAATCAATTCAAGCAGGTCCACACCAAGATGCATGGTAATTAAAATGTTAAAAAGTAGTGATAAAGAGAGAATTTTAAAAGCAGCAAGAGAAAAGAAAACAGTTACACACAAGGGAAACCCTATAAGGCTATCAGCTGATTTTTCAGCAGAAACTTTGGAGGACAGAGGGAGTGTCACGACATATTCAAATTGCTGAAAGGAAAACAAAACAAAACAAAGCCTGTAATCAAGAATACTCTATCCAGTAAGGTTGTCATTCAAAATAGAAGAGATAGTTTCCCAGACAAACAAACATTAAATGAATTCATCACCACTAAACCAGCCTTAAAGAAATGCTAAAGGGGACTGACTTGATGAGTAGAAAGGAAAGACCATAAGTAGGAGGAAGAAAAGTAGGAAGCAAAAAAGCAGTAAAATTAGGTATATCTATATAAATCATTCAAGAGATACATAAAATAAAAGGATGTAAAGTATAACACCATATACCTGAAATGTGGAAAGGAGAGGAGTAAAGAATGCAACAAATTTAAGTGACCATCCACTTAATATAATCTGCTATAGGCATAACATGTTGTATATATAAACATTATGGTAACCACAAATCAAAAACCACTAATAGAGATGCAAAAAAAAATTAAAGAGAAAAGAATCCAAGAATATTACTAAAGAAACAGAGAGAAGAAAGCGAGAGGAAAGGAATAGAAAAGAACTACAAAAACAACCATAAAATAAGTCATAAACTGGCAATAGGTACGTACCTTTCAATAATTACTTTGAACTTAAATAGATTAGATGGTCCAATCAAAAGACATAGGATAACACAATGGATAAAAAAAAAAAGCAAGACCCATCATATGCTGCTTCCTGTGACTTATTTAAGACTTAAACACATGTAGATTGAAAGTGAAGGGACAGAAAAAGCATTTACCATGCAAATGGAAGCAAAAAAAAAGCTGAGGTAGCAATGCTTGTATCAGACAAAACAGACTTTAAAACAAACACTGTAACAAGAGACAAAGGACACTATATAATCATAAAGGGAATAATCCGACAAGAAGATATAACAATTGTGAATATTTATGCACCCAACATGAAAGCATTCGAATACATAAAACAGCCATTAACAAACATGAAGGACTTGATAATAATACAATAATAATAGGGGACTTTAACACCCCACTTACATCAATGGATAGATCTCCCAAACAGAAAATCAATAAGGAAATAGTGGCTCTGAATGACACATTGGATCAGATAGCTTTAACAGATATATTCAGAACATTCTATCCTAAAACAGCAGAATACACATTCTTTCATGTGCACATGGAATATTCTCCAGAATAGATCATGTAAGGCCACAAAACAAATCTCAAAAAATTCAAAAAATCAGTCATACCATGCATCTTTTCCAACCACAACACTATGAAACTATAAAGGAACTAGAAGGAAAAAATCTGGAAAAAACCACAAATACCTGGAGCTAAAATAACATGCTACTAAACAATGAATGGGTAAACCTACAAATCAAAGAAGAAATTAAAAACTACATGAAGACAAATGAAAATGAAAAAATAATGTTCTAAAATCTTTGGAATGCAGTGAAAGTTGTTCTAAGAGGGATGTTTATAGCAATACAGGCCTAGCTCAAGAAGCAAGAAAAATCTCAAATACAACCTAACTTTACATCTAATGGAACCAGAAAAAGAAGAACCAAGAAAACTCCTATCCAGTGGAAGGAAGGAAGTAATAAATATTAGAGCAGAAATAAATGAAATATAATAAAAAATAAAATAAAATAAAAACAATAAAAAATAGAACAGATCAAGGAAACCAGGAGCTGGTTTTTTGAAAAGATGAACAAAATTAATAAACCTTACCCAGACTCACCAAAAAAAGAGAAAGAGAGAGAGACAGAGAGACACAGAGAGACAGAAGACTCAAACTTCTATATTTGTTAATATAGAAAAGAAACGGGAGAAATAAAAACCAACACCAGAGAAATACAAAGGATTCTAAGAGAATATTATGAAAAAGTATATGCCAAGAAACTGGGCAACCTAGATAAAAATGGATACATTCCTAGAAACATATAACATCTACATCTGAATCAAGAAGAACGAGAAGATTTGAACAGACCAATTACCAGTAATGAAATTGAAACAGTAATAAAAACCCCCAACAAAATTCTAGACCAGATAGCTTTACAGGTAAATTCTACTAACCACTTAAAGGGGAGTTAATACCTATTCTTCTCCAAGTATTCCAAAAAAAAGAAGAGGAAGGAAATCTTCCAGATCATTTTATGAGGCCAGAAATATCCTGATACCAAAACCAGATAAAGACATCACCAAAAAAGAGAAGTATAGGACAATAACTCTGATGAGGATAGATAAGAAAATCCTCAAGAAAACATTAGCAAACTGAATCTAAAACTACATTAAAAAAATCATTCACCAGGGGCATCTGGGTGACTCAGTCAGTTAAGTGTTGGACTTTTGATTTTGGCTCAGGTCATGATCTCACAATTTGTGAGATTGAGCCTCACACTGGGCTGGGCTCCATGTTGACAGTGTGGAGTATGCTTGGAATTCTCTCTCTCTCTCTCTCTCTCTCTCTCTCTCTCTCTCCCTCCCTCCCTCCCTCCCTCCCTCTGTCCCTCCTTCCCTCCCTTCCTTTCTCAAAATAAGTAAATAAACTTAAAAAAAATCATTCAGCGCAATCAAGTGGGATTTATTCCTGGGATGCAAGGGTAGTTCAATATTCACAAATCAATCAGTGTGATACATCACATCAATAAAGAAAGGATAAAAACTCCATGATCATTTCAACAGACACAGAAAATGCATTGGACAAAGTGCAACATCCATTCATCACAAAAGACTTCAAGAAAGTAGTTTTAGAGGGAACATACCTCAACATAAAAAAGGCCTTATATGAAAATGCACAGCCAACAACATCCTCAATGGGGAAAAACTGAGAGCTTATCCCCTAAGGTAAGGAACAAGACAGAGAGGTCCACTCTCACCACTTTTATTCAACATAGTACTGGAAATCCTAGCCACAACAGTCAGACAACAAAAAGGAAGAAGTCAAATTTTCACTATTTGCAGATGACATACTATATATAGAAAACCCTAAAAACGCCACCAAAAAAAATGCTAGAACTGATAAATGAATTCAGTTAGGTTGCAGGAAACAAGGTCAATATACAGAAATCTGTTGCATTTCTATACACTAATAATGAAACAGTAGAAAGAGAAATTAAGAAAACAATTCCTTTTACACCAATATAATAAGACCTAGGAATTAACCTAACCACAGAAATTATATATTTTTAAGATTTTATTTGGTCTCATATTTGTTATGCTTATTTCATGACACTGCATTGGAAAGTTTTCTCAATAAAGAGAGGAAATCAGTAAGAGTGAACATATATCTAAGAATTAAAAAAGAAAAAGAAATTCCTCAGAGGTCAGTTGACTTTTCAAAATTAAAAAAAAAATTGCCATCTGGCTTTTTCTCAAGTTATAATTTTAGTTCAATGGAGGACAACACTTTGTAGCTATTATAGAGATTAGTACTTATGACAATAATAGCTGGGGAAGCCAGTTAAAAACACAAAACAGATCTGTTGGAAGGCATCGAAGGACTATCAAGGCAGCCAGGCATTGAGGGGCAGACTCCAGAGAGAAGGAACTATGGCAACATTCTTCTAGCTTCTTTACCTTCTGGGGCATTTGTTGATTTTCAGAGCGGGGGAAGAGGCTGAGAACCCTAGAAGAAAAAGAAAATCCAATAACGCTTTTGACAATATCATGTGTACTGGAAAACAGAATTCCAAGCTCCTGATTGTCAAACTGGACAATACTTGAGGAACAATATCCTGAAAACATAGATGGTGCAGAGATGTGAAACTAAAATTTGGGGTTTTACCCTTCTAGGCATGGACTGTTTACTTACACTAAGCAGAGCAATGAGACAAGACACTCAAAGTTTCTGGAAGGGAGAATGGAGGTTTTGGCAAGCTCACCATCCCAAAGAAGCCAAAATTTAGAGTTTAGGATATGTCAGTTTTGTAGAGACAAAATAAACACTGCAGAGTCTCAGATAGGACTTCTAGAAAGGAATATTCTCAGAGTAAAGGCTAACCACAGATAGACTGAGAACTAGAAAACTTCAATCCAGCCTGGAGACAGTCAAGTCCTGTATTTGATCAAGACAGTTAGAAACCATTCTAGCTTCATATCAGAGGTTAAGATAAACAATTTCTGGGTAAGAAAATGGCACACAGAACTTCTATAATTTTTATACATGACATTCAACAATCAATAAAAATATCACCAAACATAAAAAATAAGGCCAATAGCAAGATCAGATCATAGAAAAGACCCACAGGTGACCAAGGTTTTGGAGTTATCAAACACAGACTTTTTAGTTAATATGTTTAAGAGAATGGATATTTAAGATACAGATATAGATAGATACAGAGTCACAGAGAATAGTTGTGTATAATAAATAATCAAATGGAAATTCTAAAATTAAACAATACATTAACTGCACTTAATCACTAGACAAAATCAGCCACATAGTGAAAAAAGAAAAATATTAGTGAACTTGATGATGGGGTTGTGTAAAAAATGTCCAGTAAGAAGCGAAGAGAGCAAATAAGTATGAGGCATGAAGATAAGAATACTACAGGCAAAAGTGTGTGAAATTGGGAGCCCAGACAGAAAGGAGAGAATGGGGCACAAGCTAGATTTAATGAGAAATTACTAAATGTTTCTAAAACCATAGAAACACTTAGCTATGAGAACAGTAAATGCTGAAAACCAAAAGTGGAATGGATACCTTAACGTAAAAATTTGTAACAAACAAACAAAAAAAATAACAACAAAAGACAGGAAAATATTAAAAGTGATTAGAGAAAAGAGATAGAATGCATTCAATGAAAAACATAGTGATTTCCCAAGAGTCAAGAGAAAATGGAAAGATATCTGTACAATGCTGAAAAAAATTCCCCAAACAATAACTGTCTAGAATTCCATAGAAGAGAAAACATTCCTCAAAGTTAAGGCTATAAAAACTCATTTCCAAGAAAAAAAGAAAACTTGAGAGAATGTGTTGCTAGGAGAACTTCACTAAAAGAAAAAAAAGAATTTATGGGAATTTCTAGGGCAAAGGAACAATAGTTGTTAAAGGAAACAAGGAAACACAGGGAAAAATAAAGAGCAAAACATAGTCAGATCTAAGTGAGTTTTGGCTCTATCAAGCAGTTGTAGGGAAAGTCTTGTTTGGCTCAAAAATATATGTAAAATTAAACACATAATAAGAAGAAGCCAGGAAGTGTGTAACGGTGAAGTGTTCTAAGATCTTACGTTATCTTAGCAGAGAATAAATTTGTTAATTTATACAACATTGCAGTCAGTCAAGTTATCTTAAAGAACCACTAAAATAGCAACAACAGGGGTGATTTGGTGGCTCAGTCGGTTAAGTGACTGACTTTGGCTGAGGTCATGATCTCAGGGCTTATGGGCCCGAATTCTGTGTTGGGGTCTGTACTAACAGCTCAGAGCCTGGAGTCTGCTTTGGATTCTCTGTCTTCCTCTCACTCTGCCCCTCGCCCCATTCACACCCAGTCTCTCTGTTTCTCTCAAAAATAAATAAACATTAAAAAAAAGCATAAATAACAAACTAATTGATATAGCCACCTTCAAAAATAGTTTGGTACTTTAAAAATGTGGGGCGCCTGGGTGGCTCGGTCGGTTAAGCGTCCGACTTCGGCTCAGGTCACGATCTGGCGGTCCGTGAGTTCGAGCCCCGCGTCGGGCTCTGTGCCGACAGCTCAGAGCCTGGAGCCTGTTTCAGATTCTGTGTCTCCCTCTCTCTGTGACCCTCCCCCATTCATGCTCTGTCTCTCTCTGTCTCAAAAATAAATAAACGTTAAAAAAAAAATTAAAAAAAAAACGTTAGATACATCTACCATATGGTCCATCTATTCCATTCCTAGGTATTTACTTAAGATAAAAATTATTATGTTTTGGGGTGCCTGGGTGGCTCAGTTGGTTAAGCATCCAACTTTGGCTCAGGTCATGATCTTGAGGTTTGTGAGTTTGAGCTCCACATCTGAATCTCTGCTGTCAGCACTGAGCCACATCAGATCCTCTGTTTTCCTCTCTCTGCCCCTCCCCCACTCATGCAAAAACAAACATTAAAAAATTATTGTTCTATGTTATAAATGTATATTAATATTTATTATATAATAAAATATATATTAAAGTATATATCTTTATAAAATCTTGCATATAATGTTCATAATAGCTTTAGTTGTAATAACTACAAACTAGAAACAACCCAGATGTCCACTAATAGGTGAATGAACAATTATATATTCATATAATGAATACTAAAAAAAAGGAATGGACTCTTAATAAATGCTATAATGTAATGAATCTTAATTATGTTGAATAAAAGAAGGAAGACATAAGAATATCTATTATCAGGTGGCTTTTATATAAAATTGAAAAAGTGCATATTAATTCTCTATGAAGGGAACTAGGATGGGGATTGTGAATGGGGGAGGAGAGAGAGGGAAGGGCAGAAGGGAAAGATTCCAAATAGGTCCTAGGAACCTTTTGGAGATGATGGATATGTTCATTATCTTGATTGTGTTGATGAGTTGCTGGCATACATATGGCAAAACTTATGATGTAAACAAATATGTGGACTTCATTATATGCCAATTATCTCAAAATTATTTAAATCAGGAGATGTCTTTATTATAAAATGTTCATACAAAAATCTAAAGCAAATGTCATGCTTATTTTTCCCTATTTTTAGAGTTTATTTATTTTAAGAGACAGTGAGAGAGAGTCAGGGAGGAGCAGAGAGAGAAGGAGAGAGAATCCCAAGCAGGCTCCATTTTGTTACCATGGAGCCTGACTGGGGACTCGATCTCATGAACCATGAAATCATGACCTGAGCTGAAATCAAGAGTCTTATGTTCAACTGAGCCATTCAGGCACCTCTTTTGCTTTGAAATAAAGAAAACAATGCCTGATACCACTCTTACTAAACATTTTAGGAAAGTGTTATTCTTCAGAAAATTTAAAAAATATATAATATTTAATCTCACTAAAAATATTATTACCTACATGAGAAAATCTTTACACACACCACACACACACACACACACACACACACACACACACACACACAAATTATCAAGAGAAATTATGGCAGGCCTAAGTAATGGTGTGATATATGATGAATATGAAGATTCAATCTTTTATTGATGTCAATTCTCTCCACATCAGTCTAGAGAGTCAATGCATTACAATTAAAAATATCATGGACTTTTTCAAAATTTATAATCTGCTGTAAAAATTTCATATTAAATAAATCACCAGAAATGACCAGGCAATCTTGAAGAATAATAACAAAGTTGGAAGACTTAGACCACCATATGTTAAGACATACAGCTATAAAGTTAATAATGCAAGAATAGAAAATAGACCAATGGATAGAATAGAGGATCTACATATTGCTTGATTTGTTTATTGATCATTTTTTAATTAAAAGTTTTTTTAACGTTAATTTAGTTTTGAGAGAGAGAGACAGAGACAGAGCATGAGCAGGGGAGGGGTGGAGAGGGAGGGAGACACCGAATCTGAAGCAAGCTCCAGGCTCCGTGGGGTCAGCATAGAGCCTGATGCGAGGCTCAAACTCACAAACCATGATATTATGACCCGAGCCAAAGTAGGACACTTAGCTGACTGAGTCACCCAGGCGCCCATTGCTTGATTTAAATAAAGGTTCTCTCTTGTCAATTGGGAAATTGTTTCAATCACCTGGATGCCCGTTAAAAAAAAAAAAGACCATTTTCCACACCATTAACAAAGTAATTCCAGATAGATCGTTGAACTAAAATGTGAAATTTAATAATATAATATTAAATTTAAAATTTATATTTTATAATATT